>NW_020837968.1:26011929-26315562 GCF_003676395.1 Aethalodelphis obliquidens
TTTGTGACAACAAGGATGAAGCTGGAAGGATATTATGCTAAACGAAATAAGCCAGACACAGAAGATCATGGTACCTGGCCATGGTCAAATACTACATGGTACCACTTACATGAGGAATCTAGAATAGTCAAGTTCACAGAAGCGGAGAGTAGAATGATGGTTGTGAGGGGCTGTAGGAAGCGGGAAATGGGAAGGTATTAGTCAGAGGGCACAAAGTTTTATTTTATTTATTTATTTTTATACGTCATACTTGAATTTTATTTTTTAACAATTTTTATTGGAATTGATTTACAATGTAAATAGTTGATTTACAGTGTTGTGTTAGTTTCAGGTGTACAGCAAAGTGAATCAGTTATACATATATCCACTCTTTCTTTTCTTTTTTTTTTCTTTTTTTTCGATTCTTTTCCAAAGGGCACAAAGTTTTAGTTATACAAGATGCGTAAGTCCTAGAGAAATCTATTAAGCAGTGTAGAGCCCATAATTAACAAAACTTTATTGTATACTTAAGAAGTTGCTAAGAAGGTAGACCTTAGGTTGTATTCCTATCACACACAAAAAGAATCATTTAAAAAAATTTTTTTTAATTAGGACAACCTTAAGAAAGGTATAAAGATAAAATAAAAAGTCTTTTTTAAAAAAATATTTACGGACCAAAGCTACTATAATTTCAGTAATGCTTTTGAATGATACTGGTTTTCTTAGGCACAAAAAACTACATATATGTGAAACTGTTATTTTGTTATTGTGTGTGTATGCATGTGTGTTCAGTCTTTACGTAGCCTTAGACTATATGTGGGTTTTCAGATCCTTGTAGTAATTCCCGACTTGACCCAGCTGGTTGGGAACCACCTGTCTATAACTATCTGTATTATTTTATGGGTGAGGAAAACAGCAGGTGAAGTGACCTGCTTTAGGCCACACAGAGTGGAAGGAGTGTTGTCATTTAGTATTATGATTATTATATTTCAACTGACACTCATAGTTGTACTGGGCTAAGTGCTGGGAATAAAGTATTGAGACATAGTCCATGAGAAGTTAAGACATACGTAGAAAACAAAAGGGTTTCTAACTTATACTGACCAATATTACCAGCAGACCCTGTTCATTACCATCTGGCTAAATGACGTGAAGTGAATAGAACATTTGAAACTACCACGTAGTACCAGTAAAGTTGTCTTGTCACTGGGCATATAGATGCAGTTCCAGCCTCTGAGGCTTAACATACTTCCTGGAAAATAGTAGTCATTCAATGAATATTTGTTGAACAAACGAATGAATGAGAAGAAAGTAAAGAAATAAGAAAACAGCATATTTTTTTGAGTCGCTTTATGGTATTGTGTTGATTCCTTACATATGTAATACTTAATCTAAATGGAATATTTAACCTGCCAAAAAAATTAAAAAAATAAAAATTTAATTACTTTGTGGACTGATTCTCAAAATGCTTTAAAGATGCATTTTACTGGTACCCTGCATAGAAATTACATGTTAAAACTGTGTGATTTACTGGTAGTATTGGAATTATTGTGAGTCATTTATGCCTGTCATTATTGAATCTTTTTTTTTTGTTTTTTCCTTAATCATAAAATATAGAGAAGTAAAATTCATTATAATTTATATTTTACAGACAGTAGAAGACCAAGACAGGTAATGTGGCTTACCCAAGGTCATATAGCAAGTAAATTCATCCAAAACTGAGAAGAGAATCCTACTTCTAGGTTAAGGCTCTAGGTTAAGGTTTGCTAACCAGAGCAAACAGTAATGGTCGTGTAACCTTACAACAGACTGAAATTAACTTAGATTTTGCACTTTTGGCATATAGGGAATGATCATATTGGATGCAAATGAGTGGGGAAGGAAAAGAACCCAGGACATTGAATTTCTTTGCATTAGTCAGTGTGTCCCCCTGTTTTTTATAATAATCTCTACACCTTTCTCTGACTAGCCAGAGAGTAATTTCTTTCTGGAGGTTGACTTTGCTGGAAAATGGAATCTTGTGTGCATGTGTTATTAGTTCCATGAGGCAGGCTGGATGGAGGTGGTGATTGTCAACCCAAGGGATGCTTCAAGTATGAAATAGATGTGCAAGTAGAGTCACAAAACTTAGTTATCAATGAAGCAAAACAAACAAAGAAACAAAAAAAACCAACCTTCTTGGGAAAGGCAATGAGTGACCTCTGGGGAGAAAGAAGAGAATATCTTATTTTCTTGCTTTGGTGTATAGTTTAGGTTGGGAATCTTGTCCCTAAATTATTTATGTTCAGAGCTCAGCTATTGTGATAGGATCAGGTTTTCCAGATGTGTCTTCTGATGCTGACATTTTACTGAGTAAGGATAAGGGAGCAATTGTGTGACTCTTTTGCTGCATCAGTGGCTTCTGGAAGTGCTTCAGCCCAGAGCATACTTGCCTTCCCTTCCTCAGCCTTCTTTATCTGCCAACCCCACCCACAATAGAGCAGAGCTGTGGTTACCTCTTTGTCCTCAGCCAACAGACAAAAACACCTTATCCTTTCCAAACTGTGACTTTTCCCTTTGAGGGTAAACTTAAGTGATAAAAATCGTATAACTTGCATCTTCCACAAAACAATGAGAAGTATCAGGAAATTTGCAAGGTTAAAAAACACTCAAAGAAAATTCAAATTTCACTCTAATTATCACCACTAGAACTGCTAATTAAACTGGGGATAAGACCATGGAATATAGAATTTAAAAAGAGCAGAGGACCTTGAAGTCTATCTAATTCAACCTTGAATCCAAAGTACAAATCTCTTGTCAAAAATCCTACTTGATGCTTTCTCTCAGGACAACATGCTCCCTTTTTATTGAGCTCTAATTGGTGTGAGATTCTTCCTGGAGCAAGCAGGCATCTAAAACATTTTATAAATGACACCAAAGCCTGAGGTGGGGAAGCAGGAGCAGAAAGGAAGAAAGGGACAACTCCTCCCGACTCACTAAGCTGCCCCTTCTTGGGAGGGTGAGATTTTAAGGAAGAAGAAGAGGCAGGTGAGCTAACAGAAGAGGAAAAATGATAGTGCTTCTCATGCTGTCCTACAACATTGACTAGTTCAAGGGTTTCCTGCCCCACTGGCTGCTCTGGGGTTGACTGGCTGGATGTCAACCCTGTGCTGTAGGTTTGTTGCTGCTATGGGGGATGGAAGATTCCAAATACCAGGTTTAGCGTCCTTCCACTTCTGTCTTGCAAATGCAGCCAGATACTTATCTGGCAGCACTTATCTAGGCAGGCCCAGGACAGCACAATGACAGAGATGATTAGGTTTCTGCTGAGGAGTGCCAGCACTTTGAAAGCACTTGCCTGGCGGGTTAATATTCTGCCTCAGTGCAGATCAGTGAAAGATTACATTTATGGCTTCCCAGGGAAGGTGGGGTATTTTGAAGGTTTACAAAGCTGCTTCTGTGATTAATCCTCTGTGCCTCAGTAAATGATAATAGTGTCTAGAAGTTCTTATTGATAAGACCTTTTGCCAAACATCCTGTGAGACCCACAGAGGGTATTGGGCCATACCTACTGTCTGTGTATGTGTGTGCACACTTGCGCAAGTGTGTGTGGTAGATGCATTTACAAGAAAGGTTTGGTATAAAGACCAGTGAAATAAATAGCATATGCCCCGGCACATGGGTATCAGTTTGAATGAGAATTTGGTCTATCTTCCTGAAGCAGTCCATCTGAAACATGCTTTTATTTTTCTGTGTATTATTGGAACAAATTTGGAAAGTCAGTAAAATCTGTACATTATTATTTCAGCTAAGTAAGTGGTTTAATTCTTTGGAAAATACATCCCTCCCTTGCCTTAAATATTCCATTCAGAGCTGCCTGCGTATAGCAGTGGTTCTTACCTCTAGAGGGAATAGCCATCTCCCTGAGGGCTGTCAAGAATGCAGATTTCCAGTCCTGCCCACAGAGAGTCCAGCTCAGTGTATCTGGGATGCCAGGGACCAGCATTTGAGGCACTGGGGATTCTCAGCCCCTTGACCAGGCCTCATAGCTGCTCCTTCCTGGGCTGCTCCTCCTGGAGGCTTTGGCTGGGGCTTTGCTCTTCTCTTGCCCGCACTCCGCATCAGTAGAGAAGTTCAGTAGTCAGCAATCCATATCTCCAATTTGGGTAGAGAATATGTATTATAAAAGCACACTGGCTCTTCGGGTAATTACATACCTTTGGGTTGGAGAAAGCTGCTCTGGTAACTTTAGGGAAACTGAAGAAGTATGCCTTTCCTATTTTTATGCTGAGTAGGGTGGAGGTAGTGGGAATGTCTTCTACTGTGAGTGACTACAAAGCAAGATAGGGAGATGACAGTGCTCACAGGAAACCCAAATGCTGTGAAATCAGGGGGGAATGGACACTAATGGGTAAATTGTGTCAAAATATATCTGAATCCATGACTTCAAGATAACTATTAGTATTATCCTTCCATTTTGTGCATATAAGTATTGGTCTTGGTTTTAAATAAGGAGTTTTGCTTATTCTCTGTGTCAGTCAGTGAGCCAACAGGAAGGAGGATGCACACTTGAAAGGAGCTATTTGAAGAGAATGAAAGATACTCTGTCCAGAGGGTGGGCAAGGTTAAGGAAACCATCAGAGAATGGAGAAAAATAAGGGACCAGTTACGGCAAGGAGCCCTTCACACCTCTGGGCTGATGGTACAAGGGGAGGGGGGTCTTGGTGGGAGTTGTCAAGAGTGTCCAGCCACAGGTCTTGGTGGGAGTTGTCAAGAGTATCCAGTCCTGCCTGCCTGGCAGGACTATTCAATAGGAAAGGAAAGGCATTATCCACTGCCAAACTGCAGCCCGCAGGGAGAGGGCAGAGGAAGAATGTTCTCCAATCATGCTCTCCTCCTGCCTGTGTCCCAGTCATAAGCCAGACACAAGCAGCTTGGTGTGGAGGACAGCCTGCAGGGCAGAGAGTAGAGGAGGGAAAAGAGCAGAGCACATGTGGAGAGCCAACAAGAATACCCAGCAGGGTCTCTCTCTGCAGGGTAGTTCAGGTAAGGAGCAGTACTCAGAAACAGGATGGTTATTGGGTATAGTTCTCTAAAAGAATCTACGTGGGCTAGAAGTAAATTACAGTCGTAATCTTGGGGTAGAATCAAGATTATGACTGTAAATATTAGTTGAGGCAAAGCTTTTAAGGAGAGTTACTTCTAAATTGGGGAATTATAATGACAAGAAAAAAATTAGTTGAGAAGAGTCAAATGAAAGTATTTTGAAATGAACACTTTATAAGAAAGCATGGCATAAGCACATGAAAAGATGCTGAACATCAATAGTCATTAGGGAAATGCAAATTAAAAGCACTATGAGGTCCAACTACACACCCGGTACAGTGGCTGTCATCAAAAAAGACAGACAATAATATGCTGGTTAAGATGTGGAGAAATGGGAGCCTTCAGACTTGTTGGTGGGAATGAAAAATGGTGCAGCCACTTTGGGAAACAGTTTGGCATTCCCTTAAAAAGCTACACATAAGCTAATCATCTAACCCAGCAATTCACCTCCTAAGTATCCATTACCTACCCAAGGGAAAGAAAAACGTATTTTCATCCAAAGATGGTACATTAATGTTAATTGCAGCATTATTCATAATAGACCCAAAGTGGAAGCAACCCAAACGGTCATCACAACTGGTGGATGGATAAACAAAATATAGTACATTCATACAGTGGAATGCTATCTGGAAAAAAAGAAGGAAGAAAGGAAGGTAGGAAGGAAAGAAGGAAGGACACAATCTACTAATAAATGAAGCATCAAGGATGAACCTAAAAAAACATTTTGCTAAATAAAATAAGTCAGACATACTTTGTATGATTCCATTTATATGAAATATCCAGCAAAGATGAATCTGTGGAGACAAGAGTTTTGGAGCATTTTTAATCTTTGCCGATATTTTACTTCTCTTCATTCCTGGAGCTGAGTGTTATTGATTGATGATTTTGTATAAAATATTACAAAAAGGCCTAGAGTTGGTACTTAGCTTAATGTCAGGGGCATTCGTTCAGCCCTAATCTGGATTATGAAGATGTTATTTTTTTAAAAGCATATTATGGGGGGAAGACCTCCACTAAGCTGTTTAAGAGAAATGGAAATAATTCTCAAAGCTTTTGAAGAAATATAAAAGAAATATTTATGCAGAGAACTTCAAGTAGTAAGTGGAAAGGATGGAGATGAGTTTTTTTGGACATGATCTTTTAAAATGGGGGATATAGATAAGTGAAATAAAGAGGCACAGGGTACGAAATTATATTAATTATCAAATTCTAAGCATCTGTGGCTATCACTGAATCAAGACAATAGATGAGATACTTTTAACAACAAATTCTACAGAAGCCAGGTGTGCCTGATGGGGGCTGTCCCTCACAGCGAGCATGCTGTGCTTCTTGTTGGCCTCCTATTCACATGTGGGGTATTTAGCTCCAGTTGCCCAATTGTGCTCAGCCTGTTCAGTATCCTTAAATCTCTCCTCTTCCTACTCTCTCCTCCTCTCTCTCCACTTGTTCTCTAATGCCTCTCTCTTAATTTTGGTTCACTGTGATACCTCCCTTTTTGGTTGCCCATAGCATTTATTACTAGTGTTACAAATTTTGGCTCTCGATTAAATTAAATTTAGGAATTGTTTATATATTTTATTTTGTTATTCTCTAATAGCTTTGTGTTGATTCATATCATCTTCTCAAATGATAGCATTCAAGTTCCTCTTAGGTAGCATATAAATACACTTTGTGATTCTGTAAAAATAGTGATAATACTGGTAAACCAGCTCTCTGGGGAAATAAAGGCCCTGATTTGTAACATTTGCTAAATTCTGTGGTTTAAACATTCTTGCCATGGCCAATTTCAAGCTAGCTATTGTTTAACAATCTCTCACACAATTCCTGAAAATTTAACCACTGGGTCCTGCAAACAGGTGTGTGACAATTCCAGCTCACACTGCAACCAGTGTAGAGACTAATGATGTTCAGCAGCCTGCTTGGACAGTCTGAATTGGCTCACAATGGAAGTTATGGAAGTTGAATTTTTAGGTTCTTATAATGAATATTAAATTTGGGAGTTCAAAGTCATAAAAGACCCCTTTGTAAGCCCTTGTATATTCATACTCCCTAAAACAACAAGAAAGAAAAAACAGTAAAAAAAAAGATACCAGTAACATACATATATTAAAAAGACTCAGTGTTTTTAATTCAGATATAATTCATTAAAGTTACTTATTTGACATAGACTCTGTGCCACTCTCTGACTTAAGCCCCAGATACTTGAAGACCAAAGAAACATAACTACTCCCCTCAAGCAGTTCACAGTAGGAAAGGGAGAAAAGTAAAAAGAGATGCCTATAAAATACAGTTTTTGCTGGTGGAAGTCAAGGAACATCTATACCAGACTTGAAGGGAGGAGTGTATATAATAAACATTGTTTAAATATAATATATAATATAATATTTAAATATAATATTTAAACATAATAAACATTGTTTTAATAATGAAGTTTATAATAGAATTTTACATTTGCTTAAATGGACATCAAGATGATCTAGGAAACTAACAGATTAACAGAAGGCACATCTTCATGGCTTCTTTGGGCCCCTCCTAACTCTAACATATGAAAATTACATGTTTTTAATACAAAGGAAGAGAAAATAGATGACAAATCGTTGTGAAAACAAAATAAGAATAGTATAAATCCCATTTGTAATTTTTAAACCGATGAATTTACAAATGCACTTGAGCTGAGACCATGAGCAGTCCCCAAACCAATTGAAAATGAAAGGTAGAACAAATTAGCTGTTTTGGGGTGCTCTTTAAAAATAAAGAGTATAACCATTTTCAGGTAGTCAGGTAGTTTTGTTGCTTCTTCACCCCAAGTTTCCCAGTTCCTGCCTAGGGGCTTTGTGCCTGGAGCTCCTTACCAGATGCCCAATGCTCCACATGGCCACTCACTGTATGATTTCTTGGCAGCTGTGTGAGCAGGAGAGAACTCTGGGGTGACACACACCTTTATACTGTGGATGTCTCCACTCACCTCTAAACCATTAGGAAAGGTTTCACAAGGTGCTATCCAAGAAAACTCTCCATCATGACTACCTGTGGAGACAGTGGAAACTTGTGTTTACTTTTTATTTTTTTGACTTTTTCTACTCATTTTTTTTTTAATTGAAGTATATTTGATTTACAATGTTTTGTTAGTTTCCCGTGTAGAGCAAAGTGATTCCCTTATATGTATATATATATATATATACACGTATATATATGTGTATATTATTTTCCATATTATTTTCCATTATACGTTATTACAAGATTCTCAATGTAGTTTCCTGTGCTACACAGTAGTACCTTGTCTATCTATTTTTTTCCTGATTTCTTTTCTTTGTTAACATCTTCATTGGAGTATAATTGCTTTACAATGGTGCATTAGTTTCTGCTTTATAACAAAGTGAGTCAGCTATACATATACATATATCCCCATATCTCTTCCCTCTTGCGTCTCCCTCCCTCCCACCCTCTATCCCACGCCTCTAGGTGGTCACCAAGCACCGAGCTGATCTCCCTGTGCTATGCAGCTGCTTCCCACTAACTATCTATTTTACATTTGGTAGTGTATATATGTCCATGCCACTCTCACTTCGTCGCAGCTTACCCTTTGCCCTCCCCGTGTCCACAAGTCCATTCTCTATGTCTGCGTCTTTATTCCTGTCCTGCCCCTAGGTTTTTCAGAACGATTTTTCTTTCTCTTTTTTTAGATTCCATATATATGTGTTAGCATACGGTATTTGTTTTTCTCTTTCTGACTTCACTCTGTATGACTCTGTATGACAGACTTTAGGTCCATCCACCTCACTACAAATAACTCAATTTCATTTCTTTTTATGGCATTATATATATGTGTGACATCATCCTTATTCATTCATCTGATAATGGACACTTAGGTTGCTTCCATGTCCTGGCTATTGTAAATAGAGCTGCAATGAACATTGTGGTACATGACTCTTTTTGAATGATGGTTTTATCAGTGTATATGCCCAGCAGTAGGATTGCTGTGTCATATGGTAGTTCTATTTTTAGTTTTTTAAGGAACCTCCATACTGTTCTCCATAGTGGCTGTATCAGTTTACATTCCCACCAATAGTGCAAGAAGGTTCCCTTTTCTCCACACCCTCTCCAGCATTTATTCTTTGTGGATTTTTTGGTGATGGCCATTCTGACTGGTGTGATGTGATACCTCATTATAGTTTTGATTTGCATTTCTCTAATGATTAGTGATGTTGAACATCCTTTCATGTATTTGTTGGCAATCTGTATATATTCTTTACAGAAATGTCTATTTAGGTCTTCTGCCCATTTTTGGATTGGGTTCTTTGTTTTCTGATATTGAGCTGTATGAGCTGCTTGTCAATTTTGGAGATTAATCGTTTGTCAGTGGCTTCATTTGCAAATATTTTCTCCCATTCTGAGGGCTGTCTTTTCATCTTTTTTATGGTTTCCTTTGCTGTGCAAAAGCTATTAAGTTTCATTAGGTCCCATTTGTTTATTTTTGTTTTTATTTCCATTAGTCTAGGAGGTGGGTCAAAAAGGATCTTGCTGTGATTTATGTCATAGAGTGTTCTGCCTATGTTTTCCTCTGAGAATTTTATAGTGTCTGGCCTTACATTCAGGTCTTTAATCCATTTTGAGTTTATTTCTCTGTATGGTATTAGGGAGTGCTCTAATTTCATTCTTTTACATGTAGCTGTCCAGTTTTCCCGGCACCACTGTTGAAGAGGCTATCCTTTCTCCATTGTACATTCTTGCCTCCTTTATCAAAGATAATGTGACCATATGTCCGTGGGTTTATCTCTGGGCTTTCTATCCTGTTCCATTGATCTGTATTTCTGTTTTTGTGCCAGTACCTTAGTGTCTTGATTACTGTAGCTTTGTAGTATACTCTGAAGTCAGGGAGCCTGATTCTTCCAGTTCCATTTTGCTTTCTCAAGATTGCTTTGCTATTCGGGGTCTTTTGTGTTTCCATACAAATTGTGAAATTTTTTGTTCTAATTCTGTGAAAAATGCCACTGGTAGTTTGATAGGGATTGCGTTTAACCTGTAGATGGCTTTGGGTAATATAGTCACTTTCACAGTTTGATTCTTCCAATCCAAGAACATGAAATATCTCTCCATCTGTTTGTATCATCTTTAACTTCTTTCATCATGTCTTATAATTTTCTGCATATGGGTCTTTGTCACTGTAGGTAGGTTTATTCGTAGTTATTTTATACTTTTTGTTGCAATGGTAAATGTGAGTCTTTCCTTAATTTTCAGATTTTTCATCATCAGTGTATAGGAATGCAAGAGATTTCTGTGTATTAATTTTGGTTCCTGCTACTTTACCAAATTCATTGAATAGTTCGAATAGTTTTCTAGTCGCATCTTTAGGATTCTCTATGTATAGTATCATGTCATCTACAAACAGTGACAGCTTTACTTCTTCTTTTCCGATTAGGATTCCTTTTATTTCTTTTTCTACTCTGATTACTGTGGCTAAAACTTCCAAAACTATGTTGAATAATGGTGGTGAGAGTGGACAACCTTCTCTTGTTCCTAATCTTAGAGGAAATGGTTTCAGTTTTTCACCATTGAGAATGATGTTGGCTGTGTGTTTGTCATATATGGCCTTTATTATGTTGAGGTAAGTTCCCTCAATGCCTACATTCTGGAGGGCTTTTATTATAAATGGGTGTTGAATTTTGTCAAAAGCTTTTTCTGCATCGATTGAGACGATCATTTGGTTTTTCTCCAATTTGTTAATATGGTTTATCACAGTGACTGATTTGCGTGTATTGAAGAATCTTTGCATTCCTGGGATAACCCCCACTTGATCATGGTGTATGATCCTTTTAATGTGTGGTTGGATTATGTTTGCTAGTATTTGGTTGAGGATTTTTGCATGTATGTTCATCAGTGATATTGGCTTGTAGTTTTCTTTCTTTGTGAGATCTTTGTCTAGTTTTGGTATCATGGTGATGGTGGCCTCATAGAATGAATTTGGGAGTGTTCCTTCCTCTGCTATATTTTGGAAGAGTTTGAGAAGGATAGGTGTTAGTTCTTCTCTAAATGTTTGATAGAATTCACCTGTGAAGCCATCTGGTCCTGGGCTTTTGTTTGTTGGAAGATTTTAAATCACAGTCTCAATTTCCATGCTTGTGAGTGGTCTGTTTATATTTCCTATTTCTTCCTGGTTCAGTCTCGGAAGGTTGTGCTTTTCTAAGAATTTGTCCATTTCTTCCAGGTTGTCCATTTTATTGGCATATAGTTGCTTGTAGTAATCTCTCATGATCCTTTGTATTTCTGCAGTCAGTTGTTACTTCTCCTTTTTCATTTCTAATATTATTGATTTGCATCTTCTCCCTTTTATTCTTGATGAGTCTGGCTAATGGTTTATCAATTTTGTTTATCTTCTCAAAGTACCAGCTTTTACTTTTATTGATCTTTGCTATTGTTTCCTTCATTTCTTTTTCATTTATTTCTGATCTGATCTTTATGATTTCTTTCCTTCTGCTAACTTGGGTTTTTTTGTTCTTCCTTCTCTAATTGCTTTAGGTGTAAGGTTAAGTTGTTTACTTGAGATGTTTCATGATTTATGATTGTATTGCTATAAATTTCCCTCTTAGAACTGGTTTTGCTGCATCCCATAGGTTTTTGGTCATCTTGTTGACATTGTCATTTGTTTCTAAGTATTTTTTGATTTCCTCTTTGATTTCTTCAGTCATCTCTTGGTTATTTAGTCGTGTATTGCTTAGCCTCAATGTGTTGGTATTTTTTACAGGTTTTTTCCTGTAATTGATAATCTAGTCTCATAGTGTTGTGGTTGGAAAAGATACTTGATACAATTTCAGTTTTCCTAAATTTACCAAGGCTTGATTTTTGACCCAAGATATGCTCTATCCTGTAGAATGATCCATGAGCACTTGAGAAGAAAGTGTATTCTGTTGTTTTTGGATGGAATGTCCCGTAAATATCAATTAAGTCCATCTTGTTTAATGTGTCATTTAAAGCTTGTGTTTCCTTATTTATTTTCATTTTGGATGATCTGTTCATTGATGAAAGTGGGATGTTAAAGTCCCCTACTATGGTTACCTTTCTGTAGATTTCCCCTTTTATGGCTATTAGTATTTGCCTTATGTATTGAGGTGCTCCTATGTTGGGTGCATAAATATTTACAATTGTTATATCTTCTTCTTGGTTTGATCCCTTGATCATTGTGTAGTGTCCTTCTTTGTCTCTTGTAATAGTCTTTATTTTAAAGTCTATATTGTCTGATATGAAAATTGCTACTCCAGCTTTCTTTTGATTTCCGTTTACATGGAATACCTTTTTCTATCCCCTCACTTGCAGTGTGTACATGTCCCTAGGTCTGAAGTGGGTGTCTTGTAGACAGCATATATACGGGTCTTGTTTTTGTATCCATTCAGCCAGTCTGTGCCTTTTTGTTGAACCATTTAATCTATTTACATTTAATGTAATTTTTGATGAGTATGTTTTTATTGCCATTTTGTTAATTGTTTTGGATTAGTTTTTGCTTAAATTAGTGTGTTTGGCATCTCCTTTTCGCAGGCTGCAAGTTCATAGTCCCCCTTGTTTTTGGTGTCTGACCCCAGTGACTAAAGTTGGTTCAGTGAGTTGTGTAGGCTTCCTGGTGGAGGGGACTGGTCCCTATGTTCTGGTGGCTGAGGCTGGATCTTGTGTTTCTGGTGGGCAGAATCATATCTGGTGGTGTGTTTTGGGGTCTCTGTGACCTTATTATGATTTTAGGCAGCCTCTGTGCTAATGGGTGCGGTTGTCTACCTGTCTTGGTAGTTGTTTGGCATAGGGTGTCCAGCACTGTAGCTTGCTGGTCATTTAGTGGAGGTGGGTCTTAGCATTGAGATGAAGGTCTCTAGGAGAGGTTTTGCTGTTTGATATTACATGAAACCAGGAGGTCTCTGGTGGACCAATTTTCTGAACTCAGCTCTCCCTCCTCACAGGCACAGGCCTCACACCCAGCCGGAGTACCAAGACCCTGTCAGCCATATGGCTTAGAAGAAGAGGGAGAAAAAAAGAAAGAGATTAAGAAAAAATAAAAGAAAATAAGTTATTAAAATTTTAAAAATTAAAAAGTAATAAAAAAAGAAAAAGGAAAGAAAGAAAGAAGAGAGCAACCAAACGAACAGACTAACCCACCAATGATAACCAGTGCTAAAAACTATACTAAAAAAAAAGAAAGAAAAGAAAAACGGACAGACAGAACCCTAGGATAAATGGTAAAAGCAAAGCTATACAGACAAAATCACACAGAAGCATGCACATAGACACTCAAATAGAGAAAAATATCTATATATCTATATGTCTATATCTATATATATTAGAAAAGGAGGTGAGCAGCCAAATCAGTAAACAAATCTACCAAAGATAATAAACTCTAAATACTAAACTAAATAAACCTAAAATCAAAAGCAAATTAGAAGCAGAAAGCAATCCCCAAGTCTATCGTTGCTCCCAAAGTGCACCACCTCAATTTTGGGATGATTTGTTGTCTATTCAGGTATTCCAGAGATGCAGGGTGCATCAAGTTGATTGTGGGAATTTAACCCACTGCTCCTGAGGCTGCTGTTAGAAATTTCCCTTTCTCTTCTTTGTTCACACAGCTCCTGGGGGTCAGCTTTAGATTTGGCCCAGCCTATGTGTATAGGTTGCCTGAGCACGTCTGTTCTTTGGTCATACAGGAGGGGGTTAAAGGAGCAGCTGCTTAGGGCGCTCTGGCTCATTGAGGCTGGGTGATGGGAGGGGTACAAAATGCGGGGAGATCCTAGGGCGGCAGAGGCCAATGTGATGTTGCAACAGCCTGAGGCGCGCCATGTGTTCTCCTGGGGAAGTTGTCCCTGGATCATGGGACCCTGGCAGTGGTGGGCTGCACAGGCTCCCTGGGAACAGAGGTAATGGATAGTGACCTGTGCTTGCACACAGGCTTCTTGGTGGCTGCAGCAGCAGCCTTAGCATTTTATGCCCATCTCTTGTGTCCACGCTGATAGCTGCAGCTTGCGCCCATCTCTGGAGCTCGTTTAGGTGGTGTTCTGAATCCCCTCTCCTCGTGCACCCCGAAACAGTGGTCTCTTGCCTCTTCAGCAGTTCCAGACTTTTTCCCGGACTCCCTCCCAGCTAGCTGTGGGACACTAGCCCCTTTCAGGCTGTGTTCATGCAGCTAACCCTAGTCGTCTCTCTGGGACCTGACCTCCAAAGCTGGAGCCTCAGCTCCCATCCCCCACCTGCCCCGGCAGGTGAGCAGACAAGCCTCTCAGGCTGGTGAGTGTGGTCGGCACCAATCCTCTGTGCGGGAATCTTTCCTCTTTGCCCTCTGCACCCCTATTACTGCACTCTCCTCTGTGGCTCTGAAGCTTCCCCTCTGCCACACCCGTCTCCTCCAGTGAGGGGGCTTCCTAGTGTGTGGAAACTTTTCCTCCTTCACAGCTCCCTCCCAGAGGTGCAGGTCCTCTCCCTATTCTCTTGTCTCTGTTTTTTCTTTTTTCTTTTGCCCTACCCAGGTACATGGGGAATTTCTTGCCATTTGGGAAGCCTGAGGTCTTCTGCTAGCATTCAGTAGATGTTCTGTAGGAGTTGTTCCACATGTAGATGTATTTCTGATGTATTTGTGGGGAGGAAGGTGATCTCCACATCTTACTCCTCTGCCATCTTGAAAGTTTGTCCTTTTTATCTATTTTCTATATAGTAGCTTGTATCCGCTAATCCCTAACTCCTAATTTATCCTTCCCCACTCTTTTCCCCTTTGGTAACCATAAGTTTGTTTGCTGTGTCTGTGAGTTTGTTTCTGTTTTGTAAATAAGTTCATTTGTATCATATTTTAGATTCCATATATAAGTGATATCATATGATGTTTGTCTTTCTCTGTCTGCCATACTTCACTTAGTATGATAAACTCTAGGTCCATCCACACTGCTGCAAATGGCATTCTTTCATTCTCCTTATGGCTAATTAGCGTTCCATTGTATACCACATATTTTTTATGCATTCATCTGATGATGGACATAGTGATTGATTTCATGTCTTAGTTATTGTAAATAGTGCTGCAATGAATATTAGGGTGCATGTATCTTTTCGAACTATGGGTTTCTCTGGATATATACCCAGGAGTGCGATTGCTGGATCATATGGCAACTCTACTTTTAGTTTTTTATGTCCATACTGTTTTCCATAGTGGCTGCAGCAACTTACATTCCCACCAATAGTGTAGGAGTGTTCCCTTTTCTCCACACCCTCTCAAACATTAATTATTTGTAGACTTTTTTATTATGGCCTTCCTGACCAGTGTGAGGTGGTACCTCATTGTGATTTTGATTTATATTTCTCTAATAGTTGGTGATGTTGAGCAGCTTTTCATGTTCCTATTGGCCATCTGTATGTTCTTTGGAGAAATGTCTTTTTAGGGCTTCTGTTCGTTTTTTGATTGGCTTGTTTGTGTTTTGTATTATTGAGTTACATGAGCTGTTTGTGTATTTTGGAAATTAAGCCCTGTTGGTTGCATCATTTGCAAATATTTCCTCCCATTCTGTAAGTTGTCTTTTCATTTTGTTTATGGTTTCCTTTACCGTACAAAAGCTTTTAAGCTTTTGATTAGGTCCCATTTGTTTATTTTTGCTTTTATTTCTTTTGCCTTTGGAGACTGACCTAAGAAAACATTGCTATGATTTATGTCAGAGAATATCCTCTTCTAGGAGTTTTATGGTGTCCATTTTATATTTAAGTCTTTAACCCATTTTGAGTTTACAGTAGTTTTGCATATGGTGTGAGGGAGTGTTCTAACTTTATTGATTTACATGCAACTGTCCAGCTTTCCCAACACCACTTGCCAAAGATACTGTCTTTTCTCTATTGTATATTCTTACCTTCTTTGTCATTGATTAATTGAACATGTGTGTGGCTTTATTTTGGAGCTCTCTATTCTGTTCCATTGATCCATATATCTGTGTTTGTGCCAATACCATGCTGTTTTGATTACTGTAGCTTTGTAGTATTGTCTGAAGTGTGGGAGAGTTATGATTCCAGCTTTGTCCTTTTCTCTCAGGATTTCTGTGGCAATTCTGGGTCATTTATGGTTCCATGTACATTTTAGGATTATTTGCCCTGTTTCTGTGAAAAATGTCATGGGTAATTAGATGGGGATCACATTAAATCTGTAGATTGCTTTGGGTAGTATGGCCATTTTAACAATATTAATTCTTCCTATCTAAGAGCATGGGATATATTTTCATATCTTTAAATCATCTTTAGTGTCCTTTATCAGTGTTTTATAGTTCTCAATGTGTATGTCTTTCACTTCCTTGACCAGGTTTATTCTTAAGTGTTTTATTTTTTATGATGTGATTTTAAATGGGATTTTTTTTTTTTACTTTCCCTTTCTGAGATTTTATTGCTACTGTAAAGAAATGCAACCAATTTCTCTATGTTAATCTTGTATCCTGCTGCCTTGCTGAATTCTTTTATCAGTTCTAGTAGTTTTTGTGTAGAGTCTTTACAATTTTCTGTATAATATCATGTCATCTTCATATAATGACAGTTTTACCTCTTCCCTTCCAATTTGGATACCCTTTATTTCTTTTTCTTGTCTGATTGCTGTGGCTAGTGCTTCCAATACTATGTTGAATAGAAGTGGTGAGAGTGGGCATCCTTGTTCTATTCCAGACTTTAGCAGGAAGGCTTTCAGATTTTCGCCATTGCGTATTATGTTGGCTGTAGGTTTGTAATAAATAGCTTTTATTATGTAGAGATGTTTTCCCTTTATACCCACTTTGGTAAGAGTTTTTATCATGAATGGATGTTGAATTTTGTTAAATGCTTTTTCTGCATCTATTGAGATGATCATATGTTTTTTGTCTTTTCTTTTGTTGATGTGGTGTATCACATTGATTGATTTATGCATGTTGAACCATCCTTGTGAACCTGGGATGAACCCCACTTGGTCATGGTGTATGATCTTTTTTATGTGTTGTTGGATTTGGTTTGCTAATATTTTGTTGAGACATTTTACATTCGTATTCATCAAAGCTATTGGCCTGTAATTTTCTGGTGGTGTCTTTGTCTGGTTTTGGTATCAGGTTGATGAAGGCTTCATAGAATGTCTTGGGAGTGTTCCCTCCTCTTCAGTTTTTTGGAAGATTTTGAGGAGGATCAGTATAATTCTTTATATGTTAGGTATAATTCGCCTGTGAAGCCATCTGGTCCTGGACTTTTGTTTGTAGGGAGTTTTTAAATTACAGATTCCATTTCACATCTAGTGATCAGTCTGTTCAAATTATCTCTTTCTTCTTGATTCGGTTTTGACAGGGTGTATGTTTTGAGAAACTTGTCCATTTCTTCTAGGTTGTCGAATTTGTTAGCATAGAATTGTTCACAGTTTTCTTTTATGGGTTTTTTGTATTTCTGTGGTACTGGTTGTTATTTTTCCTCTTTCATTTCTTATTTTGTTTATTTGGATCCTCTCTCTTTTCTTCTTGGTGAAGAAAAGATGGCCAATAGGCACATGAAAAGATGTTCTACTTCTACTTTTCTTTTATATTTGTATCTCTTCTCCCTTAAAGTAAACATCATGGTTCCTAATATCATCAATACATCTACTTATTTTCTCTATTGTACAATAAAATGCACCAAACAGTCTCAAAACTAGAATACCAACACTACTACAAACAGTAAACACACTAATAAAATATAGGATATGTTTTCAGACTTTTTTTTTTGCTCTTAAACTCATATATCACTAAAACTGGACAGCTAATTACAAATGTTATCTGAAATAATTTTATTCTGTGTGGTTATCAATTTGAAATATACTTAATCTCATTTATTTCTATTTAGTTTTATATAAAAAGGGGTTTTCTTTTTTCTTTTTTCTTTTATAATTACTTTCATAACTGTATTCCTTCACTTTACCAATGTAAATAAACAGTATTTCCATTTGTATTACCATTGTTTTATTGAAGTATAATTGATTTACAATATTATATTAGTTTCAGGTGTACAACATAGTAATTTGATACTTTTATACATTACAAAATGATCACCATGGTAAGTGTAGTTACCATCTGCCATCATGCTGTTATTATAATATTATTGACTATATTCCATATGCTGTATATTACATACTGTGACTTATTTATTTTATAACTGAAAGTTTATGCCTCTTAATCTCCCTTACCCATGTCACTCCTCATTCCCTGACTTACCTCCCTTATGACAACCATTATTTTGTTATGTGTGTTTATAAGTCTGTTTCCCTTTTGTTACATCAATATTTGTTTATTTTTTTTAGATTCCCCGTATAGGTGAAATCATACAGTATTTGTCTTTCTTTGTTAGACTTATTTCACTTAACATAATACCCTCTAGGTCCACCCATTTTTGTCACAAAGGTAAGATTTCATTCTTTTTCATGGCTGAGTATATATATATATATATATATATATACACACACACACACACACACACACACACACACACACACTACATCTTCTCTATCCATTTATCCATCGATGGACACTTAGGTTGCTTCCATATATTTGCTGTTACAAATAACACTGCAATGAACATGTGGGTGTGTGTATCTTTTTGAATGAGTGTTTTTGTTTTCTTCAAAAAAATACCCGGAAGTGGAATTCTGGATCATATGGTCGTTCTATTCTTAATTTTGGGGGGAAACTCCATACTGTTTTCCATAGTGGCAGGACTAACTTACAATCCTACCAATACTGCCCAAGTGTTCCCTTTTCTCCACATACTTGCCAACACTTTTTGTTTGTTATCTTTTTATTAGCAGGCATTCTCACAGGTATGAGGTAAAATCTCATTGTTGTTTTGATTTGCATTTCCCTGATAACTAGTGATGTTTAGCATCATTTCATGTTCCTGTTGGCCATCTGTCTTCTCTAGAAAAATGTCTTTTCAAGTCTTCTGCCCATTTTTTAATCAGATTTACCAAAAAAAATTTGAGTAGTATGAGTTCTTTGTATATTTTAGATATTAACCCCTTTTTGAGTATGTCATTTGCAAACATCTTATTCCATAAGCTGTCTTTAGTTTAGCTGATAGTTTCCTTTACTGTACAAACCCTTTTTAGTTTATGCAATCCCATTTGTTTATTATGCTTTGGTTTGCCTTTGCCTGTGGAGACATATTCAAATAAACATTGCTAAGACTGATGCCAAAGAGCATACTGCCTGTGTTTTCCTCTAGAAGTTTTATGGTTTCAGGTCTTACATTTAAGGCTGCAATCCATTCTGAGTTTACTTTTGGATATGGTTTGAGAAAGTATAGTTCAGCTTGATTCTTTTGCATGTAGGTGTCCAGTTTTCCTAGCACAAATTATTGAAGAGGATGTTTTTTCCCCATTGTATATTCTTGTCTCCTTTATCATAGATTAATTGACCATATAATCATGGGTTTATTTCTGGGTTTTCTATTCTGTTCCATTGATCTTTGTGTCTGTTTTTGTGAGTAATATATGGTTTTACTGTAATAAAGTACTGGTTTTTTACTGTTTTTACTGTTTTTACTGTAATAAAGTACTGGTTTTACTGGTTTTACTGTTTTTACTGGTTTACTGGTTTTACTGTTTTGTGAGTAATATATGGATTACTGTAGCTTTGTAGTATAGTTTGGAGTCAGGGAGCATGATGCCTAAAGCATTGTTTTTCTTCCTCAAGATTGTTTTGGATGTGTGGGGCCTCTTTTGTCTCCAAACAAATTTTAGACTTAGTTGTTCTAGTCCTGTGAAAAATACGATTGGTATTTTGATAGGAATTGCAATGATTCTGTAGATTGCCTTGTTGAATATAGTCATTGTACGCTATTAATTCTTATAATCCATTAGCAAGGCATATTTTTCCATTTTCTTGTGACATCTGTTTCTTTCATAAATGTCTTATAGTTTACCAAGTACAGGACTTTTATCTCTTTGATTAAATTTATTTCTATTATTTTTGCTGCAAAGGTAAATCAGATTGTTTTTTTAATTTCTCTTTCTGATAGTTTACTTTTAGTATACAGAAACATACAGATTTCTGTATATTAATTTTGTATCTGTAACTTATTGAATTCATTTATTGTTTCTAATAGTTTTAGTTTTGTGGCTTCTTTAGGCCTTTCTATATATGGTATCAGGTCACCTGCAAACAGTGACAGTTTCAGTTGTTCCTTTCCAATTTGGCTTCCATGTATTTTTTTTTTCTTTTCTGATTGCTGTGGCTAGGATGTCTAGTACTATGATGAGTAAAAATTGTCGAGAATGGGCATTCTTTTCTTGTCCTTGATCTTAGAACAAGTGGTTTCAGAGTTTCCCTGTTGAATATTATGCTAGCTATAGGTTTGTCATATATGTTTTTCATATGTTGAGGTAGGTTCCCTCTGTACCCACTTTGTTTTGATAGCTATTTTTTTTTAATTTTATTTTATTTATTTTTTTATACAGCAGGTTCTTATTAGTTATCAGTTTTATACACATCAGTGTATACATGTCAATCCCAATTGCCCAATTCAGCAGACCACCATCCCACCCCCCACCATAGCTATCCCCACTTGGTGTCCATACGTTTGTTCTCGACATCTGTGTCTCAACTTCTGCCCTGCAAACTGGTTCATCTGTACCATTTTTCTAGGTTCCACATACATGCGTTAATATACTGTATTTTTTTTTCTCTTTCTGACTTACTTCACTCCGTATGACAGTTTCTAGATCCATCCACGTCTCAACAAATGACTCAATTTCGTTCCTTTTTATGGCTGAGTAATATTCCATTGTATATATGTACCATATCTTCTTTATCCATTCATCTGTCAATGGGCATTTAGGTTGCTTCCATGACCTGGCTATTGTAAATAGTGCTGCAGTGAACATTGGGGTGCATGTGTCTTTTTGAATTATGGTTTTCTCTGGGTATATGCCCAGTAGTGGGATTGCTGGATCATATGGTAATTCTATATTTAGTTTTTAAAGGAACCCTCATACTGTTCTCCATAGTGGCTGTATCAATTTATATTCCCACCAACAGTACAAGAAGGTTCCCTTTCTCCACACCCTCTCCAGCATTTGTTGTTTGTAGATTTTCTGATGATGCCCATTCTAACTGGTGTGAGGTGATACCTCATTGTAGTTTTGATTTGCATTTCTCTAATAATTAGTGATGTTGAGCAGCTTTTTGTGTGCTTCCTGGCCATCTGTATGTCTTCTTTGGAGAAATGTCTATTTAGGTCTTCTGCCCATTTTTGGATTGGGTTGTTTGTTTCTATAATATTGAGCTGCATGAGCTGTTTATATATTTTGGAGATTAATCCTTTGTCTGTTGATTTGTTTGCAAATATTTTTTCCCATTCTGAGGATTGTCTGTTCATCTTGTTTATGGTTTCCTTTGCTGTGCAAAAGCTTTTAAGTTTCATTAGGTCCCATTTGTTTATTTTTGTTTTTGTTTCCATTACTCTAGAAGGTGGATCAAAAAAGATCTTGCTGTGATTTATGTCAAAGAGTGTTCTTCCTATGTTTTCCTCTTAAGAGTTTTATAGTGTCCTGTCATGCATTTAGGTCTCAAATCCATTTTGAGTTTATTTTTGTGTATGGTGTTAGGGAGTATTCTAATTTCATTCTTTTACATGTAGTTGTCCAGTTTTCCCAGCACCACTTATTGAAGAGACTGTCTTTTCTCCATTGTATATCCTTGCCTCCTTTGTCATAGATTCGTTGACCATAGGTGCGTGGGTTTATCTCTGGGCTTTCTGTCTTGTTCCATTGATCTATGGTTCTGTTTTTGTGCCAGTACCATATTGTCTTGATTACTGTAGCTTTGTAAAATAGTCTGAAGTCGGGGAGTCTGATTTCTCCAGCTCCATTTTTTTACCTCAAGACTGTTTTGGCTATTTGTGGTCTTTTGTGTCTCCATACAAATTTTAAGATTGTTTGTTCTAGTTCCGTAAAAAATGCCGTTGGTAATTTGATAGGGATTGCATTGAATCTGTAGATTGCTTTGGATAGTATATTCATTTTCACAATATTGATTCTTCCAATCCAAGAACATGGTATATCTCTCCATCTGTTGGTATCATCTTGAATTTCTTTCATCAGTGTCTTATAGTTTTCTGCATACAGGTCTTTTGTCTCCCTAGGTAGGTTTATTCCTAGGTATTTTATTCTTTTTGTTGCTATGGTAAATGGGTGTGTTTCCTTAGTTTCTCTTTCAGATTTTTCATCTTTAGCATATAGGAATGCAAGAGGTTTCTGTGCATTAATTTTGTATCCTTCAACTTTACCAAATTCATTGATTAGCGCTTGTAGTTTTCTGGTGGCATTTTTAGGATTCTCTATGTATAGTATCATGTCATCTGCAAACAGTGACTGTGATAGCTTTTTTTTTATCGTAAATGGATGTGGAATTTTGTCAAAAACTTTTTCTGTATTGAGATGATCATATGAGTTTTATTCTTCAATTTGTTAATGTCGTGTGTCACAGTGATTGATTGAAGGGTTTTAACCATCCTTGTATCCCCAGGATAAATCCACTTGATCATGATGTATAATCCTTTTAATGTATTGTTGAATTAAGTTTATTAAAATTTTGGTGAGGATTTTGCAGCTATGTTCACTAGTAATATTGACCTATAATTTTCTTGTTTGTGGTAACTTTGTCTGATGCTGTTATCAGGACGATGGCTAGCCTCATGAAATGAGTTTGGAAGTGTTCCCTCCTCTGCAATTTTTTGGAATTCCTTGAGAAGGATAAGTGTTAACTTTTCTTTAAATATTTAGTTGAATTTACCTATGAAGCCATATGGTCCAAGACGTTTGTTTTTTGGGAGTTTTTTAATGACTGATTAACTTTCATTATTTGTTGTAGATCTGTTCATATATTCTGTTCCTTCCTGGTTCAATGTTGAGAGATTGTACATTTCTAGGAAATAATCCATTTTTTTCTAGGTTGTCCATTTTATGTACATGTCATTGTTCATAGTAATCATTTATGATTCAGTGTATTTCTGTGATGTCAGTTGTGTCCTCTTTCACTTCTGGTTTTATCTGGACACTCTCTCTCTCTCTTTCTCTTTTTTTTTTTTTGATAAATCTAGTAAATATTAATCAATTTTGTTTATCTTTTCAAGGAACCAATTCTTATTTTCATTGTTCTTTTTTATTGTTTTTTAGACTATTTTATTTATTTCTCCTCTGACAATTACTGTTCCTTTTCTTCTACTGACTTTGAGTTTTGGTGGTTCTTTTTCTAGTTCCTTTAGGTACAAGTTAGATGGTTTATTTGAGATTTTTCTTATTTTGTGTGGTAGACTTGTATCAGTATCAACTTCACTCCTAGAACTGCTTTTGGTGCATCCCATAGATTTTGGATCATCGTGTTTTCATTTTCACAGTCTTCAGGTATTTTTAATTTCCTCTTTGATATCTCCAATGACCCATGTTTTGTTTAGTAGCATATTATTGTTTTTCACATTTTTTTTCTTGTAGTTGATTTTTACTTTCACATCATTGTGTTCAGAAAAGGTGCTTGATATGATTTCAACCTTCTTAAATTTATTGAGAATTGTTTTATGGCCTAACATGTGATCTCTCCTGAAGAATGTTCCATATGTACTTGAAAACAATGTGTATTCTGCTTTTGGATGAAATATTCTTTATTTTTCTATTAACTCTGTCTCATCTAAGGTGTCATTTAAGGCCAGTGATTTTTCTGTCTGGGTAAACTGTCCATTGATGTAAGCAGGGGGTGTTAAGATCCTCTACTATTATTTTATTACTGTAAACTTCTCCCTTTTTGCCTGTTAATATTTGCTTTATGTATTTAGGTGCTCCTGTGGTAGGTGCATATATATTTACAGTTTTATGTCTTCTTGGATTGATCCGTTTATCATTATGTAATGTCCTTCTTTGTCTATTGTTACAGTCTTTGTTTTAAAGTTTGTTTTCTCTGATATATATATTGCTAACCCAGCTTTCTTTTTCTTTCCATTTGCATGGAATACCTTTTTCTATCCCTTCACTTTTTCTCTGTGTGTGTCATTAGATCTGAAATGTAGGCAGCATATGTATGGGTCTTGTTTTTAATCCAGTCAGCCACCCTGTCTCTTTTCTATTGGAGCATTTAGTCCATTTACATTTAAGTAATTACCAATAGGTTTGCACTTATTGCCATTTTCTTAATTGTTTTTGTAGTTCTTTTTTTTCTTCTCTTCTTCTTTTGTTCTCTTCCATTTTGATTTGATGACTTTATCTTTAGTGTAATGTTTTGATATCTTTTTTTTTTTAAGCCAAGCCTCGCGGCATGCGGGGTCTTAGTTTCCCCAACCAGGGGTCAAACCCACAGCCCCTGCAGTGGAAGCGTGGGGTCTTAACCACTGAACCACCAGGGAAGTCCCTTCTTTCTCTTTTTTGTGCTGTATCTATTATACATATTTTTTGCATTTATGACAGGAGTATATTAAAAAACATACATTTTTACATTGCTTATCACTTAAGTTCAAATGCATTCTAACAACCCTGTACTTCCCCCCATCACACCCCTGCCATTCAGTGGTTTTGACATCATCTTTTACATGTCTTTTTTTCATGTATCTCTTAGCAACTTATTGTTGATATAGATGATTTTAGTACTTTTGTCTTTTAACCTTTCTACTAGCTTTACAAATGGTACATCTCCTACCTTTACTGAATGTTTGCCTTTACCAATGAGATCTTTCCTTTCATAATTTTCACATTTCTAGTAGTTGTCTTTTCTTTTCCTCTTAGAAAAGTCCCTTTAAGATTTCTTATAGAGCCAGTTTAGTAGTCCTTTTACTCTTGTAGCTTTTGCTTGCCTGTAAAAGTCTTTATCTCTCCTTCAAATCTGAATAGTAGCCTTCCAAGTAAAGTATTCTTGGTTGTAGATTTTTTTCTTTCTTCCCCTTGAATATATTGTGCCACTCCCTTCTTGACCTGCAAAGTTTCTGCAGAAAAGTCAGCTGATGGTCTTATGCGAGTTCCTATGTATGTAACTAGTTGCTTTTCTCTTGCTGCTTTTAAAATTCTGTCTTTATCCTTTATTTCTTACATTTTACTTATAATGTGTCTTGAAGTGGAACTCTTTGTGTTGTTCCAGACCCTGTGCTTCCTGTATCTGGATGCCTATTTCCTTTCCCAGGTTAGGGACGTTTTCAGCTATTATTTCTTCAAATAAGTTCCCTGCCCCTTTCTCTCTTTCTTCTCCTTATGGGACACTTATAGTGCAAATGTAGTACACTTCATGTTGTTCCAGAGGCCTCTTAAACTATCCTAATTTTTTAATATTGTTTTTACTTTTATTCCCTTCAGTTTGGACTATTTCCGCTACTCTGTTTTTCAGTTCACTGATTCATTCTTCTGTATCATCTAATTCACTGTTCATTCCTTATAATGACTTTTTTATTTCAGTTATTTTATTCTTCAGCTCCTTTTTTCTTCTTTATATTTTCTAGCTGTTTGTTAAACTTCACTGTTTTCATGTATTCTTCTCTCAAGTTCGTTGAGCATCTTTATGA
Source organism: Aethalodelphis obliquidens (assembly GCF_003676395.1). Classification (NCBI taxonomy): domain Eukaryota; kingdom Metazoa; phylum Chordata; class Mammalia; order Artiodactyla; family Delphinidae; genus Aethalodelphis; species Aethalodelphis obliquidens. The sequence goes on from NW_020837968.1 coordinate 26,037,499, forward strand.
TCATCATTTGAACTCTTTATTGGGTAGATTCCTTATCTCCACTTTGTTTAGTTTTTCCTCTGAAGTTTTGTCCTCTTTATTTGGAATGTATTCCCCTGTCTCCTCGTTTTGCCTAATTCTCTGTGACTGTTTCTATGTATTATATAGGATGGTTACATTTCCTGTACTTGGAGAAGTGGCCTTACATAGGAAGCCTCCTATAGGGCTCAGCAGCACACTGTCCTCTGGTCACCAGAGCTATATGCTCTAGGGTTGCCCAATATGTGAGTGTGTGAGCCCTTCTGCTGTGGCATGGTGAACTACTTTGTGCACACTAGTAGGTGGTGCTTGCCCCCAGCCTGGTTGGCTGCCAACCCCTGCCTCTAGTGGTGGCTGTTAGCCTGCTGGTGGGTGAGTTTGGATCCTGGGGTGGCTGGATGCAGTGCATGCAGGGGCCTAGGGCTGGTGCTGACCTGCTGGTGGGCAGGTCCAGGTCCCAGGGCAGTTGGATGCAGAGCCTGGGGGCCAGGTCTGTTGCTGGCCTGCTAGTGGAAGAGGCTGGTCCTGGGGCAGCTGGCTGCATGGCCTGAGGGATCATGGAGCTGATGCTGGCCCACTGGTGGGTGGGTAACCCCCCTGGCACTAATAGATTAGTGGGAGGACTCCTAATGGTGCTTGCCAGCACCTGTGTCCTTGTGGTAGAAGGAGCTCCCCAAATGGCTGCTACCAGCACCTATATCCTCAGGGGGATTCCCAGTTGCCTCCTGCCTCTCAAGGAGGCCCTCTAAGAGCCTCACATGGGTCTGACAGAGGCTCCTTTTAATTTACTGCCTCTGTGCTGGAATTCAACGTATCTGTGATTTTTGTGTGCATCCTTTTAGAGCAATCTGTTTCCTGTAACCCTCCCGTTCTCCTGTGTGCAAGCCCCACTGGCCGTCAGAGCTGGATATTCTGGTGGCTTGTCTTCTTGGTGCAGGACCCCAGGCTGTAGAGCTTGACATGGGGCTTGGACTCCTCACTCCTTGGGGAGAACCTCTGCAATTGTGATTATCCTCCTGTTTGTGGGTTGCCTATTCATGGTGTCTGAGTCTTGACTATACTGTATCTTCACCCCTCCTACCTATCCTATTGTGCTTCCTTCATTGCACCTTTCATTGTGGCAATTCTGTTCTGTTAATCTTCATGTTGTGCTTATCAATAGTTGCTGTGTAAGTAGTTGCAATTTTGGTGGGCCTGTGGGAGGAGGTGAGCTCAGGGTCTCCCTACTCCACCATCTTGACCACTCCTCCTCTGTATTACAATTTTTACAATCTATTACATTTCTGCAGTGTATTACGATGCATTTACAGTGTTTCACTTACATTTTTCAGAGCCCTTTTTAAATAGAAAATCCATTCTTGTAAGTTTTGTTATTGAAAAATTTTAAAAATAAATCTGATTTTTAACTTTGAGATTCCTTGTATTCTGTAAAATTTTGAGCTAATGTACCCCCCCCCAGGAAATGCAAGTATCTCATATAAATTTGTGCCAATGGATCCCATAGTCCTATACTCATGACAGTTATACTTATTATTTAGTTGCTTGATTATTTTTTACTTTGATTAAAAATAACATTGCTTGAGACTTTTCTCTTTGCTAGGTGTTGTATTTTTGTTCATAGCTGATAGGCTGTCAAAATTAATGAAGACAGGGATCTTTTTCCCTACCCAAAACACAGACTTGACCCTATGTTTTCCATAAACGATTATTGAACAGATACATAATGAACACTTCTCTGGGCTTCACTCTACCTGTGGAGATGCGGGAACCATTCAACGAAGTCCTTGTGATATTGTAACAAAATATTTATGGATTTCTGTCTGAAAAATATTAGTCCCCCCAAATTATCCTACTTTTTAATTATTTTTGTGTATGACACATAACAAGTAGAATATTTTCCATTGTCTTCAGGCTTTCAAAAAGGTTTACATTGTATTCATGGGAGTTTCTTAGTGAAAAAAGGAGCAGAATCCCTGGCTTGTGAATACTGACAGTCCTTCAAGAGGTCCATCACTAATAGACTGCCACTTCTTTCTTTCCTTTTATTAAACCTAATACATCACATTTTCCAGTTAGGATGGATGCTGCTGATGCATTTAGTTTGCTGTATTTTAAAGCATCATCTATTAACAGGGTATGTAACGTGTCTCAAGCTGGTTTAATGAGCCAGACAAGTGAAAACAAATGTCCTTCATTCTCTGCTTGGTTAACAAATATTTCTTCTGCATTTTATTATGGGATAGCTAGCAAAGAAGCCAAAGTTTTTTGTTTCTTTAAAAGAAAAAACATCAGTGAAGTAGCGTTGGATGTTGGGTTTAATCAGCTCTAGCTTGCACATTTGTACTGCTTAGATTTGGAATCATAAGTAAGATACAGAAAAATGAGATCGGTGATGTTATGAGGGAAATTCTGGTAGATCCTTAACAGTTTAGGTGTCTTTTTTTCTTTTAAAATATATTCCTATTCTTTGCCCAATTCCCACACATATGTCTAAAGAGACAGTCTCTTCCTCACTCTCACCAACTTTAACCCATCTTCTAGAATAATAATTCTGAACAGTGGTCCCAATATCATCAACACCAGCCAGCTTATCCAGGAAAAATGTTAAAAATGCAAAATTTCAGGCCCTACTTCAGATCTACTGACTAATAAACTCTGGGGGTGGGACCCAGAAATCTCTGTAAGCCTTCACTTTGATTCTGATGCAGGCTCAAGTTTGAGAACTTCTATTTTAGAAAGAGTGAGATAATGTCTTTATTTTGGTGATTAGATTCTTGCGAATGAGCAGAGATGCAAATTCCTTTACTTTTCCAAATAAACATTTGGTTTCTTTCCCTGTGTGCTGAGTGTTTAGTTTAATTCAAGAATGAGTATGATTCATGCGTGACTCTGGAAAGGTGTTTTTATTTATAAGGTACAGAGAGTAAAGTCTAAAGGAGAAAAACATATATTGCTTAATTTTTTTAAAAAAGTGAATCATGTCATCGGCATAAACACATCATTCTTCAGACTGGCATTAATTCAGTTAATATTATTTCCTAAATTGCTGCCATCAATATCATGTTACCACCACCTCTCCTTTCAGAGCAGAATTATGCTGGCCTCTTGTTTTCTTTCACTTTGTAATTAAATCTTTTTTCCTATTAATTTGCATTTAATTGCTATTAACACTTATCTCCAAAGATGAATGGGACAGAGTAAGGAGTTGTCATATTTAGCTTACATCTGAAAGGAATATTAAAAAGCAAAAACACTCAATCCAAACCCTTAATGGTTCAGGAAAGGAAATGAAAGTTAAGTGGCTTGCAAATTTAGGATCTCTCTTGCTTTAGCAGAGAATGTTTATAACTGTTTGTTGTTAGCAATTCGGCATAGTTAGGAAAAAGATTTTAGACTTACTGACTAAGAAATATGTATTTTTTGGCATGAAGTCATTACTGATTTCATCTTTGCCTTCTTCTTATTGTCTCCCTTCTTATTAATAGACATGAATACTTGAAAGCTTCCTGCAGGATTTATAGAAGTAATTACTTGCTCAAATGTTGCCGAGCAGACAGGAGATTCATTCCCGGACTTTTTTTGTGTGTCAAAATGATTCTAGTTTTTAAAAATGAGAATGAACAATGGTCCATAGTACAATTAAAAGCATAAGTACAGAGCTTAGTTCTTTTTATTTTCTTTGTCATTGTTAATCACTTAAAATGGGTAATTAATTCTCAAATTAATCCCTGGAAAATTAAAGGAACATCTGGTGAAGTGTATTATTTTGGATTATTTTACAAAGAAGTGGTTACCAAGTGAGTGCTTGCTGGGCTAGAAAAATTGTAACCTTAACCTGTTTTTTTTCTCCTTTTGAAAGTCAGCCAAACAATGCTCATTCTCAATAGAAGTAATAGCTCCATCTATAGTCTATAGTAACACTGACAATTTGAAGACTGTTTGCTGAGCAGTGATAGCAACTTTCTGACTTATATTCTTGCCCTAGATTCAAAGAGATGGATCAGTGATTATACTAATCAAAAGCTTGCAATTCTAAAATACCCGGAAGAAATTCAGTTACATCATTAATTTGATATAAAAGTAATTACTTGAAAAACAGTTTTAATAATATAAGAGATCTGAGATGAACTTAGGTTGACTGTGTAAGAGTCATTCCCCCTACATCTTGGTACACCCCCAATTTTTTTTATTTTTTTTTTATTTTTGCGGTACGCGGGCTTCTCACTGTTGTGGCCTCTCCCGTTGCAGAGCACAGGCTCCGGACGCGCAGGCTCAGCGGCCATGGCTCACGGGCCCAGCCGCTCCGCGGCATGTGGGATCCTCCCGGACCGGGGCACGAACCCGTGTCCCCTGCATCGGCAAGCGGACTCCCAACCACTGCGCCACCAGGGAAGCCCTGCAAAATAATTTTGAAATATTTTGTAGAGCTGTCGATCATTCATGTATACTTACATATATACATATATTCTATAGTTTAAACTTTTTGATATAGTGAAATCTTTTCTGAACTTTTATGTAACATATCTCTCTATATTTCCCCTTTAACTCTATTTAGCTACATTTTTGAAACTTCAGTTTTGTTATTTTCAGTTAAAATTTGTTTATCCTTCTATATTTATGAAATATGTTAAACTTTTTGCAGAGAACAATCTCTAAAACTATGTTTTTACATCTAAGTATATACACCTAGATACATGTTAGTACCACTGTTTATAGTCTACCCTGTTTAAATATTTACCTCTATTTTAATTTTAATTGATAAAGTAGTATGGAAATTTTTTTTTTTTTCTAGCTTAATAGAATTGTACTCTCTGTATGATTCAGTCCTTGAAATATGTTGAGACATACTTTATGATCTAGTATATGGTCATTTTTTTATAACTGTCACATGTAAGTTTAAAAAACTATTATGTATTTTGAAAAGATGTTTCCCAAATATTACAAATATTCTTTATTTGATAAATCCCTAATTATCCTTCAAAGATTCCAATATAGTGTCACCTCCTCAGGGAGGCTCTTCTGATAGCTTAAGGTAGATCCTTCATCTGGTTTCCCCCAATAATATTACTTTGACATTGAAATTTATACATTTATGTGCATATCCACCTTAGACCATAAGATCCTAGGTCAAAAGAAACTTCTAACTGATCTTTACTACTGTACCTAATTTAATACTGTACCATAGTACACATAGTAGGCACTCAGGAAATATTTCTGGAGGGAAGGAAGGAAGGAAGGAAATAAAGAAGGAAGTAAGGGAGGAAAGAAAGAAAAAGAAAAAAAGGAAGAAAAGAAGAAAGAAAGAAAGGAGGGAAGTGAACAATAGAATGGTAATATGTTGAACTTAATCATATGCTTAGGATTCTTCAAGGTTGGTTTCTGTATTTAGATAATGCTGTCACCAAGACAAAAAAAATATCAACTCAGGGTTGCTAAATAAAGAATGAGCAATCTGAAGAGAAGACGCAATTATAGCCAACACTTACGTGGTGTTTTTCTGTACCAAAAAATTTCCTAAGCTCTGCAGTAGGTGTGTGGGGGCTGGGGGTAGGAGGGTGTAAACTCATTTAATCCTCACAACAGCTCTGTGAGGTGGATACTATTATTTATCAATTCTATTTTTCAGATGCTGAGATTGAGGCACTAAAATGTTGACTAACTTTCCCAAGATCAGAAGATGGAGAATAGCAGAACTGTGGTTTTTATCCAAGCATTATTGCTCTAGAGCCTGTGGTTTGAACCTCATGCCATACATACTACCTTAATAAGTACAAATGGGAAGAACCTCAGATTTCAGCAATTTTGAGAGAAGGAGCAAAATTTGAAAACTTTTTTTGTGGAGGTCCTCTTGAATGGAGTTGTCTTCTGACCCTTGAATGGGCTTTCCAAAACTCCAGGTCCCAGCTGTGGTTCTGCCCTCTGCTGCCTGAGGGTCAGTTCTGGAGTTATTTAAACAGCTTACATCTATCTCCCTCTGTTCCCTCTGCACATTGGAAATAAGAGCATTTTTCCTTTGTTAGAGGGCAGCTGTGAGATAATGTCTGAAATGCACATTCCTAAGAGGGAATAAGATCTATGTAGTAAAGGGGAGTTAATATATGCCATAAATTAGATGGGGAATGTAAAACTCTCCATCATCTCAGGCTGTTTCCATGCCAGGTCACAGTGAAGAGGACCTCCCTACTCAGAGCAATAAATATGTATGTACCTATTACATTCTAAACCCACCTACTATGTGTCTAAATTAATTCTGAAAAGTAGGAAGATTGCTTTATCCTTTTAACAGCCGGCATGAGAACTTTTCTTAAATAGAGAACTGGCTTTGTTGGGAAAGCATACTTGGAATAGAAACTGAAGGCTGAGTGTGGGGGAGGAAGCTGATGTGCAGGAGAGCAGAGGAGGAACCCGTGGCTTTTCTGCAGAGGAAGGGGAGGCTGAAGTCAGTGTATGTGTGTGTGCATCGGAAGTATCTGGGTGAGGGAGAAGGGAGGACAGAGACCTAGAGAAATTTGAACATTGCAGTGAGATGTAGCCCTCTCCTTGTTATCCCCTCAAATATTGAGTGAATTCTAGAAAACCTTGAATTGAAGTGAGTAGCATTCTTGTGGAGAGCTATGTAAGAGCTGATTTTGAGCTCACTATATGCAGGCACAGAATAATGACCTTGTGTCTGGATAAAGCTGAGCCAGGAAAGGTATTAGCAGAAATCTCAGGACAGCTTAAGATTTCCTCATATTGTTCATTGGAGGGTCAAAGAAATTCTACATAAACTCCAAGGACATAGAATCCCAGCTGATATCTAGGTTGTGGTTCTGAAGCAAAAAGGCAAGACAATGCCAAAAATATTTAAGATACCAAGAAGCATTTTCTGCCTAATGTCTTGGGAGAAGACAAATGCTTTAGTCTCTGAAGAAGACCTCGCACGTCTTTATATAATCAAGTTTCTTTAGGCCTTACCAGTCTGATGGTACAGAGAGAATCAGTTGATCAGTAGCAATCCAGTTTCACTGGTTCTTGCCTCTATCTGCAGCTACTTGCTGTTTCCCATCAATTTTCCCCAAGCATCCCTAGGAGGGCCCGAAGTGTGTTTCATATGTCCACATGATCAGGTCAGCTCCCAGGGACCATTGGTGGTTTAGTTGGGGGTCACATGGCTCTGCCCTGTCCACTAGGCACAGTCTAGCTCCCACAGTTTGGGACACTTCACTGCAGGAAGCTGAGATTGGTTCTAAAGCATTAGTACTGGTTCCCACCTAGTGTTACTCTTTTAATGGAACAGCTTTTTATTATTTTGTTTTCCTTTGAGTGCTACTCCTACCCACCCCCCACCTCTGCCTTCCGTAGTAATAAGACAAAAATCTAAAGAGAAAAACAAATGTCCTCAAAACCTGCCTCCCCATCTGCTAACTAATGATTTTATAAAGCTTGGTGGTAGAAGGCACCTTTTGGCTCTTATTAAGAGGCATATTCTTTTTTTTTTTTTTTTTTTTTTTTTTGCGGTACGCGGGCCTCTCACTGTTGTGGCCTCTCCGGTTGCGGAGCGCAGGCTCAGTGGTCATGGCTCACGGGCCCAGCCTCTCCACGGCATGTGGGATCTTCCCGGACCGGGGCACGAACCCGCGTCCCCTGCATTGGCAGGTGGACTCTCAACCACTGCACCACCAGGGAAGCCCACCACCCCGATTTTTATGCTGGAAAGTCAAACTAGTTGGTTACATTTTATGTATGGCTGCATCAGTTATAGTGTTTATTTCCAAACAGATTTTCGAATGACAGTTTTATTGTTGCTGCTTTTTATGGACTTGTTTTCTTTGTTCCTCTTTTTGTTGTTGTTCTTTCATTACCTTAACCTAGACCCATACATACCTTCCAAGTGTCTTGTACTGAGCATTAGCCTCTGAAATCTCCCTACAATATAAGGTTCTACAGCTCCACTGTTTGGAAGTACTGCATACCACAGTCCTGTTTTAGAAATCTTTGGTGCAAGTTAGAAGAGTAAGACCTCTGGAAGCCTTATATCGGAGACATATGTTTAAAACTTTTTTTCCCACCAATATTGCACAATTTGGTCACTGAATCCCTTTTCCTGATATCATCTATAAACTGTCCAAATTACTAGTGTTCTGCTCTCTGGGTATCCTTCACAGTCCCAAGAAACACACAGGGGCCTCGGCAAGGGTATTTAATGGAATAAGAAATACCGTCTACAGTGGAATGGTAATTGAGAGAGCAGTGTTCATGGGAACACATTTTCCTGGGATCAAAGCCTTCTACTGGGACCTTAGTATGTGTATAAAATCCTTGCCTCTAGTCTTTCTTCACAATCCAAAATGTGGTGTGAAACAGGCTTACTTAATCTATTTAAAATGTGCCTAACATTTACCTTTACTCTAATCCTCCATTCCCTATTTCCTGAACTATGGGCAAACTTCATTACTGGCTGCTGTGGTACCATGAATAGCCCCTTTCTTGCTTGGTCCACTTTCTTTTTTTGCCTCTATCTCTAGGCCCAGGTATTTCTAGGTCTGAGACCAGCTCTGTCCATGAACAGGAAACATAAGGAAACTCAGGGGATGTCCGGCCCACTTGCTCATTAATTCAACAAGTATATCAATATTTTGGACATATATATGTGCCAGGTAAAAACATTTCTGTGCAAGACATGGTTTCTACCCGTAAGTTGACAGTATAAAGGAAGAGACAGATAAATAAAATACAAATACAATATCAGGCAATAAGGACTATGTTAGAGGTATGCAGAGAGCAGGGTGTGTGAGAGAAGGTGACTCACAGCCATGGACTCTGAGTAGAATCTTGCAGGATAAGCTGAATTTTACCAGGTCGGCTGGTCAGGCCAAGGCTCAGAGGCATGACAGCTCTCTTGAGAGAAATGACTCAAAACTTCAATGTGGGAAGGAAACGAGGGGATGAGGATTGTGTTGTGGATGGGGGAGGGCCTCTTATGCAAAGCCAAGCTCTTTGAACTTTATCCTAAAGACAAATAAGAAACACCAAAGTATCTTCAACAAGAGAGCAAAATAATTAGATTGACTCACAACACACTACTCTGACCACAGGGTGGAGGGTAGCCTTTAGAGATCGGGACTGCACACCAGAGTGCAGTGGTTGTCTCCAGGATAAGTCCTATGCGATCCTTTGAGTTGCAAGCAGAGCTAGTCTTCCTTTGCATGGAACACCATTGTTAGTTGAAAGAACGATGAAACTGTTGTTTCAGACATGGGTGTTTGGCAGACTTATTTATTTGTTTGAACAAAATGATCCTGTCACTTCAAGGAAAAAAAACCTGACAGTATTAATTGCCAATAACAAAGTTCTGTCTTCGGAGTAAAAGTTAGAATTTCGGAAAACTTGTAATTGTCATAGTGGACCTGGCAGCTTCCTAATAGTTAAAGACGTTTATCATTAGATTGGTGGTGATATTAACAAATGTCATGTTTGCTCTTATATAATGAAATGTGTCAGGATTTGAGAGATCTACATAATTCAGTGACTCAGTTTTCAGATGACCAATGCACAATATCCCTGGGTAAAAGATTCATTCAAAGTGAAAAACAGACCAATAGATTTTAATGTTAATAGAGGATGAAAAGTTCATTGATAAGGTGTCAGATTCTACAGCTCAACTAACCATTGATAACCTATAGTGTTTTAGTGTAGTATCGAAGAGGAATATCCTCAGCTGTCTGAAATAGCTATTAAAATACCTCTTCCTTTTCAACCAAAGAACATACTGCAACAGATTGAATGCACAATAGATATAAGAATCCAGCTGTCTTCTCCTAAGCCAAACATTGAAGAGATTTGCAAAACTGTACAATAATGACACTTCTTACTAAGTATGACTTGGGAAATATAGTTATTTTGTGATAAAAATTATGTTAACATGTAATGGATTTATTATAATTTTAATGAAATGTGTATATGTATATTTATATTCCTTACTTTTGATTTCAAAAATGGTAAATATTAATAGGTATAACCCATTTGAACAGAAACTCTTTAGGGTTCCCAATAACTTTTAACAACGTGAAGGGGTTCTGAGATCAAAAAATTTGAGGAGCTGGGTTAGATGTCTCTTTCTAGAGACCAGAACTTTGGCTTTAAATGAAATGAGGTTTTTTTCGTTGTTTGTTTAATTGTTTGGGTGGATCTTAAGGATTGGAACTACTTGCTTACATTTATTTCCTCATGGAATGCACCCAATAGAGTAGTATTTTACAAACTCTAGTTAATTATGTCCTATTAGGTATGGAAGCAATTGAGAAGGTTGTAACTAGTGTTTTTATTATAATATAATGGGGATATAATGGAAAATGCCAGACTTCACTACCCAGACTAAGTGCAACTATTGTTTCATGAAACTATTTTTTTTCAATTAAATCTATATATGTATATAGGAATATGCATGTTTGAACTGGGTCATCATGGGAAATGTTTATGTCACTGTACATTGCTGTAAAAATTCTTAAAGCCTTTGCAAGAGAGATCTTACAATGCTCTTACAAGTGGTTGTATTAACCCAGCCTCTGCTTGGGTTGACCTCATGCTGTTTTTTTTTTAACATCTTTATTGGAGTATAATTGCTTTACAATGGTGTGTTAGTTTCTACTGCATAACAAAATGAATCAGCTATACATATACATATATCCCCGTATCCCCTCCCTCTTGCATCTCACTCCCACCCTCCTAATCCCACCCCTCTAGGTGGATACAAAACACCCAGCTGGTGGGAAGCAGCCACAAAGCAGAGGGAGATCAGCTCGGAGCTCATGCTGTTTTGATTCTTTGCAGCACTGGCTCTGGTTCCCAAAGCCATTCCTTGATTTCTTACCCAAGGTCCTTTTTGTCTTTGTTGGCTTCCCCATAACAACCTTAGGATTGAATTATATTGCAGCTTTTCTTTTTCCTCTGATTATTTCCTCTTTGTTGCCCCTGTCCTACTTCTACTCAGGCCTGTGCATAACACTTTCTCACTTTCTCTTACAAATACCTGCTCCACAAACTATCTGTTCTAGTCAAATTAATCCAAAGCTTTCTTACTGCCTTAGTTTTGTTTACATCCCTCCACTCAGTTTATCTGATTTGTACTCAGTGTTCAAAGCACAACCCAAAAGATCTCTCCTCTGGGAAGTCATTCCTCACCTCCTTTCCTGTCACAAACCCCAGAGTACAGTGTAAGCATTTGACATTTCTACGTTATAGATTTCACAGTAACTATAATACTAGCAACTTTAGTGAAGCATTTAGAGAGAATTATTAAACAGTTGGTTCAACCACTGACATATGGACTGAATGACATAGTTTCTGTATAGTTTCAAAAATTCTATAAATCTTAGCAGCTATTCCCAGGGAATGCATGAAGACAAGCAGAACTTGAAGTGAGAGTATTTCAAAGTCTTGGTTGAAATTCAAAGGATTGTTAGTACTGTATGCAATCAAATGGAAAATTTTCAAGGTGGTATAAGTCTTTTCCTCAAATTTCCCCTAATAGGAGACTAGACTGTGTTCTAGGGACATTTATATTGTATTTTAAGAGGAAAATTGATGTTCTTTTTTTGATGGCAGTATGTTTTTTGGAATATTATTCTCCATTGCCATGCTTTGCAAGTGGGCTCACTAGAGTGTTCACGTCTTACCAACTGTGTAACCTTGAATCTATCACTTTAATTTTTAGACCCTTAATTCTGTCATCTGTAAAAAGATGTTAGTAGTAATAACATTATCTATATTACATGGTTATTAGGAGCAAATTAAAAAACGTATATAAAAGTACAGTGCAAATTTTTAGTATATGAACTATTTTGCTCATGAAAAAAGGTCAGATCTAGTGCCAAAAGTATCCATAGTGGCAGGAGGCTAGCACCCAAAGCCTACTAGATGAGCCCAGTCACTTTTTATGTGAGAAATTCACACTAATTGAAAAATTAGTATATGTTTTCTTAAAATAATACCTTTTGTAGAAGGAATTTATATTCCTTTTAAAAAGTAAGTTGGCATAATAACTTGATGGTTTTTATAGCTGAGTGATGAGTACATAGGGGCCCAATGTATTCTGTTTATCTGTGTCTATTTAAATTTTTCTACAATAAAAGTTTAAAAATTACACATATAATGCAAATTTTAGAGAGGTCTAATTATAGATCACATAAGATTTGGTCTCACATGACTCCCCCCTTTCTAGGCACAGATTTCCTAGGCTGGATATATTCATTGTCTTCCATGTCAGTCAATACCTAGCACCAATGGAAGGACACAGCGTGGCCCTTTAGAAAGCAGGGTAAAGAACGTTTATACTCCCCAAAATGAAACTAATCCAAATGACAGAGCTGGCAAGAAGAAAGGAGAAGCCAGCCTGTCACATTCCACAAATGCACTGAGGAAAGATGATTCCCCACTAGGGCCTGAATCCAATGATCCTCCATTTGAGAATTCTTAGTGTGCGTGACCCTCGAGGGTACATAAGCAGAATTTTGAAAAAGTTAATTGATAAGTATTTAATAGAAGAATAAATGTCTCCTGGAAGAAATCATTTAGGTTTATACCCATGGCTCTTAACTGAGCAGTACAGCATTGCTGGGGTTGGAGTGGTTGGGATTTACTTTGGTCTTTTAGAACTTTTAAGGTATAAACATTTAAACCAACAACTGTCCAAAGATTCAGAGCAAATCATTCTTTCACATAAGAATAATCTATTTCTGATCAGTTGCTCAACTATCTACTAAATCAGTGTTTTATTTGACCTCAACACCTCTCTATTAGTCATAGAATGTTAGAACTGGAGAGGGATTTTGGTTCTATAAAAGGCATTGTTTGGACAAGAATTTACTCCAAATTTTTCTCTGGAATTCTACTACATATAATTGTATATGTTTAAAAGTGTGGAAATATAGACCACCCAAATGAAAACAAAAGATATTCAGAGCTTGCATAGCTATGGAGTCAGCCACCATCACTAGCATTTGGCAGATATTCAAAAGCAGGCAAGGGAGTGGGAAAGCTTTATATTGAAAAAGAGAAGGCTTCAGATTGGCCCTGATTGCAGGTTGTTGGCATGGGGAAGTTGGAGGTGGATATCTTATTGGCTTGGGGACCATATTTAGCTTTCTCTGGTTGGTCCTGAGTTGGAAGCAGGGCAAAAATTAGGGAAGCTACTGTTCATTGCCCAGGTCCTTACTGTTCTAGGCTCACTGCTGCAGAGCTTGTGATTTGGCTTCTTGGGCTGGTTGCAGAGTTTGTGGGTCAGAGTTCTCTTGTCATTTGTGGTCTGGCTGTTGTCTCTTTGTGTATTCAGCCTCTCAGAGGGTACTGTTCAGGATATACATACAGGTGTAATTAAACGAGTACTTCTTCTCAAGAAACTTGCAGTAAAAGAGGGCAGAAAAAATATTGTACATAGATGATTATAGTAATACAGAGTGTGTCATTAAGAAGGGAATAAAGAAAGTCATAATAGTCACTCTGAAAATAAGGCAGTTTCACTTCATAGTAGTGCATTTTTGGAAATACTGTCATCCCAGGGTCTGGGAAGGGGAACAAATGTTGACAAGCACATGTTCCATCAAAGAAGTAGCATTCTCGTTTTATAGAGAAAAAGACTAAGGTTCAGAGACGTTAAATTACTTTCCTAAAATCATTCAGCAAATGACAGAGCTGAGATTTCCACCTGGTTCTCTTGGACAAGAAAGGTCATTTACTTCACTTCTAGTTCCCAAAAGTGTATACTTATGAGGGTATCAAAATGTTAAGGGAGCAGATGCAGTTATAAAAATATATTTAATATTTTAATTTTTTCTTTAAGACCATAAAAAAAAAAGCTATTGTTTTCATTATTCGAGCTACAGAAAATAAATCTCCACAAGTTTCTCTTGACTGGTGGAGACCTGCAGAAATTGATGACTGTCAATGGAGGTGTTTCAAATTGTCTAGGAGTCTGTGGAATTTGCATTTGTCAAAGGGGAAATAGTTTTAATGATTCAACGTCACTGCACTTTAGTGTAATTATGTAGAACTAAATTTGCTGATTTTTTTTTTTACTTATCACATTTTTTTTATTGAAGTATAGTTGATTTACAATATTGTGTCAATCTCTGCTGTACAGCAAAGTGACTCAGTTATACACATACATTCTTTTTTATATTCTTTTCCATTATGGTTTATCACAGGATATTGAATATAGTTCCCTGTGCTATACATTAGGACCTTGTTGTTTATCCATTCTAAATGTAATAGTTTGCATCTACTAACCCCAAACTCCCAATCCTTCCCTCCCTTCCCCCCATCGCCCTTGGCAACCACAAGTCTGTTCTCTGTGTCTATGAATCTGTTTCTTGTTTGTAGGTTCATTTGTGCCATATTTTAGGTTCCACATATAAGTGATATCATATGGTATTTGTCTTCCTCTTTCTGACTTACTTCACTTAGTATGATAATCTCTAGTTGCATCCATGTTGCTGCAAAAAGTCATTATTTTGTTCTTTTTTATGGCTGAGTAGTATTTTATTGTATATATGTACCATATCTTCTTTATCCATTCATCTGTCAATGGACATTTAGGTTGTTTCCACATTTTGGCTATTGTGAACAGCACTGCTATGAACATAGGGGTACATGTATCTTTTTGAATTATAGTTTTGTCCGGGTATATTCCCAGGAGTGGGATTGCTGATCATATGGTAATTCTATTTTTAGTTTTCTGAGGAACCTCCATACTGTTTTCCACAGTGGCTGTACCAACTTACGTTCCCACCAACAATGTAGGAGGTTCCCTTTTGTTCACACCCTCTCCATTTGTTATTTGTAGACTTTCTAATGATGGCCACTATGACTGGTGTGAGTGATACCTCATTGTAGTTTTGATTTGCATTTCTCTAATAATTTTTGATGTTGAGCATCTTTTCATGTGCCTCCTGGCTATCTGTATGTCTTCTTTGGAGAAATGTCTATTAAGGTCTTCTGCCCATTTTTCGATTGGGTTGTTTGTTTTGTCATTGTTGAGTTGTATGAGCTGTTTGTATATTTTGGAGATTAAGCTCTTGTCTGTTGCATCATTTTCAAATGTTTTCTCCCATTCCGTAGGTTGTCTTTTCATTTTTTTATTTTTATGGTTTCCTTTGCAGTGCAAAAGCTTGTAAATTTGGTTAGGTCCCATTTGTTTATTTTTGTTTTTATTTCTATTGCCTTGGGAGACTGACCTAAGAAAACATTGGTATGATTTATGTCAGAGAATGTTTTGCCTATGCTCTCTTCTAGGAGTTTTGTGGTGACATGTCTTATGTTTAAGTCTTTAGGCCATTTTGAGTTTATTTTTGTGCATGGTGTGAGGGTGTGTTCTAACTTCCTTGATTTACATGCAGCTGTCCAACTTTCCCAGCACCACTTGCTGAAGAGACTGTCTTTTTCCCATTTTATATTCTTGCCTCCTTTGTCGAAGATTAATTGACCATAGGTGTGTGGGTTTATCTCTGGGCTCTGTATTCTGTTCCATTGATCCATATGTCTGTTTTTGTTCCAGTACCACACTGTTTTGATTACTGTAGGTTTGTAGTATTATCTGAAGGTTGGGAGAGTTATGCCTCCTGCTTTTTTTTTTTTTTTTCCTCAGGATTGCTCTGGCAATTCTGGGTCTTTTGTGGTTCCGTATAAAGTTTTGGATTATTTGTTCTAGTTCTGTGAAAAATGTCATGGGTAATTTGATAGGGATTGCATTAAATCTAGCTTCGGGTAGTATTGCCATTTTAACAGTATTAATTCTTCCAATCCAAGAGCATGGAATATCTTTCCATTTCTTTTAATCCTCTTTTATTTCCTTTATTAATGTTTTGTAGTTCTCAGCATATAAGTCTTTCCCCTCCTTGGTTGGGTTTATTCCTAGGTGGTTTTTTTTGGTATGATTTTAAAAGATATTGTCTTTTTGCATTCCCTTTCTGATATTTCATTGTTAGTGTAAAGGAATCCAACTGATTTCTGAATGTTAATCTTGTATCCTGCTACTTTGCTGAATTCATTTATTAGATCTAGTAGCTTTTGTGTGGAGTCCTTAGGGTTTTCTATATTTTGTATCATGTCATCTGCATATAATGACAGTTTCACCTCTTCCCTTCCAGTTTGGATACCTTTTATTTCTTTTTCTTGTCTGATTGCTGTGGCTAGGACTTCCAATACTATGTTTCTAGAAAGTTGTCCATTTCTTCTAGGTTGTCAAATTTGTTGGCATATAATTGTTCTAGTATTCTCTTATGGTATTTTGTAATTCTGCTGTCAGTTGAAATTTCTCCTTTTTTATTTCTTTCTCTTTTTTTTTTTTTTGGTTTTCTTTTCTTCTTGGTGAGCCTGGCCAGAGGTTTGTCAATTTTGTTTACCCTTTCAAAGAACCAGCTCTTGGTTTTGTTGATTTTTTTTCTATGTTTTTAGTCTCTATTTTATTTATTTCCTTCCTTCTGCTGACTTCAGGTTTAGTTTCTTCTTCTTTTTCTAATTCTTTTAGGTGATAGGTTGGGTTGTTTACTTGAGATTTTCTTGTTTTTTGATGAAAGCCTGTATCGCTATGAACTTCCCTCTAAGAACTGCCTTTGATGCATCCCATAGATTTTGTATGGTTGTATTTTTAATTGTCATTTGTCTCAAGGTATTTTTTAATTTCATTTTTGATTTCTGTGTTGACCCATTGGTTTCTTAGTAGCATGTTATTTAGTCTCCATGTAATCGTTTTTTTCTCATTTCTTTTCCTGTTGTTGGTTTCTAATTTCATGCCATTGTGGTCATTGAAGATGCTTGAAATAATTTCTATACTCTTAAATTTGTTGAGGTTAATTTTTTGCCCTAGGGTGTGGTCAATCCTAGAGAATGTTCTGTGTGAGCTTAAAAAGAATGTATATTCTGGGTTTTTTTGGATGTAGTGTCCTGAAAATATCAACTAAGTCTACCTGTTCTATTGTATCATTTAGGACCTCTGTTGCCTTATTGATTCTCTGTGTGGAAGATCTGTCCATTTATGTGAGTGGAGTGTTAAAGTCTCCAATATTATTATATTCCTATCAATTTCTCCCTTTATGTCTGTTAGTATGTGTTTTATGTATTTGGGTGCTCCTATATTAGGTGCATATATGTTGATGATGTAAAATCCTTTTCTTGTATTGATCCTTTTATCATTATATAGTGTCATTCTTTATCTTTCTTTATAGACTTTGCTTTAAATTCTATTTTCTTCATATGAGTACTACAACTCCTGCTCTTTCTTGTCATTTCTGTTTGCATGAAATATCTTTTTCTATCCCCTCACTTTTAATCTATGTGTGTCCTTTGCCCTAAGGTTGGTCTCTTGTAGGCAGCATATTGTAGGCTCTTGTTTTTTATATCCAGTCTGCCACTCTGTGTCTTTTGATTGGAGCGTTTAGTCCATTGACATTTAAGGTAATTATTGATACATATGTATTTATTGCCATTTCAAACCTTGTTTTCCAGTTGGTTCTTTGTTCTTTGTTCCTTTCTTTTTCTTTCTTTTTTTTTTTGTTTGTAGTTTGATGATTTCCTCTTACTTTATCCTTGTGTTCTCTTCTTTTATGTTTTTGTGAATCTATTGTATGTTTTTGATTTGTTGTTGCCCCGTTTTTCAGTTATGTTAACCCCTTTCTATATCCTCTTGCTTTAGACTGATCATGATATAGACTCAGACACATTCTTAAAAAAAGAAAAAGAATCTGCATTTTCTTACTCACCTTCCCCACATTTTATGATTTTGATGTCCCTTTTTACATCTTCATCTTTATCCTTCTGCTGTTCCTTATGTTTATCATTGCTTTCAGAAATAGGTTTTTATTTTCTTTTTGATTTGTATACTGGCTAATTTAAGTGATTTATTTTCCAATTGTGATTTCCTCCTTCCTGTTTCTTCTTGCTTTTTTTCTTTAGAGATGACCTTTCAATATTTCTTTTAGAATAGGATTCATATTGCTGTATTCTCTTAATTTTTGCTGGTCTGAGAAATTATTTCTGCTCTTATTCTAAATGATAATCTTGCTGGGTAGAGTATTCTAGGTTGCAGATTTTTCTCTTTCAAGACTTTGGGTATATTTTGCCACTCCTTTCTGGCCTGCAGTGTTTCTGTAGAGAAATCAGCTGATATTCTTATGGGGGTTCCCTTGTAAAGAAATCTTTGTTTTTCTCTTGCTGCCTTTAGAATCCTCTCTTTATCTTTGACTTTTGCCATTTTTATTATAATATGTCTTGGTGTAGGTCTGTTTGGGTTCATCTTGTTTGGGACCCTCTGTGCTTTCTGTATCTGGATATCTGTTTCCTTCTTTAGGTTTGGGAAGTTTTCAGCCATAATTTTTGAAAATACGTTTTCATTCCCCCTTTCTCTTTCTTCTCCTTCTGGGATACTATTATGCATAGATTGTTCCACTTTATATTATTCCATAGGTCTCATATTGCTTTCAGTTTTTTTTTTTTTTTAATTTGGCTTTCTCTCTTCTGTTTTGATAGGGTAATTTCCATTAGTCTATCTTCCAGGTCACTTATTCTTTCTTCTGCATTATTCATTCTGCTGTTCATTGCCTTGAGCTCAGCTTTCATCTCGGCAAATGAATTTTCTAATTTTTCTTGGCTCATCCTTACAGTTTCTAGTTCCTTTAACAGTAATCTGAATTTCTGTCAATAGCCTTTCTTAATTCCCTCAGTATTCTCATTACCTTCTTTTTGAACTTGGTGTCTGTTAGACAGAAGAGGTCTGTTTCATTGATTGTTCTTTCAGAGGAATTTTCTTGGTTTTTTAAACTGAGAGTGGTTCCTATGCTTCTTCATTTTGCTTGTATTTCTTTTAGTCTGTGAGTTTAGGAGAAATAATTATCTCTTGTAGACTTGGAGGGCTATTTATAAGTGGGATTGTCCCTGTGTGGCTTGTGTGGGTTTAATATTTTTTTGGCATGAGAGCAGTTTTTGGTTTGGATGCTTTCCATCTCTTTTCTCAGCGTGTGCTGGCTGTTATCCCCTTGATACGGAGTGTGCAGGTGTGCAGGTGCATGGCTTGCACAGGCTCCCAGGATGGCATGGGCAGAGGTTGGCTCCTGGTTGCAGGTCCCTCCGCAACAGAGCTGGCAGGTCACGTGCCCCTAGGGAAGTTGGCCCCGGATCGTGGGACCCTAGGTGGCAGTGGGTCGTGCACCCCCACGGAGGTGGGGGCAGTGGTTGGCACTGGGTCTCAGGACCCTCAGCAGAGGCGGGCCTCACATGCTTCCGGGGAACTTTTCCCTGGATCGCGGGGCCCTCAGCAGTGGCCATGGTGGGTTGTGCACACTGCGGGTGGTGGGGGAAGTGGTCGGCACCAGGTTGCAGAGTCCTCGGCAGTGGTGGCAGGCCACACATGCCCCCGGGAAGTGGGCCCCAGATCGCAGGACCCTCAGCAGTGGCAGGCCATGCAGGCTCCTGGGAAGGTGGGGGCAATGACCTGCACCCACTGACAGAACCCGCAGCAGTGGCGGCAGCACTCCACGCCTACCTCTGGAGTCCAGGATGGCAGCCGAGGCTTGCAACTGCCCCTGGAGCTCATGGAGGCAGTGCCTTGTCACCTGCGAGTGCACAGAGAAAGAAGCTCCTATGGCAGGCCCACCTCCTCCTCTCACGCCCCCCGAGCAGTGGTCCCTTGCCTCTCTGGCAGGCCCAGGCTTCTTCCTGGACTCCCTCCATTGTGGCGCACTGCACCCTAGCCCCCTCAGGCTGTCTTCACACAGCCAACCCCAGACCCCTCCCCAGCGTCTGACCTCTGAAGCCCGAGCCTCAGTACCCAGCCCCCACCTCCCCCAGCGGGCGAGTGAACAAGCTTCTCAGGCTAGAGAGTGCCAGTTGGCACCAACCCTCTGTGCAGGTCTCTCTCTGCTTTGCCCTCTGCACACCTGTTGCTGTGCTCTCCTCTGAGGCTCTGAAGTGCCCCCTCTGTCCCTGCCAGTGAGAGGACTTCCCAGTGTGCGGAAGCCTGCCTTTCCTCTTTCACAGCCCTCACAGAGGTGCAGGTCCCATCCACATTCCTTCCTCTCTCTCTCTGCGAATTTAGAGATCAGATCAAGATGACAGAAGAGTAGCACGTGGAGCTCACCTTCTCTCCACAGATACATCAACAATAAATCTACCTGTGGAACGACTCTCACAAAACATCTACCTAACACTGACAGTAGAACTCAGACTCCCAAAAGGGCAGGAATATCTCCAAGTAACTGTGTAGGGCAAAAGAAAAAAGAAAAAAAAAAACAACGAGAGAGAGAGAGGAAGGAATGTGGATGGGACCTGCACCTCTGTGAGGGCTGTGAAAGAGTAAAGGTTTCTGCATACTGGGAAGTCCTCTCACTGGCAGGGACAGAGGGGGCGCTTCAGAGCCTCAGAGGAGAGCACAGCAACAGGTGTGCAGAGGGCAAAGCAGAGAGAGACCTGCACAGAGGGTTGGTGCCAACTGGCGCTCCGTAGCCTGAGACACTTGTTCACTCGCCCGCTGGGGGAGGTGGGGGCTGGGTACTGAGGCTCGGGCTTCAGAGGTCAGACGCCGGGGAGAGGACTGGGGTTGACTGTGTGAAGACAGCCTGAGGGGGCTAGGGTGTAGTGCACCACAATGGAGGGAGTCCAGGAAGAAGCCTGGGCCTGCCAGAGAGGCAAGGGACCACTGCTGGGGGGGCGTGAGAGGAGGAGGTGGGCCTGCCATAGGAGCTTCTTTCTCTGTGCACTCGCAGGTGACAAGGCACTGCCTCCATGAGCTCCAGGGGCAGGTGCAAGCCTCGGCTGCCATCCTGGACTCCAGAGGTAGGCGTGGAGTGCTGCCGCCACTGCTGCGGGTTCTGTCAGTGGGTGCAGGTCATTGCCCCCACCTTCCCAGGAGCCTGCATGGCCTGCCACTGCTGAGGGTCCTGCGATCTGGGGCCCACTTCCCGGGGGCATGTGTGGCCTGCCACCACTGCCGAGGACTCTGCAACCTGGTGCCGACCACTTCCCCCACCACCCGCAGTGTGCACAACCCACCATGGCCACTGCTGAGGGCCCCGCGATCCGGGGAAAAGTTCCCCGGAAGCATGTGAGGCCCACCTCTGCTGAGGGTCCTGAGACCCAGTGCCAACCACTGCCCCCACCTCCATGGGGGTGCACGACCCACTGCCACCTAGGGTCCCACGATCCGGGGCCAACTTCCCTAGGGGCACGTGACCTGCCAGCTCTGTTGCGGAGGGACCTGCAACCAGGAGCCAACCTCTGCCCATGCCATCCTGGGAGCCTGTGCAAGCCATGCACCTGCACACCTGCACACTCCGTATCAAGGGGATAACAGCCAGCACACGCTGAGAAAAGAGATGGAAAGCATCCAAACCAAAAACTGCTCTCACGCCAAAAAAATATTAAACCCACACAAGCCACACAGGGACAATCCCACTTATAAATAGCCCTCCAAGTCTACAAGAGATAATTATTTCTCCTAAACTCACAGACTAAGGGAGTTTGACTACTTGCTAGAACAGGGAAACACTTATGTTTACTGGCTTACTTTTATGATAAATTATGTTATGTGGTAAAGGCTACAGATGAATATCCAGATGAAGAAATACATGGGATGAGGCCTGGGAGGGTACTAAGTGCCGGAGCTTCTGTCCCCATGAAGTTAGGATGTGTCAGACTCCCTGCATGTTGATCTGTTCACCAATCTAGAAGCTCCCTGAACCCCATATTACTGAGATATTTTTATGGAGGCTTCATCAACTATGCAGGATTGAAAATTTACTCCATTTCTAGCTCCTCTCCCCTCTCTGGTGAATTGGGGTCGGTGTGGGGGCTGACAATCCCAAGCTTCTAAACATGGTTTGGTTTGTCTGGTGACCAGCCCCCATCACGGAGCCTATTAAGAGTTACCTCATTAGAACAAAAGACACTCTTATCACCCAAGAAATTCCAAGGGATTTAGGAACACTGTCAGGAACCAGGATCAAAGATCAAATATCAGAATGAAAAATGGTCCTGGTACCCTTATCACTTAGGAAATTACAAGGATTTTAAGAGTTCTATAGCAGGAATCAGGGGCAGAGACCAATATATATACATTTTCTACTATTTTGCACTTATGCTTTACAAACATACTGCATATTCCATTAATCCCTCCCCCTGCAAAGGGATTCATACAAATTCCTATATATATAAAATGTGGAGTAAGTTCTTTTTCTCCAGCATAAATGTAATTCCCAGTTCATCCTAGCTACCTCTCTGTATGCTTAATGACACCTTCACTATGATTTCCTTCACCTGGATTCTTTTTTCCATTCAGCCACTGTGTGTTAGATAAGTTATGCTGTGTCATATTTTACCTTCCTTCTTTGTAATGCTAGGTAATTGTCTGTGGTTAATCTCTATTTTTAATGCTTGGTGTATATCTCTGCTGTTGCCTTGATAACATATGTATTATATAGCATGTGATATTATACTTTGTAATAAGGAAATTTGGCCTACAGGAGAAAAGTGCTGTTTAATGCAAGATGTATCCTGGCAAGGGTTTAAACACGCATAAATGATGCTGAGATGTATCCCAGCCTTTTAGGTGAATGGATGCTTTTAGCATTTATGTCTGTTTCCTCAGTATTTTCTATCTACACTTTAGCACACTCACTGGAAGGAATGGAGTACATTTAGAAACTGAATAAGTTAGTAGATATGAATGGAAAAAAAGAATGATTTAATTACAAATTTTATATTCAATAAATCATGTTACATTCAATCAATCATGTTTCCCTAGGGATACAACTTAGGTTTTTGCATCACACAGTGTTACATTACATATTTGCATAACATTCAAGGAAGCACTTTATAGATAATAGAATACAGACAATTTTTGCTTTTGAGACACTATTATAATGTGATTCCTTTTTGCACATAAGTGCACATATGGCAGGTCCAGTTAGACCTCTGAGACCTAATAGTTGTAAAACTCATGACTCTTAGAGAACCTGGAGGGGAAATATAGTTGATGTAAGGACTATTCCTTCAAACCAGTATTAAAAAGTGATTACAGGGCTTCCCTGGTGGCGCAGTGGTTGAGAGTCCGCCTGCCAATGCAGGGGACACGGGTTCGTGCCCCGGTCTGGGAAGATCCCACATGCCGCGGAGCAGCTGGGCCCATGAGCCATGGCCGCTGAGCCTGCGCATCCGGAGCCTGTGCTCCGCAACAGGAGAGGCCACAACAGTGAGAGGCCTGCGTACCACAAAAAAAAAAAAAAAAAAAGTGATTACATCTCATAATTATGTTAGATGCACACACACAGGCACATAAATATAACATAATAATATATTGTTATAACATTACTATATTTGAACTATTTTTAGGGCAGTGCCTGAGCTCTGTGCAACAGCAGAACAAAATTAGGATTTCAGATTAGTATTTCTAGCTAGGGCAGTGACTAGCCCAAGCCAATCTTGATTATGGTACTGAGTCTCCCATGACCTTCTGATGTCCATGGTTTTATTTTTTTTCTTCCCGTTTTATTGAGATATAATTGGCATACTTCTAATACTGTGTCAAATAGAAATGGCAAAAATGGACATCCTTGTCTATTCCTGATTTTAGAGTAAAGGCTTTCAGTTTTTCACAGTTGTGTATGATGTTAACTATGGGTTTGTCATAAATGGCATTTATTACATTGCGATATGTTCTCTCTATACCAACTGTGATAAGAGTTTTTATCATGACTGGATGTTGAATTTTGTCAAGGGTTTTTTCTATGTCTACTGACATGATCATGTAATTTTTATTTTTCCTTTTGTTAATGTGGTGTATCACATTGATTGATTTGCAAATATTGAAATATTCTTGTGATCCTGGAATAAATCCAACTTGATCCTGGTGTATGATCCTTTTTTATATACTATTGGATTCACTTTGCTAATATTTTGTTGAGGATTTTTGCATCTATTTTCATCAAAGATATGGGCCTGCAATTTTCTTTTTTTGTAGTGTCTTTGTCTGGTTTTGGTATTAGGGTAATGGGGGCCTCAAAGAATGAGTTTGGTAGTGTTCCATCCTCTTTAATTCTTTGGAATAGTTTGAGAAGGATAGGTATTATCTCTTCTTTACATATTTGGTAGAATTCCCCTGTGAAGCCATCAGTCCCGGACTTTTGTTTGCTGGTAGTTTTTTTTAAATTACAAATTCAGTTTCACTACTAGTGATTGGTCTGCTCAAATTGTGTTTCCTTCTGATTCAGTCTTGGAAGTCTCTATGTTTCTAAAACTCTGTCCCTTTCTTTTACGGTGTCCAATTTGTTGGTATATAATTTATTTTATTTTATATTTATTTATTTATTTTTGGCTGCATTGGGTCTTCATTGCTGCATGCAGGCTTTAGTTGTGGTACGCAGCTTTCTCTAGTTGCGGTGAGCAGGGGCTACTCTTCATTGTGGTGTGTAGGCTTCTCATTGTGGTGGCTTCTCATTGCAGAGCACGGGCTCTAGGTGTGCGGGCTTCAGTAGTTGTGGCACATGGGCTCAGTAATTGTGGCTCACGGGCTCTAGAGTGCAGGCTCAGTAGTTGCGGCACACGGGCTTAGTTTTTCCGCAGCATGTGGGATCTTCCCAGACCAGGGCTCGGACCCATGTCCCCTGCATTGGCAGGCAGATTCTTAACCACTGTGCAACCAGGGATGTCCCAGTTGGTATATAATTGTTTGTAGTATTCTCTTGTGATTTTTTTTGTATCTCTGTGATATTCGTTGTTATTTCTCCTCTTTCATTTCTTATTTGGTTTATTAGGGTCCTTTTTTTTTTTCCCTGATAAACCTGGCTAAAGGCTTATAAGTTTCATTTATCTATTCAAAAAACCAAGTCTTGGTTTCACTGATCTTTTCTATTGCATTTTTCGTCT
Organism: Aethalodelphis obliquidens; assembly: GCF_003676395.1. Taxonomy (NCBI): domain Eukaryota; kingdom Metazoa; phylum Chordata; class Mammalia; order Artiodactyla; family Delphinidae; genus Aethalodelphis; species Aethalodelphis obliquidens. The sequence goes on from NW_020837968.1 coordinate 26,062,405, forward strand.
TTATTTTATTTATTTCCTGTCTTATCTCTGTTATTTCCTTTCTTCTGCTGACTTTGGGCTTTGTTTATCCTTATTCTAATTCCTTGAGGTGATAGTTTAGGTTATTTATATGAGATTTTTCTTGTTTCTTGAGTAAGGCCTGTGTTGCTACACACTTCCCTCTTAGAACTGCTTTTGCTGCATCTCATAGATTTTGGTGTGTTGTGTTTCTATTTTAGTTAGTCTCAAGGTGTTTTCTGATTTCCTCTTTGATTTCTACATTGACCCATTGGGTTATAGTAGCATGTTGTTTAGTCTCCATGTGTTTGTGTTTTCCCCATTTTTCTTCCTGTGATTGATTTCTAGTTTCATACTATTGTGGTTGGAAAAAATGCTTGATGTAATTTCTAATCTCTTAAATTTGTTGATGCCTGTTTTGTGGCCTAGCATGTGATCTATCTTGCAGAATTTTTACATGTGCACTCTAAAATAATGTGTAGTATGCTGTTTTTTGGATCAGGGTCATATAGATAGCTGTTAAGTCCAACTGTTATACTGTGTCATTTAAGATCACAGTTGACTTGTGATTTTCTGTCCACTGATGTAAGTGGGGTGTTAAAGTCCCCTACTATTATTGTATTACTGTCTGTTAATATTTGTTTTTAATATATTTGGGTACTCCTATATGGGGTGCTTATATGTTAATGAGCATAATATCCTCTTTTTGTATTGATCCTTTTATCATTATGTATAATGCCCCTCTTTGTCTTTTGTTTATAGCCTTTGTTTTAAAGTCAAGTCTAATATGAGAATTGCTACCTCTGCTTGTTTGTTTTTTCTGTTTGCATGCAATATCTTTTTCCATCCCCTTACTTTCAGTCTGTGTCTCTAGCTCTGAAGTGAGTCTTCTGTAGGCAGTATATAGGTGGATCTTGTTTTATTATCCAGTCAGCCACCTTATGTCTTTTGATTGCAACATTTAGTTCATTGACATTTTAAGTAATTATTGATAAGTATATACTTATTGCCATTTTCTTACTTGATTTCTGTTTGTTTTATAGTTCTTTTTTGTTCTTTTTCTTTTTGTTTCTTCCCTTCGATTTGATGATTTTTCTCTAATAGTATTTTTGTGTATTTTCTTTTTAGTTTTTGTGTATCTATTATAGATTTTTGATTTGTGGTTACCATGAGGTTCATATATGTTGACCTACACCTAAATCTACAAGTTTTAAACTGATAGTTTTTTAAGTTCAGACACATTCTAAAAGTTCTACATTCCCCCCCACACATTTTGTGTTTTTAATGTCATATTTTATATCTTCATGTTTATCCCTAAACTATTTATTGTAGTTATAGTTGCTTTTATAATTTTTTTCTGTTCATCTTCCTACTGGCTTATTTAAGTGGTTGGTCCTTAGCCCTTGCTATATATTTGTCTTTCATAATTGGATATTCCCTTTCCCATAACTTCTTCTATCTTTTCCACTTAGAGAAGACCTTTTAACATTTATTTTAGGGTAGGCTTAGTATTGATGAACACGTTTAGGTTTTGATATATATATATATATATATATATATATAATGCCACTCCCTTCTTGTCTGCAAGAAGTTTTTGTGAGAAATCAGCTGATAGCCTTATAAGGATTCCCTTGTATGTGATTCTTTGTTTTTCTCTTGCTCCTTTTAGATTCTGTCTTTAACTTCTGCCTTTTAAATTATGGTATGTCTTGGTGTGTGTCTGTTTGAGTTCATCTTGTTGGGACCCTCTGTACTTCCTGTGGTTGGATATCTGTTTCCTTCTTCACATTTGGGAAGTTTTCAGCCATAATTTTCTCAAATATAATTTCTATCCCATTCTCTCTCTCTTCTCCTTCTCAGAGCCCTATAAAATGAATGTTGGTATGCTTAATGTTATCTTGGAGATCTCTTAAACTGTTTTGATTTTTAAAAATTTGCTTTTCTCTTTGCTGTTCTGTTTGGATGATTTCCATAATTCTATCTTCCAGATCACTTATGTGTTCTTTTATGTCACTTAGTCTGCTGTTCATTCCTTCTAGTGTTTTGTTTGTTTGTTGTTGTTTTTGTTTTTTTTTATTTCAGCTATTGAATTCTTCATTTCTGATGGATCTTTTTTATATTTTCTCCTTCCTTGTTAATGTTATCACTGTGCAGATCTATTATTTTACCTAATTCAGTTAACATTTTTATAACCAATGCTTTGAATTGTTTACCTGGTAAATTGTTTATTTCTATTTCATTATTTTTTCAGTGGTTTTCTCTTTCTCTTGAGAAGAGAGCAGTTGAGAGCACTTCCTCTGCTTTTACATTTTGCTTAACTGTCTCTGCTTCTATGAATTTAGGTAAAACAGTTGCCTATTGCAGTTTTGGAGGGGTGTTCTTATGTGGGAGCGTTCCCATATAGACTGTTTGTAACCATTGCCTTTGTGGGAGAGCTGGATTTGATGTGGACGCAAGTTATGTCTTTCCTTAGGGTGTACTGGTAACTATCACTTTGGTAGGAGGTGGGGCTGGAGATGGGAGGGATAGAGCTGGAGTCAGTTGTGAGGTGGAAATTGTCCTCTGCTCCGTGGCTGTCACTGCCATATTCAGTGTGGGGTCTGATCCCAAGTTGCTGGAGCAGGAGTCCTGAGGATTGGGACTGAGCTGGCTTTGTTCCCTTTAAGTGTATTTTCCCCTCTTCCTGCACTGGGACCCTTGCCCCAGAGAGGGTAGTACCAAAGCAAGAGGGGCCATGCAGGCTCTCAGCTTGTGGTTGGCTGTAGACAGAGATTTGAGCTGTTTCCAATGTGCTGCCTGTGCAGGCGTCCGTATTTGTATCACTCACTCCACTCAGACGCAGCCTTGGGTGCAACTCTCCTTTATCCCTCACAACTGATCACTGCCCCCCCAGCCTCTGCCTCCCCCAGCTTGTTGTGGGGTCACACCACAGAGCTGGCAGGGTCAGCGTGGACTTTTGGCATGCATCGGGATGTGAGCTGTGGTTGAGCAGTGCTGTCAGAGGTCTGGGCTGCTTCTGATGTGCTGCTTGAGCAAGCGCCCCAAATGGGTGCCACAGCCCTGCCCAGTCTCTGCTCCTGGACTGGGTTGCTTGTGCATCCTGGGGTTGAGTCTTCTCGTCTCCAGATTCAGGGCCATGTTGTAAGATACAGTAAGTAAGGCAGGAGTGTTTACTTGCCTGGGGCTGAAGTGCAAACCGGCAGTGGCAGGATACTTTGGCAGTTGCTAGAGCAGACCCCCCAAAATATTGCATGCTCTTTATGAGCAGAGTCCAGGCTTCCTAATGCCCCATTGTCCCAGCAGTCCTCCATACAGCCAGTGGGGCTCATCTCCCCCACATAGGAACCCAGGACAAGGGTGTCTAATCTGTAGCTCTCACTGCTCACTCCCCAAGGTGAATGTCTGTGTATTCTCCCTTTTCCTCTGAGCCCCCTCCCATGAGCACAGGTCCCAACCTGATCACTTTTCTTCCCTTTCTGCCTGATTATGTATCTTTCTTACAGCCTTGATTGTAGTGGAGTCCTTCTGCTACTTTTCTGGTTAGTGAGAATTGTTCCACATGTAGGTGTATTTTTGATATATTTTTTGGGAGAAGTGAGCTCCATGCCCTCTTACTAGGCCATCTTGGTTGATCTCCTACAACATCATTTTTTTGACATATATACATATGAAACGATTGTCACAATCGGTTTATTAAACATCTATCATCTCATATAGATACAAAATTAAAGACAAAAAAAATTTCTTCTTGATGAAAGCTCTTAGGATTTACTCACTTAACAACTTCATTACAGGAGTTTTAATTATATTTATTGTGTTGTACATCACATTCGTAGCTCTTATTTTTCTTATAACTGGAAGTTTGTGCCTTTTGACTGCCTCCATTCAGTACCCCCTCTCCCTAACCCGCTTTGGTAACCACAAATCTGATCTCTGTTTCTATGAGTTTTTCTGTTTGTTTTCGCAATAAAATTGCCCTAGAACACTTTTAATTCCTGTTACACAACATAATGATTCAATATTACTATACATTTCAAAATGATCACCATGGTAAGCCTAGTTATGATATGTCACTGTGCAAAAATATTATATAGTTATTGACTATATGTCCCACACTGTACATTTCATACCCGTGACTCATTTGTTTTACAACTGGAAGTTTTTAAGTCTTTATCCTCTCACCTATTTCTTTTTTCCCTCTACCCCCCTCCACTCTAGCAACCGCCTATTTGTTCTCTGTATCTACAATTCTATTTCTGTTTTGTTATGTTTGTTGATTTGTTTTGTTTTTTTAAATTCCACATATAAGTGAAATTATACCTGACATCCATGTTTTAACTGTAAAATAATAGATATAGGTGTTCTAGCAGTAAGTAAGGCAAACTCCTTATTTGACTTTATTTTTTTCTCATAAAATTATTGAGTATTGTTGTCAAGAAGAAGGCAGCCAAGGGTTCTGATTTCCTTGGCATGAGAATTTTGTTTTCATGAGGAAAACAAAATTGTGGGGGAGATAAAAGGCACAGTTATTGGATGAGACATTATACATTTGTATGTCTAGGTTTGGACCTACTTTGCTTAGGGATTTTGTATAAACTCAATCATTATGGATCCTAATTTCTCTTTTCACTTAGAGAATGAGTGAATAGTTGCACTAAACTTGGTGCAGAGAACTTTTTTTGTAGGCAGATCAATAAGAGGGAGGTGATTTTTGCCAAATCCCCATCTCCAGCCTTCTGCATGTAAAGGGTGAATCAGAAAAGTCACAATGAATTTTTCCTTATTTAGAGCTAACTGTTCAGTAGGTTGGAAAGATCAATATGGCTGTTCAAATGCTTTTGAAAAAATAAAATAGATATTAGCTTTGTAGTGCCTTGAATTGTCAGCACCAGGAAAGGTAGAGTTAAAGGAGGAGTTTCTTTTTTCCCTTTGCCTTCTACAATTTACTCATTGATCTCAAAAGAATTCTAAGAAATTGAAATTTAAAAATCAAGCCGTGAAATAAGGAAACCAAGGAACTTCCCATAGAGAAAAAGGTCAGAATCAGCAGCAGCAAAAACCAATTTATAACTCTGAAAAACATGAAGCATAAGGCAGATAGCCAAATCATCGTATCTTTATTTTTAGTGTGTGTATCTGAAGTAGGTAAACCTTCATCATTGGCATGATTATACTTTTGTCCTTTTAAAGTGCTTTTGCCTTGTCTTCAGGTTATAATCCTTTAAAAAATTGTTTTAAATGGGAGCCACAGACAGGGTATTAATTCTTACACTAAGCAGGCTGGATTAACCTAGGCTAAGCAGTAATCATATATACGGTGGTGATGACCACAGGTCATTATTTTGATTACACTTGTTAAAACAATATTGAAATCACTCCAGAGATATCTCTGAGCATCCATTTTACAAAAGAAGTTGTCATAAAGTAAATTACTTAAGTAATATATATCGATACCACATCATTAAAATAGGAGTTTTTAGCCCTTCTGCCCACACTTAATCCAAAGCCCTCATGTTTCCTCTCAGTGGAAGCAGAATACAGCTATTGCTTGTGGCCCCTCTCAGTGGAAGCAGAATACAGCTATTGCTTGGGCTTGTGGCCCAAAAGTAACACTCCATGCACTGACAATTAGGTCCTGTCTGGACCAGCACTCTCAACCAGGATTTTCTGAGAATATTAAACCCTAATTGACTGAGGGTTCCATTTTATGTGATAAATTAACTTCAGAATACCACTAGTCCACTACCAACTTCGAGAGAATTGAGAAGATAATCACTAACATCATATTCTGAAGGGCTTAATTCTCTAATGGAATCCCTTATGGGAAAGGAGGCTGGGCAGGGTATTACTTCATTTGGCATTGTCCTTTGCATTTTTATGAAAGAATAGTCCAACCTAGGGGAACCTATACATCAATGAAACCACTGGACAAACCTCTTTTTCTAGTCCTTGGAAGGGATCTCACACCTCTGACTCCTGGACCCTGGCAAGAATGTTCAGATTCTAGGTCTTCAAGCATACAGATGGGCAAAGAGCTGCCTGGTGCTTTCAGGTTGGGAAACAGTGCAACACAGGGTGAACACAGATCTTTTCTTATCTCCCTAACTCAGAAAGTTTTTCTACCTTGATCAATACTGCAAGGACACTTGTCTCTTAAATTTCTTACTCAGTGCACCTTCCCTTCTGGTCTTAAATCTCTTGACTGTTTTCTGTATCTGAAGCCTTCCTGATAGTGATGGGACTCAGAGAACTTAACCTTATATTTATTAGCTCTAGCCAGGCTAAGGGGACAGAAAGAACAAAGAAAGTTAGTGTGAGATTGATCAAAAGGACCAGCTCTTGTTATCTTAACTACTTGTTCCTTTACACATAATGCTTAATATTCTGAAATCAGGATTCAACTTCACTTAAGAAGACCCTGGGAAGTATGACTTAAGGGCCATATTCATAATAGTACTTAATAGTTTTTGAAACATTGTTTTACATGTATATCTCATTGAATATGAGAGGTAAGTAACATTATCTCCATTTAATGAATAAGGACACAAAGGCTTAAAAATAGGTGACTTGCTCAGGATTATTTAACTAATATTCCACCTAGCTGAGTATTAAACTTAGCCTCGTTTTGTTATTTCGCACTTGGCCCAGACTGAATAGCATCCTCTCTTACCTCTAGACATTTTGCTAACTCTGGATCTTTATATGTTCAAATTAATTGGGATAGTGTTGCCTGACTTTTTGCCTCCTTTGTTCAGTTCCACTGTTCCTGACTTTGTTTCCACATTATGCCAAACGTTGTTATGGAAATTTTGTAATGATGAGAACTTTTAAGAAGAACTTTTAGAACATTCTTTAAGAATCTGTGTAAATTCTTAAAGTAGAAATAATGAATGCATGATGATATCTTTCATTAAATGATAAAACATGGCATCAGTTTTCCTGTGTTTACTTTTATTAGGTGGATTTCTGTACTGCTACCCACCTTAATCCCTAGTCAAAGATATGACTTATCTAGTCTTGATGATATAAGAAATTTTTAATTAGGCTGAGAGGAAGGAAGGAAGGAAGGAGTAAAATAAATTCAGGATTTTATTGTCTTTTTTTCTATTTAAACATGAATGTTAAACTTCAGTACAATATATTAATGACATTCTTGGTCACAAATACAGCTGTTTATGAGATGTGGATGGATAGACTTAAGTGCATTTTATAGTTTTTAAGTAACTTTGTGGTGAAAGTAAATTATAACTTAAATAACATTTATATTTTAACATGCACTCCAAAATGAATCTGATGTCTCCTGAATTATATTCCATCTTCCCTCTGTAGCCATTTTTATCTCTGTCATTCATAAATTCATCCAGATCTTTTTTTAACGGAAGTGTAGTTCATTTACATCATATTAGTTTCAGGTGCACAACATGGCACTTCAAAATTTTTATAGATTATACTCTATTTAAATTCACCACAAAATAATGACTATATTTCCTTGTAGACTATCCATTTTAAACATAGCAGTTTTTACTTCCTTGCCCCTACCCCAACCTGCCTCTTCCTTCCTACCTCTCCCAAATAGTAACGGACAGTCTTTTTTCTATACCAGTGAGCCTGTTTCTGTTTTACTATATTCATTTGTTTGTTTTAATATGTAGATTCCACATATAAGTGATAATATAACAGTATTTGTCCCTGTCTGTCTGAATCATTTCACTAAGCATAATACCTTCCAGGCCTATCCATGTTGTTGCAAATGGCGGAATTTCATTCTTTTTTATGGCTGAGTAGTATTCCATTGTGTTGATTTTTTTTTTTTTTTTGGTGTGTGTGTGCGTGTGTGTGTATCTCACATCTTCTTTAATTACTCGTTTTTTGATGGACTCTTAGATGGCTTCAATTTCTTCGTTTTATAAATAAGGCTGCTATGTGTATTGCAGTGTGTGTATCTTTTTAAATTAGTGTTTTTATGTTTTTTTGATATACACCCAGGAGTGGATATGCTGGATCATATGGTAGCTCTATTTTTAGTGTTTCGAAGCACCTCCAGACTTTTATGCATAGTGACTGCCTCATTTACAATCCCACCAACAGTGTACAAGGATTCCCTTTTCTTTACATCCTGGCCAACATTTGTTATTTGTAGTCTTTTTGATGATATCCATTCTAAAAGTGTAAGGTGATATTATCATCATTGTTTTAATTTGCATTTCTCTGATGATTAACTATGTTGAGCATCTTTTCATATGCCACCTGTATGTCTGCTTTGGAAAAATGTCTATTCAGGTTCTCTACCCATTTTTTAAAATGGTTTGTTTATTTTATTTTTATTAATTAGCACCAGGTCTTAGTTGCAGCAGGCAGGCTCTTTAATTGCAGTTTACAGGCTCCTCTGTTGCAGCTCTCCAGCTCCTTAGTTGCAGCGCATGGGCTCCTTAGTTGCGACTCCAGGGCTCCTTAGTTGTGGCTTGCCAGCTCCTTAGTTGTGGCACTTGGGCTCCTTAGTTGTGGGACACAAACTTTTAGTTGCAGCATGCGTGTGGGAACTAGTTCCCTGACCAGGGATCCAGGCCCCCTGCATTGGCAGCGCAGACTCTTATCCACTGTGCTGCCAAGGAAGTCCCAAGTGGGTTGTTTATTTTTTTGATGTTGAAATGTATGAGTTCTTTTTATATTTTTTATATTAACTCCTTATCAGATATATCATTTCAAATGCATTCTCCCATTAAGTAGGTGGACTTTTTGTTTTGTTAATAATTTCTTTGCTGTGCAAAAGGTGTTTACTTTGATGTAGTCCCATTTGTTTATTTTTGCTTTTGTTTCCCTTGCCAGATAAGACATATTTAATAAAAATATAACTAAGACTGATGGCAAAGAGCTTATTGCCTGTGTTTTCCTTTAGAACTACTATGGTTTTAGGTGTTTCATTTAAATTTTTAATCCATTTTGAATTTATTTTTGTGCTTCATGTGAGAGAGTAATCCAGTTTGATTCTTTTGCATTTAACTGTCCAGTTTTCCAAACACCATTTGTTAAAGAGGCTGCCTTTCCCCACTGTATATTCTTGCATCCTTTTCCATAGATTAATTGCCCATATAAGTTAGGGTTCATTTCTATGCTCTCTATTCTGTTCTAGTGATCTATGTGACTGGTTTTGTGCCAGCACCATACTGTTTCGATGCCTGTAATTATGTAGTATAGTTTGAAATCAGGAAATGTGCTACCTTCAGCTTTGTTCTCCTTTCTAAAACTTGTTTTGGCTTTTGGGGGTCTTTTGTGTTTCCATACAAATGTGAGAATTATTTTTTCTAGTTCTGTGAAAAATGCAATCTATCCACCAGAGGGCAGACAGCAGAAGCAAGAATTACAGTCCTGCAGCCTGTGGAACAAAAACCACATTCACAGAAAGGTACACAAGATGAAAAGGCAGAGGGCAATGTACCACATGCAGGAAAGATATAAAACACCAGAAAAACAACTAAATGAAGTGGAGATAGGCAACGTTCCAGAAAAAGAATTCAAAATAATGACAGTGAAGATGATCCAGGACCTCAGAAAAAGAATGGAGGCAAATATCGAGAAGATGCAAGAAATGTCTAAGAAAGACCTAGAAGAATTAAAGAACAAACAAACAGAGATGAACAATACAATAACTGAAATGAAAATTACACTAGAAGGAATCAATAGCAGAATAACTGAGGCAGAAGAACAGATAAGTGACCTGGAAGACAGAACGGTGGAATTCACTGTTGTGGAACAGAATAAAGAAAAAAGAATGAAAAGAAATGAAAACAGCCTAAGAGACCTCTGGGACAACATTAAATGCAACATTTGCATTATGGTGGTCCCAGAAGGAGAGGAGAGAGAGAAAGGACTCAAAAAAATATTTGAGGAGATTATAGTCGAAAACTTCCCTAACATGGGAAAGGAAATAGCCATCCAAGTCCAAGAAGCGCAGAGAGTCCCATACAGGATAAACCCAAGGAGAAACACGCTGAGACACATAGTAATCATATTGGCAAAAATTAAAGACAGAGAAAAATTATAGAAAGCAGCAAGGGAAAAGCAGCAAGTAACATACAAGGGAACTCCCGTAAGGTTAACAGCTGATGTCTCAGCAGAAACTCCACAAGCCAGAAGGGAATGGCATGATATACTTAAAGTGATGAAAGGGAAGAAGCTACAACCAAGATTACTCAACCCAGCAAGGATCTCATTCAGATTCGATGGAGAAATCAAAAGCTTTACAGACAAGCAAAAGCTAAGAGAATTCACACCACCGAACCAGCTCTACAACAAATGCTAAAGGAACTCCTCTAAGTGGGAAACACAAGAGAAGAAAAGGACCTACAAAAACAAACCCAAAACAATTAAGAAATTGGTAATAGGAATATACATATCGATAATTACCTTAAATGTGAATGGATTAAATCCTCCAACCAAAAGACACAGACTTCCTGAATGAATACAAAAACAAGTCCCATATATATGCTGTCTACAAGAGACCCACTTCAGACCTAGGGACACATACAGACTGAAAGTGAGGGGATGGAAAAATATATTCCATGCAAACGGAAATCAAAGGAAAGGTGGAGTAGCAATACTCATATCAGGTAAAATAGATTTTAAAGAATGTTACAAGAGACAAGGAAGGACACTACATAATGATCAAGGGATCAATCCAAGAAGAAGATATAACAATTCTAAATATATATGCACCCAATATAGGAGCACCTCAATACATAAGGCAACAGCTAACGGCTCTAAAAGAGGAAATGGACAGTAACACAATAATAGTGGGGGACTTTAACACCTCACTTACACCAATGGACAGATCATCAAAACAGAAAATTAATAAGGAAACACAAGCTATAAATGACACAATAGACCAGTAAGATTTAATTGAAATTTACAGGACATTCCATCCAAAAACAGCAGATTACACTTTCTTCTCAAGTGTGCATGGAACATTCTCCAGGATAGATCACATCTTGGGTCACAAATCAAAACTTAGTAAATTTAAGAAAATTGAAATCATATCAAGCATCTTTTCTGACCACTATGCTGTGAGATTAGAAATGAATTACAGGGAAATAAATGTAAAAAACAAAAACAAATGGAGGCTAAACCATATGTTACTAAATAACCAAAAGATCACTGAAGAAATCAAAGAGGAAATCAAAAAAATACCTATAGACAAATGACAATGAAAACACAACAATCCAAAACCTGTGGGATGCAGCAAAAGCAGTTCTAAGAGGGAAGTTTATAGCTATACAAGCCTACCTCAAGAAACAAGAAAAATCTCAAGTAAACAATCTAGCTTTACACCTAAAGGAGCTAGAGAAAGAAGAACAAACAAAACCCAAAGTTAGGAGAAGGAAAGAAATCATAAAGATCAGAGCAGAAATAAATGAAATAGAAACAAAAGAAACAATAGCAAAGATCAATAATACTAAAAGCTGGTTCTTTGAGAAGATAAACAAAATTGATAAACCATTAGCCAGACTCATCAAGAAAAAGAGGGAGAGGACTCAAATCAAGAAAATTAGAAATGAAAAAGGAGAAGTTACAACAGACATTGCAGAAATACAAAGCATCCTAAGAGACTACTACAAGGAACTCTACGCTAATAAAATAGACAACCTGGAAGAAATGGACAAATTCTTAGAAAGGTGTAACTGTCCAAGACTGAACCAGGAAGAAATAAAAAATGTGAACAGACCAATCACAAGTAATGAAATTGAAACTGTGATTAAAAATCTTCCAACAAAGAAAAGTCCAGGACCAGATGACTTCACAGGTGAATTCTATCAAACATTTCAAGAAGAGCTAACATCCATCCATCTCAAAGTCTTCCAAAAAATTGCAGAGGAAGGAACACTCCCAAACTCATTCTATGAGGCCACCATCACCCTGATACCAGAACCAGACAAAGATACTACAAAAAAAGAAAATTACTCTCTGATGAATATAGATGCAAAAATCCTCAACAAAATACTAGCAAACAGAATTCAACAACACATTAAGAGTATCATACACCACGATCACGTGGGATTTATCCCAGGGATGCAAGGATTCTTCAATATATGCAAATCAATCAATGTGATACACCATATTAACAAATTGAAGAATAAAAACCATATGGTCATCTCAATAGATGCAGAAAAAGCTTTTGACAAAAATTCAACACCCATTTATGATAAAAGCTCTCCAGAAAGTGGGGATAGAGCGAACCTACCTCAATATAATAAAGGCCATATACGACAATCCCACAGCAAACATCATTCTCAATGGTGAAAAACTGAAAGCATTTCCTCTAAGATCAGGAAAAAGACAAGGATATCCACTGTCACCACTATTATTCAACATAGTTTTGGAAGTCCTAGCCACGGCAATCAGAGAAGAAAAAGAAATAAAAGGAATACAAATTGGAAAAGAAGTTAAACTGTCATTGTTTGCAGATGACATGATACTATACTTAGAGAATGCTAAAGATGCCACCAGAAAACTACTAGAGCTCATCAATGAATTTGGTACAGTTGCAGGATACAAAATTAATGCACAGAAATCTCTTGCATTCCGATATACTAGTGATGAAAACTCTGAAAGAGAAATTAAGGAAACACTTCCATTTACCATTGAAACAAAGAGAATAAAATACCTTGAAGTAGGGCTTCCCTGGTGGTGCAGTGGTTGAGAGTCCACCTGCTGATGCAGGGGACACGGGTTCGTGCCCCGGTCCAGGAAGTTCCCACATGCCGTGGAGGGGCTGGGCCTGTGAGCCATGGCCGCTGAGCCTGCGCGTACGGAGCCTGTGCTCCGCAATGGGAGAGGCCACAACAGTGAGAGGCCCGCATACCGCAAAAAAAAAAAATACCTTGGAATAAACCTGCCTAGGGAGACAAAAGATCTGTATGCAGAAAACTATAAGACACTGATGAAAGAAATTAAAGATGATACTGAAAGATGGAGAAATATATACCATGTTCTTGGATTGGAAGAATCAATATTGTGAAAATGACTATACTACCCAAAGTAATCTACAGATTCAATGCAATCACTGTCAAATTACCAATGGCATTTCTTACGGAACTAGAACAAAAAATCTTAAAATTTGTGTGGAGACACAGAAGACCCAAAATAGCCAAAGCAGTCTGGAGGGAAAAAAGCGGAGCTGGAGGAATCAGAATCCCTGACTTCAGACTATGCTACAAAACTACAGTCATCAAGACAATATGGTACTGGCACAAAAACAGAAATACACATCAATGAAACAAGATAGAAAGCCCAGAGATAAACCCATGCACCTATGGTCAACTAATCTATGACAAAGTAGGTAGGGTTATACAATGGAGAAAAGACAGTCTCTTCAATAAGTGGTGCTGGGAAAACTGGACAGCTACATGTAAAAGAATGAAATTAGAGCACTCCCTAACACCATACACAAAAATAAACTCAAAATGGATTAAATACCTAAATGTAAGACCAGACACTATAAAACTCTTAGAGGAAAACATAGGAAGAACACTCTTTGACATAAATCACAGCAAGATCTTTTTTGATCCACCTCCTAAAATAATGGAAATAAAAAACAAAATAAACAAATGGGACCTAATGAAACTTAAAAGCTTTTGCACAGCAAGGGAAACCATAAAAAAGATGAAAAGACAACCCTCAGAATGGGAGAAAATATTTGCAAACGAGTCAACGGACAAAGGATTAATCTCCAAAGTATATAAAGAGCTCATGCTGCTCAATATTAAAAAAACAAACAATCCAATCCAAAAATTGGCAGAAGACCTAAATAGACATTTCTCCAAAGAAGACATACAAATGGCCAAGAAGCATATGAAAAGCTGCTCAACATCACTAATTATTAGAGAAATGCAAATCAAAACTACAATGAGATATCACCTCACACCCATTAGAATGGCCATCATCAGAAAATCTACATACATCAAATGGTGGAGAGGGTGTGGAGAAAAGGGAACCCTGTTGCACTGTTGGTGGGAATGTAAATTGATACAGCCACTATGGAGAACCGTGTGGGGGTTCTTTAAAAAACTAAAAATAGAATTACCATATGACCCAGCAATCCCACTACTGGGCATATACCCAGAGAAAAGCATAATTCAAAAAGACACATGCACCCCAGTGTTCACTGCAGCACTTTTTACAATAGCCAGGTCATGGAAGCAACCTAAATGCTCGTTGATAGACGAATGGATAAAGAAGATGTGGTACATGTATACAATGGAATATTACTCAGCCATAATTAGGAACGAAATTGGGTCATTTGTTGAGACAAGTGGGTGGATTTAGAGACTGTCATACAGAGTGAAGTAAGTCAGAAAGAGAAAAACAAATATCGTGTATTAACACATATATGTGGAACCTAGAAAAATGGTAGAGATGAACCAGTTTGCAGGGCAGAAATTGAGACACAGATGTAGAGAACAAACTTATGGACACCAAGGGGTGAAAGTGGCAGGGGTGGGGGTGGGGGTGGGATGAATTGGGAGTTTGGGATTGACATGTATACCCTGATGTGTATAAAATTGATGACAAAAAAAAAAAAAAACAAGCAGATGAAAACATTCAGACCTCTAGGCAGAGACTGCATCAGAACAAAGATCTTGGGGAAAAAATGCAATATGTATTTTGATAGGGGTTGCATTGAAGCTGTAGATTGATTAGATAGTATAGTCATTTTAGCAATATTAGTTCTTCCAATCTAAGGCCATGGTATATCTTTCCATCTGTTTGTGTTTTATTTTCTTTCATCAGCATGTTACAGTTTTACGATTACAGGTCTTTTACGTTCTTAGATTTATTGTGAGGTATTTTTTTATTCTGCTGCAATTATAAATGGGATAGTTTTCTTAATTTCTCTCTCTGATAGTTTGTTGTAAATTTATAGGGATACAATAGATTTCTATATATTTATTTTAAATTCTGCAATTTTACTCAATTCATTGATGAGTTCTAATTGGTTTTTGGTGGCATCTTTAGGATTTTCTATATATAGTATCCTGTTCTCTGAAAACAATAACAGTTTTACTTCTTTTCCAATTAGAATTCCTCTTTTTTCTTGTCTGACTGCTGTGGCTAGGACTTCCAATACTATGGTGAATAAATTTGGTGAGAGTTCGCATTCTTTTCTTCTTTGTGATCTTATAGGAAAGAAGTTAATGTTTTCACCCTTGAGTATGATGTTAGCTGTGGGTTTGTCATATATGGTTTTTATTATGTTGAGGTTTGTTCCCTCTATACCCACTTTGTTGAGTGTTTTTTTTTATCATAAAAGAATATTGAATTTTGTCAAAAGCTTTTTCTGCATATGTTGAGATAACCATATAATTTTTATTCTTTAATTTGTTAATGTGGTATATCACATCGATTAATTTGCAGATTTTGTACCATTCTTGATACCGTGGGATATATTTCACTTGATCATGATTTATGATGTTGTTAATGTATTATTGAATTGAATTCTGTTTCTTAATATATTGTGGATTTTTGCATCTGTGTTTTATCAGTGATATTAGCCTGTAATTTTATTTTTTTGTGGTATCTTTTTCTGGTTTTGTTATCAGAGTGATGGTGGTCTCAGAAAATGATTTTTGAAGCATTTCTTCCTCTGCAGTTTTTTGGAGTAGTTGGAGAAGGATAGGTGTTAACTCTTGTTTAAATGTTTGGTAGAATTCACTTTTGAAGCCATCTTGTCCTGAACTTTTGTTTTTTGGGATGTTTTAGATTACTGATTCAATTTCATTACTAGTATTTGGTCAGCTTATATTTTCTATTTATTCCAGACTCAGCCTTGTGAGATTGCACACTTCTAGGAATTTGTCCATTCCTTCTAGGTTGTCCATTTATTGGCATATAATTTTTCATAGTTTTCTCTTATGATCATTTTATTTCCCTGTGGTGTCAGTTGTAATAACTTCTTTTTCATTTATGATTTTATTTATTTGGTCCCTCTTTTTTTTCTCATGAGTCTGGCTAAAGTTTTATTGATTTTGTTTCTCTTTTCAAAGGACCAGTGCTTAGTTTCATCAATCTTTTCTCTACCTTTTATTTTCTTAGTCTCTATTTCATTTATTTCCACTCTGAACTTTGTTATTTCTTTTCTTTTATTAACTTTGGTTTTGTTTTCTTCTTTTTCCAGTTCCTTTAGGTATAAGGTTATGTTGTTTATTTCAGATTTTTCTTGTTTCCTGAGGTAGGCTTTTATTACTATAAATTTCCATCTTAGAACTTCTCCTAACCATAGATTTTGGATCATTGTGTTTTTATTTTTATTTTATTTTTTTGTCTCCAGGTATTTTTAAAATTTCCCCTTTGATTTCTTAAGTGACTCATTGGTTTTTCAGTAGCATATTGTTTAGCCTCTATGTATTCTTTTTTTTTTGCAGTCTTAACTTTTTTATTTGATTGGTTTTTTGTAGTTGATATCTAGTATCATAATGGTGTGGTCAAAAAAAAATGCTTGGTATGATTTTAATATTCGTAAACTTACTGAGACTTGTTCTGTGGCCCAGCATGTGATCTGTCCTGGAGAATGTTTCATATACACTTGAAAAATTGTGCATTATGCTGCCTCTGGATGAAATTTTCTTTATTTATCTATTAACTCTATTTTGTCTAAGGTGCCATTTAAGGCCAGTGTTTCCTTCTTGATTTTCTGTCTGGATAAACTGTCCATTGATATAAGTGGGGTTTAAAGTCCCCTAATATTATTGTGTTACTGTCAATTTCTTCCTTTATGTCTGTTACTATTTGCTTTATGTATTTAGGAGGTCCTATGTTGGGAACATACACATTTACAGTTGTTATATCTTCTTGGACTGATGCCTTTATCATTATGCAATGTCCTTCTTTGTCTCTTGTTACAGTGTTTGTTTTAAAGTCTATTTTGTCTAATATAAGCACTGCTACCCCAACTTTCTTTACCTTTCAGTTTTCGTGGAATACCTTTTTCCATCCTCCCACTTTCACTCTGTCTATGTCTTTAGATCTGATGTGAGTTTCTTATAGGCAGTGTATATGTACATATGTATATGGGTCTTGTTTTGTATCCATTCAGCCACTCTATGTCTTTTGAATGGAGTATTTAGTTCATTTACATTTAAAGTAATTATTTTTAGAGGTGTACTTATTGCCATTTGTCAATTGTTATTGGGTTGTTTTTGTAGTCTTTTTTTCCCTTTCTTCTTTTGCTGTCTTCCCTTCTGATTTAATTACTATGTTTAGTGTTATGTTTGGAATCCTTTCTTTTATTGTACCTGTGTATCTATTATAGATTTTTGGTTTGTCTTTACCAGATCATTTGTATATAGCAATCTGTTCATATATGTGATTGAGTTGATGATCTCTTAAGGTCAAACACATTTTACCAACCTTGAGTTTTTACACATTTAATGATTTTTGAGATCCTATTTTACAATATTTTTGTTTTATGTATCCTTTAACTACTTATTGTGGACATAGATGATTTTACTGCTTTTGCCTTTTCACCTTCCTGCTGGCTTTATAATGGTTGATCTACCATCTTTATTGAATATTTCCTTTTACCAATGAGATTTTTCTTTTCATAATTTTCATGCTTTTAGTTGTAGTCTTTTATTTCCTGCTTAGATGTATTCCTTTAACATTTCTTTTCCAGTCGGTTTAGTGGGGCTAAACTCATTTAGCTTTTGCTTGTCTGTAAAACTCTTTATTTCTCCTTAAAATCAGAATGATAGCCTTTCTGGGTAGATGTTTCTGTTATAGGTCTTTTCCTTTCATCACTTTAAAAATATCATGTCATCACTTCTGGCCTGCAGAGTTTCCACTGCAAAATCAGCTGATTGTCTTATGGCAGTTCCCTTGTATGTAACTGGTTGTTTTTTCCTTGCTGTTTTTAATATTCTCTCTTTAATTTTTGCTCTTTTAATTACTGTGTGTCTTGGTATGGTCCTCTTTGGGTTGGTTTTGTTTTAGACTCTGTGTTTCCTGGTAATGGATTTCTGTTTTCTTTCCCAGGTTAATGAATTTTCAGCTATCATGTCTTCAAATATGTTCTCTGCTCCTTTCTCTTTTTTCTCCTTCTGTGATCCCTATAATGATAATATCAGTATGCTTGATTTTTGCCAGTGGTTTCTTAAGCTGTGCTAATTTTTTTTTTTTCCTTTCAGCTTAGGTGATTTGCACTACTCTCTTCCAGTTCACTGACCCATTCCTCTGTGTCATCTGGTCTACTTTTGATTCCTTCTAGTGTATTTTTTACTTTAGTTATTGTATTCTTTAGCTTTGTTTTGTTCTTCTTTATATTTTCTAAATCTTTGTTAAACTTCTCACTGTGTTTACCCATTTTTCTCCCAAGTTCTCTGAGCATCTTTATGATTATTATCATGAACTGTTTATTGGGTAGATTACTTATCTCCACTTTGCTTAACTCTCCTTCTGGGCTTTATGTTGTTTTTTTGTTTCAAAAATATTCTTCTGTCTGTCATTTCATTTTGCCTGATTCCCAGTTTTTATTTCTGTGTATTAAGAAGGTTAGTTACATTTCTCAATCTTGGAAATGTGGCCTTATGCTTGAGATGTCATATGGGGTCCAGCAGCACACTCTCCTTTGTTCACCAGAACTGTATGCTGTAGAGGTGCCTTGTATGTGGGCTTCATGGGCCCTTCTGTTGTGGCAGGGCCAACTAGTGTGGGCATACTTGTAGGCATGACTGGCTCCAGGCTAGTTGGTTGCCAGGCCCTGCATAGCCCAGAGACTATCAACTGCTGCTGGGTGGGGCCAGGATATAAGGTGGCTGACTTTGTGGTCCTGGGAGTCAGAGGTTGCTGTTGGCCCCTGGGGTTGGGGCCAGATCCCTGGACTGCTGGCTGCATGGCTTATTGTGTCTTAGAGCTGGTGTTCACTTGGGGCTGGGCTGGGGCCCAGGGTGTCTAGAGACTGGTGCTGTCTCACTGGTGGGTAAGGTCGGCTCCTGGGGCTAGTGCCCAGTCCACTGGTGGGCAGGGCCAAGTATTGAGCCTCCTCAGGAGTGGGACCAGTTCCTGTGTCTGCAGGGGTTGTTCATGGGGGCCTATGGCTGCTGCCTGCCTTCTGGTGGGTGATGCTGTGTTCCCTGCTGGGCCTGGGGCAGTCCCAGGACTAGTGCCGACCAGCTGGCTGGAGGGTCTGGTCCTGGTGCTAATAAGGTAGAGGGAGGACTCCAAAATGGCACTTGCCAGCTCCAGTGTCCTTGTGGTAGAGTAAGTTCTCCAAAATAGCTGCCGCTGGTGTCTATTTCCCCAGGATGAGTCCTACTTTCCTCCTGCCTCTCTGGGAGGCTCTCTAAGATCAGCAAGTGGGTCTGACCCAGGCTACTTTCAAATTACTGCTTCTGCTCTGAGTCTCAGAACATGTGAGATTTTGTGTGTGACCTTTAAGAGTGGGGTCTGTATTTCCCACAGCCCTTTGGCTCTCCTGAAAACAAGCCCCATTGGCCTTCAAAGATGAATTCTGGGAGCTCATCTTCCTGGTGCAGGACCCCTGGCCAGGGAGCCTGATATGGGGCTTGGACCCCTAGCTTCTTGAGGAGAACCTGTGCAATTTTAAGTATCCTCTCATTTGAGGTTCTCTTCCTTGGGAGTTTTGGTAGCTTACCTGAGAGTATGGGTCTTGACTATACTACACCTCCGCCTCTCCTACCATTCTCATTGTGATTCCTTCTTTATATCGATAGCTGTGGAAGATCTTTTCTGCTAGTCTTCAGGTTGTTCTCATCAATAGCTGCTCTGTAAATAGTTGTAATTTTGGTGTGCCCATTGGAGGAGGTGGGCTCAGCGTCTTCCTACTCCTCCATCTTGGGCACACTTTTTAGGCAGTCAGTACTGACTTTTGATTGAGTAACTAGTTCTCCTACATATTGCCTGCCATCCTATAGTATTCATGGCTGGCTTGTGAAATGGTGATTTGTAGAGCTCCAAACTAAAATCTCTAAAAATAATAAATGGATGTTTGAGCATTAGCAAGCCTCCATGGTGTCTCATGGCAGCATTATGATAAACATTTAAGTAGTATTGTTTCATTAATCTTCACCCCTGATAATATGTATACTACTATCTTTTTTTCCATTAAAAAATGAGAAAGCTAAGTCTTAGAGTAACAAAGTAACTTACCTGTTCATACAGCTTGCAGGTAGTGCAGCCAGGACCAAACTTAGATCTGACAGTCCTAAGTGCATGTTCATAATCACTCTGCTGTTTGGATTGAAACTGAAATGTGTTGACAGCTGGAAGCAAATGCATTTGTAAAAGGTCTGGTCAATTTAATCAGCTCGTCGGTTTTTGACTGAGATTTGACTCTTTGACTTAAGTAAGAAAACTTACCCAGTTCCTAACACTGATGATTATTTCCAGATTAAGTAATTTTGTAGCTAGAAGAAATCTTACAAATCACCTGCTTCTAACTTTTTATTTTAAGGGTTAATTAAATAAGACTGAGAGAGAGCCTCCGTGACCAAAGGCATGCCCCGTTTTACTGCCCATAGTCTACTGTTATGTCATCCCATGCTCAAAATCTCCTCACCTTCAGAAACAGGCTCATCAGTGTGAAAACACATTCTGACCCTGTATAACTCAATATCATCCTTATGAAGATAGATAGATAGATAGATAGATAGATAGATAGATAGATAGATAGATAGTTAGAGATAGATGTGTAGATAGATAGGTAGGTAGATAGATAATCTTCTTTTGGGATGCTCGTGATATCTGAGTCTTTTGGCCTTAAATTAAATCGCCCTAAAGAGTTTTAATATTTATTAGAGTTAATTTTTTAGTATCTTGCTGTGTAGCTTGCTTTTTTGTTTGTCTGCTTTTAGCATTCTCCTCATCCATTTTCCATTGCTTATAGTCGGAAAGCAGATGATAAAGCATGTTAAAACCTGCTTATTATAAAAATAGTCTCTGAGTGAATGCTTAAATGAGTTTAGAATGATGTGTTTTTTATATGTGGCCTTTGTGACTGATTTTAGCTTTTAAAAACTAGATTATATTGGGTCTTTGTTTTTGTTTTGTTTTGTTTGTTTGCTTATTCTATGTCATGATAAGGTTCATGTGTAAATCATATCTGAATTAAGATAAAAACAGCTGAATACATTTTGATGATCACATTTTCAATCTAGAACACAAATCCTATTTTTACATGGAGTTTAAAATTTTTTTCTGCTGTGGAACTTATGGCTCAGGAACATTGAAGATTTTAAAATACAACCACAGAGGTCACTTTTAATTCCCAGATTCCTAACCTTGCTACTTTGGGATCCAGCGAACTGAGAGATGGACCTTAATTCAGCACCCAGCCAGAGGTGATGATTGTCACATCCAGGGATCTTAGGTGATTAAAGTGGGAGTCAGAGAGGTTTCCATGTCCATCTAAGCTGGCCTAGTTTAAACCATTAAGCTGATGATAAAAGGGTTTACAGGCTGATACTAGGCAAGGCAAAGCAGCTTATTCCTCATTTCTCAGCATTGTGTCAAGTAAATGAAGGACAAACAACAACAAAATAAAGCCATAAAAGTGTATATTTTTTCATGTTTCTATAATTGGATGAAATATTTTATTACATGTGAAGAACTGAATATTGTTGCGGTCTTTGGGGGGTCTGATTAAAAAAAAAAAAACAGACTTCCTTTCCTAGGTGAATTCTGAACCCACTGAATATCACAACCAAAGAGTAAAGCAGTTAGAGGTCAGGGTATCACCTTGATCGCTGACAAAGCTATTATATTGAAGAGTGTTTGTGAACACAGGAGACTTAATCCTAAAACCCAGTCCTTAACAGACTACTCACCCACTGGGGTAGGCCTCTCCACATCAGCAGATTTGGATATGGGCTTCCCTACAGGAAAGGGATGGGCTCTGTAGGCCAATTTCTCATTCCCAACTCTTTTACCTGATAAGTCAGCGCAGCTCCCCAGAGTGGAGTGAGTTAGGGAACAGAGAGAGGCAGGAGAATTAGGCTAATGGTGCTCCCTCCACATGGAAAAGGAACATAAGGAGTGGAGAATATGCAGCTCAAAGTATCAGGGGTGTGGTGTGTGTAGACATCTGAAGTCCAATATTTATTGTCTGTGTGTGGTGTTTTATACATGCTGTATCATTTAATAAAATACTGTACTCCTCCCACCCCAACCCAACCCTACAAAGGTTGTGGAATAGTTGTTATAAATATTATTATATACATTTTACACATGAGGAAACGAAAGCTTAGAGAAGTTGCTTAGCTTGCTCAAAGTGTCATGAATGATAATGAGAAGATCTGAAACCCATTTTCCCACATCTTAGTTTCTCATGTTAATAAATCTGAAAATACTTATCCAGGCAACTAAGATCTCTTCATTGAAAACTGTTCTGAAGCCGTGTTGATTGATGATTACTTGATACAACATTTAGACTGTGATTTTTTAAAACTTTTTATTTTGAAATAATTTCAGATTTACAGAAAAGATGCAACAATCTTACAGAGAAGTCCCTGTATGCCCTTTATTCAGCTTCCTCTAATTTCATCATCTTATATAATGATAACATAATTTTCAAAAATGGGAAATTGATATTGGTACTACACTATTAACTAAACGACAAACCTTACTCAAATTTCACTACTCACCCATTGTTTTCAATATTGACTGAATTTTTTGAAGGCAGCAAGTGTATTATATTCATATTCACATCCGTAGTGCCCTCTGTAAGTCTGGTCTAGAATCAGTCATAAGTAACTGCTTGTGAGATGAGTAAATAATAGATTTTGAGTTTCATACTGTCAATACAACTTGTGTATATTTGTGTGTATATGTGTGCCACAGGCTTAGAAGCACATACAAAAGTCTGAAGCTGTGATTTGAATGAATGTTATTCAGAACTAAGTTCCACATTAGACTTGGTAAAGCAAAGCCATTTAAAACTGAAAAATTTTCAAAAACAAAAGAGAATGTACTAATCAGATTGAAAGAAAGATACATACATTGGAAGGTACTAAATTAGCAAAAGGCTATGGTGTGACATTCATTTTATTACTTTTGTACATGTGTGTGCATGCATGTAGATTTCATATGTCAGTTTAGTAAATGCCTGGGCAAGAGAAGAAGCAGTTGCTGACAGTCAGTCCTGTATTTCTAGTCAGGTTGTGGATTTATGTTAAACCAAATCATATAAACTCTCTTGTTTGAAGAGAAAATCCAAATTGATGCTTTTTTTTTTTTCTTTGTGGTACGCGGGCCTCTCACTGTTGTGGCCTCTCCCGTTGCGGAGCACAGGCTCCGGACGTGCAGGCTCAGCAGCCATGGCTCATGGGCCCAGCCGCTCCGCGGCATGTGGGATCCTCCTGGACTGGGGCACGAACCCGTGTCCCCTGCATCGGCAGGCGGACTCGCAACCACTGCACCACCAGGGAAGCCCCAAATTGATGCTTTTAAGTCTTCTATTTTCTTTTGCACTGACTTCAGTAGAGATAACATTAATGAAATGTGGATCTTGTTATCACAATGTTTTCTGATCATTTATAACCAAAGAATGTGAAACCAGGAGAGAGGCAATATTCCAAGCACAAAATTCTTCTTAAGCTTAATGAACTCTGAAATAGCCACCTTTCTTTCTGTTTTCGCAATCATCTTTTAACCAAACTGAAAATATTAATGTGACAAAGTATAGAAAGACAAGAATATGGCATTATTCTTAGGGAAAACAGGTATACAAAATTCTTATGAGGACTGATTTTTCTCAAAAAGTTCAACTTTTAAAACGTTTTAATTATTTTATTATTGTTATTTAGATGGAAGACGTCATAGCACGCATGCAAGATGAAAAAAATGGAATTCCTATTCGTACCGTCAAAAGCTTTCTTTCCAAGATACCTAGTGTCTTCTCTGGTAAGTTTGCATTCAATGTAACACTATTTTCTCCAGCACTTTTCATATAACTATGTAAAATCTATTCTAGTCATTTACTATTGACGCTCTCTCTAACTCATTATTCAATAATTACTTATAAAAATTTATGTCATGTTCAACATCATGTTGGATACTTGACTTGATAGTAAAACAAATCAAAACAGCAAAAAAAGAAAAATTCATGACCTTACCCAAAAGTAGTTGCAAAGACATAATGAACAAATGTGAAATAACAGAAAAAATATATATATATATTAAAATATAGATGTATGAAACAGTGTGCTGTAGATTATATACAAAAGTTAGGAAGGTGACAAAAATCAGTGAAGAGGCAAGAAAGGGTTCCTGAAGAGCAGTGATAAGCTGAGTTTGAAAAATGAGGAATTATATCAGCCTCAAGACTACTACCTCAACCAATTCTGCATGCAAAACTGGGAGTGACCAAACTGCTAAGAACAGGGTGGATAGATGGGAACAGGTAGAGTTGGGTCAAATAAGGAGGGTCTAGGGTCTTTGAAAGCCAACCAAAGAATCTAATTCTGATATAACAGAAAATATGGAGATACCTACAATTTTTGCAGAGAATGTTATGATGAAAGTGCTTGGGGTGAATTGATATTCAGTAAGGGTCCTTGTCACTGTGATAGGTATAAGGCTCTTGTAGGAATAGTTTGAATGCTAAGGATCTGATAGCCAGGGAGTGGAGGAATAGAGAGGAAAAAGCATGAGGATTTGGTGAATAACTAAGTATATAGGATATAAGATGACATGAACCAATGGTTTTTGTTTTTTAATTGGGTGATTGTGAGATATAGGAATTATTATTAGAAATAGGGAAACGCCACAGATTTGGTTGAAAGTGACTAGAGAAGCCCTAGAGAAAATGGATAATAATAAGTTAGAAATAGGTGCTCTGGCTCCAGGAGACAGTGAATGGCCAAGCTCTGGGGACTCGGGTGTGCTTTGTCCTTGGATGGCATGACTTAGAGAAGAGACAGAATCAGAAAGACCCAAACCTTCGCAGCCAGTAAGAAGAGTAAGGAGGCTGGTGCTGAGCATGTGGAGGGGAGGGTGCTTGATGGAATTCATGAACAAGAGTTGTGTGATGCTTTCTTGTGAACAAGGATCAAAAGAAGACCAATGACCAGGAATCCTTCAGCCTTGGTACAATGGTAATAATTAGGTCCAGAACATAAATAAGTAGGCCCAGATGTTGATGTTTAATAGCTGCATTGCTCTCAGATGAAAGAGAGAAAGCAATGGAGCAGATAAGAGCTGCAGTAGCATGACATTTTGCTCTAATAAAACATATTCTCTTTTTCCTGTTACTGCCTTTCAGTCCCACTTTGTTCCAGTTTCTTGTTCTTCCTTGATGATGCCCTATATTTTCCCATATCTGGGACTTTATCTCTTCCTTCCTCAGTATTCTACTTCCAGACTTCGAGGTCATTCTGACCATTAAATTCTGTCCATTCTTCAGCAGCTATCTCAGAGAGCTCTTTGGAGAAAACTATCCTGAGTTTTGTTCTCTGTTCTCTCAAAAGACTTGTTGTTATTGTTGTTTTGCCTCCCTGTTAGTAGTTATTATGCCCCACCTTGCCTTATAGTTATTTTTTTATATGTCCTGTATCGTCGAGTAAGTATTAAGCTCCTTGCCATCAATAACTCAGAGAGTTAACTTTACCTCTAAACACAAGTATGAAAACTACTTGTATTTTGTCAACCAATGAAAAAGAGAACTTATCTCTTTAAAATACTTCAATACTGGGGTTGTAAACTGAAATGCATTCACAATCCAGGCAAATAAATTCACTAAGTTGCCCTTCTGAACTGGGAGCTGTGGTCAATTAAATAGTGCATAGCCCATCCAGAGGCGTTTTAATTCAGGAATTTAATGGCTGAACGCAAAAGGATTGCCCATCAGTTTAAGCTGAGCTTCAAGTTAGAGTTACCTGCTCTAATGGTAAATCTAAAATTTTGGTTGAGTTCTTCAAGTAATAATACCTCCAATACAATTCCAATATAGCATTGTATTGGAAGAACTCTTGATTGACAATATTAAGGTCTTAATTAAAAAGTAAGAATGAGATTGAACCATGAAGTGCCTGTTATTATTTTAATGTTCATTAACATAAACCAACAATGTTAGCTGTGAAATAAAGAGAATATCAATGACAATTTTCATATTACTGTAATTAGTTTCTAATTATCATTCAGTGTTTCCTAGAAACTTTTAGGAGCTCTCTGCCTCACAGGTTCAATTAGATGCTTTGCTGTAGATTTAATTTGTATGTCTAGTATTATGTCTAGTATTTTACCAACCTCTTTGTATTAATATTCCCAAATTATAATGGTCTGAATCTCCATCTACTTTACTAGCAGTTTTTGGTCTTTTTTAGTAATTTTCTTCTCCTGCTATTTCTTATGGTGATTTGGGATTAATCCCTGTATTCTTTTGGCCTGACTTGCTACCCACTGCTTACTTTCCTGCCTCTTTCTGCTTCTTCTTTCTCTTTTTCATGTTCTACTTCAGAGCCGCTAATGAAACAAGGGATCTACTAACTTTAGGCCCTTACTTCAATCAGAAACCAACTGTGATGAGTGATGTAATGTGTGAGAGGAAGGTAGTGTGATTGTTGGGGAAAGGAGTCTATTTTGTTATGGACCATTTCACAAGGGAAAAACTGTCTCAAATACTGTTGATCTAGCTCTTTCAGGTTACCCATTTATGCTCCCTAAAGGCTTGATGAACAAAGCATGGTCCATGAACCAAGAATATCAACATCACCTGGGAATTTATTAGAAATACAGTATCTGGGCCCACTCCAGACCTACTGAATCTGAATCACAATTTTAACTCTAAAGTTTAAGAGGTACTGCCTTAAGTAGGGCAGCAGGGCCAGACTGGGTTCCAGGCCAGCACTCAGTTTTTACTGGGTGCAGTGGCCAACGTGTTTGTGCAGAGCTTTCTGTTTCCCTTCAAGGGCCCTGATTATTTCTTCTGCAGTCTGGCCTCAATCAAGCCCACCCCAGTTTGTCTAATGGTTTTTTCTTGTTTTGGTTTTGTTTTGATTTGTTTATTTCTCTTGTGGGAGGGAGAAGGGATTATAAAGAAGAATCTAGTTCCTTCTAGCTCCTTTACTCCAAGCCAAGAGCCTCTTCAACCTCTAAGATTGAGGGATATTAACAGTTATGTGGAGGGATGGAAACTATCCAGCTCTACCGGGCAGCACCCATATATAATACACATGTCATGGTGGCCAAGTAATGTTCATATCTACCTCAGGGGAAAACAGCTGTATTAAGAACATGATGATGCAATTCCATCCTCTCACAACATCTGAGATCCAAACCCAGTATCATGGCTATTACATAGATAATATAACAGTGGTTTGGGCTTTGGAAATTTTTTGTTTGTTTATTTTTCCCCACCTCCTGATAAATGCTTTCTTCCAGCTAAACATCCAAGACTTCTCTAATTATTTTGGTTTTGGAGTTGTTAATTTCACCCTCCTGGTTTCCATGGTCCCAACATCAGATGAAAACTCTTTGGATGAACACTCCATGTTGATCTCTTGAACTATGGGATAGGAGATGTCCTTGGGTAGGACAATGTCCAATCACAACCTTGTTTTCCCCCAGAATTGCCTTCTCAACTTGTGAGATAGCTTAGACAGTTCCATTGGTGTTTTATGACTGGACCCCCTCAAGTTCAAGAAATGAAATCAGTGGTGGGCATTTGAATGTTTTCATATTCTGGACATTCAGTATTTCACTTATTCTAGATCATGGTGAAATAAGCCTTTACCCATTGTATGAGTTTAATTTTCTTCAATGGATTGACTGGGAAGTTACTGTGTTTCCAGATAAGCCACCACAGGAAATAAATCTGACCGCTCTTCTCAGTTCTTTATAAATGGTGTAGGTTTTCATTAAAATGGTCAGAAATAAATTGGGGGTTGTAAGTCAGCCATTCCTGCATTTCATATATTTCTGTCTTTTGTCTTAATAGCTTGAGGATATTCTCCATCACAAGCACATCGATACTTAAGGAGTTGCATCTTTTTGTTACTGTTCTTTTGCAACTTATTTCCATTCTTCATCTGAATGGATCACTTTTTACATGCTCTCATAAAATGGCTTGCCACCAATTGGCAAGAGCAAAATTTATAGTCAGAAGAGTTACTTAATAGTCCTTATGATGTGTGGGTTTGGCTAGCCTTAAGTCTTTTTTTCTAAAACTACTTTATTGAAGTATGATTAAAATAAAAACCTCTATACATTTAATGTATTCAACTCGACGAGTTTGAAGATAAGTATAAACAGGTGAAATCATCACCACTATCCATGCCATAAGCATATCCATCATCCCATAAAATTTGCTTCTGCCTTAATTAATTAATTCTGGGTAAGAACATTTAACATAAGAGCTACCATTTTAGCAGATTTTAAAGTATGCAATACACTTTGTTAACTATAGGCACTATGCTGTACAGGAGATCTCTATAACTTTTACATCTTGTGTAACTGAAAGTTGTACCCTTTGACTAATATGTCCCCACTTCCCCATCTCCCAGCACTTGGCAACCACTATTCTACTCTCTGCTTTTATGAGTTTGACTGTTTTATATTCCTCATATATATGGTGTCATGCAGTATTTGTCCTCTGTGTCTGGCTTATTTTAGTTGGCATAATGTCCTCCAGATTCACCCATGTTGTCACAAAAGGCAGGATTTCCTTCTTTTTTAAGGCTAGATAGTACTCTATTGAGACTTTAGCCTCAAGTCTTAGGCTCAAGAAAGCATCTTTAATTCTCTAGAATCCACTCAGGCCATTTTTTCCCTCTGTGTTCTATTCTTACTCTCAGCAAGTTTGATAACAAAGGAAGCCCTAACCAGTAACATGCTGAGCTACTCCAATTACATGGAAATAGGAATTATTATGTTTCATATTACTGGATAATGAATCATTATTCATATTTTATTATTATTTTGGTCCTCTAACAGGGTATGCAGTTCTCTGTGAGGCCTTGTTCTTTTCAGGCATGTATGTGAAACTCAGCAGTATATATGAGCTTAAAACTTAAGTTGCTTTTAAATGAAATAATTTGAATATGTCCTGCCTCTTATCTTTTATTCTTCCAAAGGTTGTATGAATGTTTATTAGTGTCATGGAGAAATGATCTGTATAGTCTTAAACTTATCTTGTGGGTAGCTGCACTGGTAAGAAAGAAAAGGAGAAAGCTTGGTGATATGGACTGGCTGAATGCAAGTTTAATAAGTACATATTTTGCATCTAAAGTTTTTGAGAACAGCTTTCAGGGTGCCTTATGACTTAAACCTGATTACATCTGGAGTTAACTTAAGGACAATAAAGTTAGAAATAAATATTATGGAATATTTTTCTCTGGAGACTGTAAGACTGTCTAAGTAATTCTAAGATATTTCTAAGAGTCTAAGATGCTCTTTTCTGAAACTGACATCTTACTGTGAAATATTTTTCATGTGTCATTGGAATGGCTAGCATGGGTTCTACAGAAATTCAGAGAGAAATAGATTGCTTTTAAAACAATTGTAAAATATTTTGGCATGAATCATGCTTGTAATATTTTGCTTTTATAATATCCCATTGGTAATTCAAGAATCTAAAGAGGAAATTTATAAGCAATAAATAAGAAAGAAAAAATATCTAAAAATATTGGCAGTTCTTAAAGTTCAATTCTGAAAAAATAAATTCTTGGAGAAAACAAAAAATTTTAACTAGATTTGCAAGAAACATAGACATTTGCCAAAAGCCAGTCCTTTCTTTGTCATCTTCTTGACATACTTCTCTGACAAAGTCACAAAACAACTGGCACATGGTAACTACACAATCAGCCAAACTGAGGAACAGAGGGGAAGCTGAACTATCACATAATCAAACAGGTATTTAAATCATCTTTGCTGTGAAAGATTCTTCACCCCATTTTGGTTGTCACTCTTATTGTAAAATAGCACCATGAAGTGGTTAGAAATAGTAAAGAATTCTAATCTCAGCTACTTGGACTCTCTGGCATTTGTTCTAGATAATTCTTTTTCTATAGCTAAATACTACTGGGAAAATGATAAGGTTAGCTATGTATTGGGTTTTCACTGTATTTGTAGATAAATGACTTATTTTAAAATGTGGTTGAATCAATTTGATTTGACCAAGATAAAAAGCAAGCTCTTGTTTTCACCAGAATGTTAGAAGAAATGGTAAAAATTCAGTAATACCTTAATGCTTTGATTTCACCTTTAGTTTTCTTTGTAGCCACGCCAATTAGACCCAGGAACTATTTTTCTCTTTCAGGGTAACTGTAGATGGTGGTGCTGTTTCTCTGGAGTGCTTTTTGGACATCTGAATTTGCTATTTTGTATTTTAAGTGAATATTATTGGGATTGGATTGGATTTTGTCCTCCAAATAACTTCATTCCAGAGAGGGAAAGTCTGTTCAAATACATAAATATGTCTGTCAAAATTCTACAGATAAGAGTCCTCTCTGACTACCAACTGTGTTGGTTTTCTGGAGTAGTTCTGTTACCTTATCCTTTACTCAGAACATGGCTTCTCCCTATATGTTCTCGCTAGGGCAAAGACTCTTTCCAACACAACTGAATCATTTTATTGTTGTATGACCAACAGCTGTAAATAAATCTCTGGAGATGGACCTTTTTACTTAAGATTATGAACACAACTCAAGAGTAAATCATTATCAATAGCCAAAATATGTAATTTACTTGACAAAAATCATTGTGCCTACAGAATAGCAGATTTCTATCCTTAAGGACCTCTCTGGAAAAGACTCTAAGAACTATGATGAACTTCTAGTTCTCTCATTCCTACCTGGGAATCTGACAGCGTTCATAGATAAACACAGGGTAAATGCACAAACATGTAGCCAAGGTTCTATGGAGAAATATTGAGGCTCACTAATATTGTAGCTTATTTTTTGGACTTGGGGAAAAAGGGCAATTGATGTACTTTTTTTAGAATTTCCAAAAACCACTACTACATTTTTACAAAGAAGAACTGTACATGGCAGTGTTGAGAGTATTTTGGCATGGTTAAGGAACAATATATTGATAAAAGGCAGAAAACAGAGTGCAGTCATAAACAAACAACTGTCTGTAAGTCTGGGGAATCCCAACTTGTGTTGAATTTTATCTTAGAATTTAAATATTATCTTTAGGCATCTGGACTCTTCAGATTTACAGATGATGCCAAATTGTTCCAAAAAGTAAAAACCCAAACATGAAAGAAAACAAAAATCAAAGATGAGAACACCAGGATATGTGAGGGACTTTATGGAAAGTTATCAAGAGAGAGAAAATTTAACCAAATAGAAAATAATACATTTATAAAAAATAATGCAAAGTCAAGTCTGGGGCAGGTTCAGCACTAATATTTAAGACCCATGAAAGGAACTAGAGGGTCACCAATAGCCTAGTCCCTAAAGTTGCTGCTCTGTTGTGCTCCTGTGATCAACAAGACCCCACTGAGGTCTTGAATAAGGTGTTGAGGATAACATAGGAGGAAATTGGACAGAAATAGGAAACTATCCTACCCATATTTAGAACCATATGAATATCAGCTCCTCAGAATTAGAGCTATTTCATGCCATTTATTAATCTAACCTCAAGGCAGATTTAACAGTTTGAAAAAATTCGATTGAAAATTTGACTGATTGAAAAAGAAGCCTAGGTAATGAAAAGTAGAAGTTGTTACTGGTCATGTGTTAAAAATATAAACAGTTCAAAAGGGTTAGATAAATATAGATAATGCATGCACAAGAGATGAGCAAGAAAAAATGGGATACTTGGGGTTTATTCTTATTTTTTGATGTTGATGTTACTGGGAAATTCAATATATCTGTGTGTGCCACACAGGAAATTAGCAATAAATGGAAAAATTACTGTAGTTAATACCAATAATATTATTACTTTTATTACCACCTTCAGAGGCCTGGATTAGGCCCAGGTTTATACGTTCTCTTTCCTCCTAGATAGTTAATCTGTTGCAAGACCAGGGGTAATTACCTGTGCTGGAGGCTCTGTAGCATCTGGCACAAGGTTATTTTAGTATCTCCTTAAAAGGTATTTGTTGAATACCTATTACTTTCATTAGTTGATGATCATTTCCCACATTCTCAAGGTGCCTTATAGATTTTAGCACGCTTTAATGTGTCCTATCTTTCATTCCTCACAAGTAACTAAACATATGAAATTGAAATCTTCTAGGGAGATGAATGCATATTAATTGTTCTTTTCATATAATACCATTGGAACTTAAGATCATTACACATTGATATTGATTTTTTTCCTTTAATAAATCACGTTTTGACTTTCTTAACTAGCTTCTTTATTATCATAATGTCAATACCCAGCTAATTGTGTCATCTGGACTCTTAGTGAATGAATAAAATAGTGATAGAGGCAATCTTGCAAATTTGTTTTGGGAGATTTAAATGATGCAGACATATTAACTTTTCATTTATTAGTTACCTACTCTGAAAATTTTCACAAATGTTGACTTCTCTTTAAAGCAACAGGCCTGAAAAGCTTAATTTTGCTCATTGGTGAGTTTTTTCCTAAAATCATAGAAATGATAGGTTGCTAAAGAAAAGCCTATCAAAGTGGAGCTTTACTTCTTTAAATTAATGAATTAGCATTGCTTTCTTTTGGGAGGAGATCAAAATTGACTGTAGAGATAGACGTTTATTTGGGATGATACTAAAGCCTTCATTATCTCCAAGAGTGAATAAATCTTGATGACTGAATTGCTGGTCTGTATGTGTTTTGTGAAATGATGAATCAGTGCACAATGTTCGAGGTATACCATTTTGCTCTGCCTTTTTATCCTGATGATACCATCTGGGTTTGTCTTCATTTCCCTCTCTCTCTGAACATATTTTGAAGGGCTTCCATTTTTCACCTCCTAGAAATTCTAGGATAGAGAGCTATCCTGTCCTTACCCTCATCCTACCCTATTGGCATCCCCAAGCCAGCCTGTATTAATCATTCCTTTCTTTGAGTTTTTCTAGCACTATGTTCGTCTTCATGGAGTTTATTTTACCTGACATTTTGTCCTCAGTGAGCATGTGCTATGATTCTTACTAGTGGCTGTAAGCACTTGGAGAACAAGAATAATTTCTCATTTCAATTTGAATCCTCTGTAGATTCAGTGTCTGGCAGATAGTAGATACTCAGCAAATGTAATGACTTCTCATAGGACAGCTGATGTCCCAGGCATTCAGGTACATCCGCAACAAATTCCACTTTTCGATTCATTGGCAGTGGAAAGAACACTCAGTGTAATTAGTTTGCTGTCATTTACTAGCTTAGATGGGTTTCAGCATGAGGACTCAGCATGGATTCCAGAGTCCAAGACACTCTCAATTTAAATTTTATTTTGTTTAAAGTGAATATTTACAACATCAGACATTCCCATATTTAAATGTAAATATTCTTCAACCCTGTCTAGAATAGTGCAAAAAGTATATATATTCTGGTAGTAAAGAGACCTGGATTTTAGTCCTGTATCTCATGTTGCAAAGGAGAACATTATGTGTTAAGTGACAGCTCCAGCTCCAATGCTTATAAGAATATCAATGTTTTGGTCATAACCACTATCATAGGAACTACCGGCATTTATTGAGTGCTTACAATATACTTGATATTCAGTAAATATTTACTTTTTAGGTGTATTCTTTTATATATTATTGTCCTCACAAAGATAAGTAAAGTTCAGAGAAGTTAAATAACTTGGCTAAGGAGAGACTGTTAGAAAGGTTCTAGGTATTTTCATCATAAACACCTTTGCCACAAGTAGTTTCACAGCACAACTAACTGGCTGTAAAGCCATTTTGCTATAAAAGAAAAAAATAACTGGTTGATTGACAGTTTTGTTTTGATTACAGTAGAAAATAATAAAATACCAGTTTCTGCAAATCCTTTGGTGAGCAGTCATCCCTCCCACCTGTCAGAATCAGAAGTTTTCCAAGTTAAGCAAATAGAAGAGGCGGCTAGTAATTCCCAACAGCTTTTGAAGGCATTAATGATCGATTCTTTAGCTAATTTAGTTACAACGGCTTGTTCTCTCTTGCTGTGTTTTCCAAATTTATGACATAATACTAGAAGTTGGAGGCAAAAGGAGAATCAACCTCCTCTTATCCTCCTGGCCCCCAAATGGTTACATGATTCCTGATGAGTATAAGTCTCTTGAAAACGTTGAAAATTTTAACAGAATATGGCTTAGGTTAGCTCACCAAAGGATTTGCAAAAACTGATATGTTATCATTTTCTAGTGTGATGTCAACCATATATTTTGTCTTTTTCAGCAAAATGGCCTCACAGCCAGTTAGTTGTAGGCGAAACTGCTTGCAGGGAAGGTATTTATAGGAACACAGTGGACACATGTTAAGTAAGCTGTAGAGCTGACATTTAAATCTAGGATAATCTAGTGTGTGTGTGTGTGTGTGTGTGTGTGTGTGTACATATATACAAATTATGATAATACATTATCATATAGTGTGATAAATATTATAATATATATATATCATAATCTGATCCCATTAAATAATTTGAATCCTTCCTGTTTCATTCTGCATTCAGCTTGTAAATGCCCTTTTCTCTTTTACAAAGAAATCAGTCAAGTAAGAGACTTCTCAGGGTAAGGTGACATGGGTAGTAATCAAGGGGCTTTTCTTTTGAGACTTGATTACTTTACAAGCATCAGTCCATTCACCATAGTACTTGGGTATCTTATCCAGTGAAAAAGTGCCATGTTTATTTAGGAGATAGGCACAGTCAATGAAGGAGAAGAAAACAACATGCTGAGAACGTGTAGTGGAAAGAAACAGAACAAAGCAGAGCAAAAACAGAACAATAGCTGGAGGGCTAAACAAGGGACCATGCTTATGTAAACTTCCCTGGAACAAACCATGAATGTTCCCAGAACTGGGGCACATCCAGAATTCCACAGCACTATGTCCATCACTTTTATCCAAATACCAGGACTGTCACATTACATAATTTTCACATTTGTTCTTATTTTTGATGACCGCAAAACAGACTTGTGTCCCAGTTAGCCATTTTGTCCCTTTCATTTATTCTTTGGGTCAGATTTCTGCTAACTCATGTCATTTGCATAACTGCTCAGATCTGTTTCCAGGGAAACGGTTTTACTTTCCGTGTAAATATAAGATATTTGTCCTAACTCCCCTCTGTCACATTTTGTTACAAAGAGACATTTTGGGTAGTTGTTTATTCTTAAATTTCTCTTTGAAACAATTTCTTGTGGAAATCATGTACAAAATTACTTATCCCTTTTGCTATATGCAGGACTCTATTGAGAAAGGAGAAGGTTGACTTAAGAGGGTTTGTTTGGAGCAGGGAGAGTCAGAAAAGTTGTGAGATTAGACCTTTAGGTTTGTCTCTAGCCTGTGATGTGGAATTAATTTAGAGTGTGATTTCTGTCATTAGCTGGAGATTTGGGGAATTATTTACACACGGTCAAATTTCACATGTGAACAAAATGACAGTTTTGGAAACTACACCCTTTCTTTTGCAGCATTGGAGTTCTTCACTGAGCAAAATTTCCCCCATTGTTTACTGCTGAGTGCTGAGTGTTCCATGTCTGTGGGGGTTCCTGGTGGAAGGAAGCCATCGGGAGGTCTGGGGGCTGGTCAGGGAAAGCTCATCAGTTAAAGGGAGAGGGATATGGAGGCAGATGAAGGACATTGTAGAAGAGGCTCAGTCTGAGAAACATGGCACTCGAATCAAATAGCGTCATCTTTTCCACACATCATGGCAGATATGGATCACCCTCTGGGGGGTCCTCCAGGTGGGCTGCTCAGTATAACCTTAGGGTGGCTTTGAGTGTTAAGCCATTGCAAGTTGATACCTGAAAACTGCCAATTTCAAATGATTTTGGAACAGAGTTTGATGATGGATGCATCATTCCAAGCGTCAATCTAGAAGATACAATCAACGGAGTTGCACTGATGATGTAAAATGTCTGGAAAGCAAAGCCTGATGTAAGCTTCATGTGAAAAATCATTGGTCACTTGGTCATTCTCACCCCACAAATAGTGGTATCTTAAGGTGACAAACTAATTTGGTAGTTCTTTTCAGAAGGACAGTTTTTGGGACCCATACATCTTCATGAGATCATGTGCTTTTTAGTGATCTTTCTTCCTCAGAACAAATTTCATGTTAGAAATCTTCCAGGGCCCATCTGTGGAAGATACTGAGAATATAGAGGACTGGATTGCCTGGGAAGACCTGCTTTCTCTCTTTCTCTCCCTTATCAAAGACATGTTAATAAAGGGTTAATGAGTTCTACGTATAAAATCTTTGGTTTTTAAAGCTTTTTGCTACCTGACCTCTTTGTTAGACTAAGCCTTAGAGAACCCAAAAAGGAAGGTCAAAATAGGACTAACATTTTCTTTAAAAATTTAAGGATCTTCCTCTTTCAGATGAGAGCAAGGAGGTTTCTTTTAATGTTTGACTTTTTCCCCCTTCTCTTTTTTGGCAGCCTTCACATGTACAAATCTCACTGAAGTCATTACAGGCTGAAAGCATTTATGATCAAATACCAGAAAGCTAAAAATAAGTATTCTACCCTTTCTCTAGAGGTTACTGAATATTTATTTCTCTTAACCTTTCTGGTCAGGTGGCAAGAGATGGATTTTAATGGTTGCTGGGGGCAAATGTGTTGGAAGATCAGTAAATAATTCAAGATAACTGCACTCAAAACCACCCTTCAGTGCCAAGCAGTCTGGCTTGTTTCACAACTTAAATAGTTTTGGAAAACGGTGATACAGCCAAAACTCCAAGGCCAGTATTAGATTACACCAATTTGTAGCTATTTGTAGTATTTGATGGCTTCAAAGCCATCCTCCCTTTTCCTGGCACTATCTCCTTGGATTTCCTTTGGGTAACTATCTCATCCCACTCTCAGTCCAAGTGGTTTGAGTGGGGCCACCCAATCTCTGGATCAAGGCTAGGGGAAGGAATGTGACTCAGCCTTGGCCAATCAGATAATTATGGCCAGTACTTTTGCTGGAACAGTTGAGGAAAGAGACCCTTTCTTTCTGCATGTTGTTAAGCTAGTAGGTATAAACCTAAGGTAAAATTTGTCTGAAAGTGAAACTAGTGCAGAGGAGAGCAGAGCCATAGATTACAATGAAATTTGGTCTTGAGAACAACTTTTGAGCACCTATATCCGGCTATACTTGAAGCTTTTCAGCTACTGCGCCAATAAATTTCCATTTTACTTAAGTTAGCTTAACCTTGTCTTCTGGTAATGAGTTCTGAATTATACATTCCTCTTAATTATCTTCAATCCTCATTTTTTCCCAAGGGATTCTTTGCATCTGACACCAAACTTAGTTATTTTGATTTTTTTTTTGGGGGGGGGTAATTTTAAAGTTGCCTGTTTTTATTTCTTTGAGTTGCAAAACTAAAATAATGCATCATTTTTCCTGCTTAAAGATAGAGCAGTCTAAGACCAAAGACAGTTAATTTTTGTCTACTTTTATCACTAAGGTCTACGGCCTAGACTTGACTTCCCACAGTTACAGAGATTCAAAGAAAGAAGATG
Source organism: Aethalodelphis obliquidens (assembly GCF_003676395.1). Taxonomy (NCBI): domain Eukaryota; kingdom Metazoa; phylum Chordata; class Mammalia; order Artiodactyla; family Delphinidae; genus Aethalodelphis; species Aethalodelphis obliquidens. Next base: position 26,099,954 of record NW_020837968.1, read on the forward strand.
GCATTTATAAATGATGAATTAATTTTACCAGGTATTGCCCATTAACTTCTTAATTATATTACTATAATCAAGTTTCTGTGGCTTTTTCTTCCTCCTAGATGCTTAACACTAGAAAGAAGCCTGGTAATGCATACTCTTGTGCCCACTGCAATTTTTCAGGCTCACCCCTTTCTGAGGGAGTTTTACCACAATATGGACCACAAGAAGTAAAAGCTGTGTTTTATTTACTCTCAGATCATGTATCAGTGGCCCTGGTATGGAATACATGATCAGAAAATATTTGCTCAACCAACTAGTTTATCTAACTTTGTAGTCCAAGTGTATATTAATTCTACATAGTCACCTCTTCAGTAATGTTTTCTCATTGAGTATCTTCTACAGTCAGATTTTGTGAAATACATTGATGATACAAAAATGAGAAGGCATATTCTACCCAATTGCACTGGGAGTTTTTCATCAACGTGGAAGAATGACCAACAGAGTTTATCATCTCCTATTCTTCCCCAAACCCACAGAAGTGACAACAAAGGACTGTTTGAAAGGTATTAACCCACAGGGACAATGAGAGAATGAAGCAACGGATGAAAGATGCAATTTTTTTTTTTGAATAAGGAAAGTGATGGAGGAGAAGTAAGTGTTCACACTTAGCAGAATGGACAGAACTATATAACCCAACTTCCAACCCAGTGAGAAATGAGCCAGTTTGCCCCACAGAACTCAGTTCTGTGAAAGACTTAGTTGAGAAACAAGGCTGGAAAGAGATTTATTGAAACAATAGATCTAGAGCAGCGGGATCCCCAGGACCCTCCCCCACTCCATGCAACCTTCCAGAAAAGTCACAGAGTTTTATTTTCTGGAAATATTGTGCAGCTCCTAATTTGAGAATCCCAAATGCAGCAGGGAGAGCTGGGGTGGAAAAGGTAAATAAGTGAAAATCTGAATTACTGACTTTGTTCTTCTTTCCCCAGTCTGCCTGCAGGGTGCCAACCTACTGCCTAGCTGCGAGCTTAGCGAATTCCCCTCTGGAGGAAGTCACTGGCCCCAGAGAATGGCCATGATGTACTGACATTTGTTTCCAATCTAAATTTCTTTTGAAGTGTAAAGTAATGACATTATACAGGAAGACAGGTGCAAACATACACACACCTGGAGAAAGGCGTTGATTCAGCTTCAGTAATTCAGCAAATATTTCTTTAAGTTGACAACAGCCAAGGCCCTGTGCAATCAAGGGTATCAGTAGGTAAGAGAGTTTCCAAGACTGGCTAGTGAGAGTGGTATACTCTTTCTGAATTTACAGAGCAAGTGATGGAACTTAAAATCTGTTTACCTGTGTATTCCCAGTAATTTTAAACTTACAATTTTTATTCTGGGCTTTTAATTTATAGACACTAAAGTTTTCATTGAAAGAAAAGGTTCTGTGTTAACATAATTCAAAGGTAACTTAAGATTTGTATACTTTTTACTGTCTCTAAAACGTTTTTTATGCATTACATTTTTCTTAATAGTTTTGGAAATCATGGTCAGTTTCTTACATTAATGATCATCTTTTCTAAGATTTTTTGTTTGTTTGGTCTGGTGCCTCATTTCTATTTCATTAGTTTTGGTCTGTAAGTTCCTTGAGATCAGGACTCTGTCTCACCTACTTCTATATCCCCACACAGAGATGCTAAATAAATGCTTGTTTTCTTTTTTGTGTGTCTATCGTTGAGTAGTACAGCAGTCCTTAAGCAACAGCACAGTGTCATCTCCTTGAACAATGTATCAGTCATAATTTTATTTTATATATTTTCTGATGCTTTGACATCTTGGGTCCTTGCTTACCCATGAGATACTGCCACTTCCAGGGCTGGCCAATTTCTAGAGAAGGTAAAGGATTGGCATGCAAGTGCGCCTTTCATATGCAAGCCAAAAAATCCAAAGCCCACATCCCCACCACCTCCTCTCTCTGGCTGTCACAGGGCTCTTACACTTCTGGACCACTGATCCCATCTTACTCACCCCATGGCTAGGTACCAGACAACTCAGGACAGCCCCTATTCCTCAGAGCCCTCTGAAATTATTCAAACTAGGCAATCCTAATTCTGCTTACCCTGTCTTACGTTGCCTTTCCCATGAAAATGACAATGAGGCTCTTGTCCATGCTTTTCCCCATCTCTCTCTGCCTCCTGACTGACCCTGGTGCTTCCCCATGTGGCCCCACATGTCATGCCATTCCTCCTGCTATAGGAAACTGTGAATAAACCTTCTTCCTTCATGACTATCATTTCTGTGTCTGTATGTCTTACCAAACATGTTTAAGAGAAATCCTGGATACATTTTAAAACAGTTGACTTATTCATAGACTTGGCTGGTAAGGAAACATTGCTGTGCCCAAATGTATTCAGTGTTTTCACTTACACACTAACATCAGCATGGTGTTAGTTCACCATGTCCCTGTTCGCACAGGATACCACCAAACCCAAAGGGACCAGATGACACATGACACAAGTGGTGGGTCACTCTGTAGCTGAGAAGTCAATTCCACACTGTAGTTAAGCGGCATTATGGTCTGCAGCTATGCCCAAAGGACAAAGTGGAAAATTCCATGCTTCCCTGGAACCAGGAAGGTTGATGGGAAACAGCCTCATGGCAGCCTTCTGCAAAATGGTGAGCCTCCTGCAAGATAGTCTGTGCAACAGCTCCTCACAGAATATCTGTCTTGCCATGCTCCAGGAAGGATGGCAGAGAACATTCTGCACAGACATGGTCAGACTGCAGTTGAGCCTTGCGTGCATGGTCTCTGTGGGCATATGCAAGGTCACAGGGCACTCTGGCAGAACTGTCCCCTACATTTGTCACTTCTCAAGGTCTTCTGGTATTTCTAGCACTGTGATAGTTTAATGAAAGCTTTAGTTTTTAAGTGTACCCAGCTTAACTCATCAGATGTGCTGTATGTGTATCAGATGTCTTTCAAAATAGCTTTACCACTTAGATTACTAGATTGTGGATCTATTCTGAGAGATGTCAGAAATATTGCCATCTAGTTCTATCCATTTCTTTAATTATTTCAACTTCTACGCTTTTTATGTAATTTGAAAGTGGTAAAACATCTTTCAGTAAAAGGAAAAGACTAAGTGTCACATAGCACTTCATGTTTAAAGTGAAGATCCTCCTTCCTTCCCCTTTTCTTTCTCCTTTCTATTCTTCCCTCCCTCTTTCATTTTTGCCTTAATTGGGGTAGGTAGTGTAGTCCCATGTTCATCTATGGATGGAGGTGATTGGAAATGTGATTTAATTAATATTAGAGAGTGAGTGAAAGTCAGGATGTAGACCTGAACATTCATCTAGATTTCTTGATTGGACCTTTGATTGTTAATTGTTCTCTGTATTTGTCTAGTGAGATTAATCATATAACTAAATTAAGGAATGTATAAAAATTTAGCACAGCATACTTTCATATATAATATTCTTAGTAAAAATTTACCTTAAAAGTAATTTAGCATCTAAGGATTAGCAAAGCTTTTACAGGACATTTTATTTGAGCCTCTCTGTACCCTGTGAGGTAAGCACAACTGCTTTTTCACCATTTATAGCAAAGTAACTGAAGATCAGAGAGCAAAAATGTCTTGACCAGAATCACACTGCTAATAAATAAGATATCTAAGATTTGAACCCAGGCCTGGCATACTTTTACATAGTAATAATTGTCTTTAATCTCATGCATGTTCTCTAAGGCACTGTTATGTCCTGAATTTTGTCCCCTCCAAATTCATATGTTAAAGCCCTAACCCCTTGTACTTCAGAATGTGACTGTTTTGAGGTATAGGGCCTTTAAAGCAGTAGTTAAGTTAAAATGAGGCCCTTGGGGTGGGTCCCAATCTAATCTGACTGGTATCCTCATAAAAAGAGGAGATTAGGGCACACAGAGAGACACCATGGATGGGTGTATACAGAGAAAAAGCCACATGAGGACACAGTGAGAAAGGTGGCCATCTGTAAGCTAAAGACAGAGGCCTCAGGAAAAACCAAACCTGCTGACACCTTGATCTTAGCCTTCCAGCCTCCAGAGCTGTGAGAAAATGACCTTCTGTTGTTTCAGCCATCCAGTCTATAGTATTTTGTTATGGCAGCCCTAGCAAACTAGCATAGGGACAAAACAGAAACTGAGGAATTCATTAATTAAACCACATTCTTAAACCAAACCAGCCTTCTGTTCAGGAGCAGTTCTTAGCAGAAACCATGGAATGTCTACTAAACTAGTGCTGTGAAAGGTGAATGGATATCTTTTTATTTGGTGATGTTTAAAATATCTGGCAAGGCATGCTGGCTCTGGGAAATACCCTATTAGCTAAGATATAATCAGTCCAGTCCAAAACCTCCTACCTAGAAAGTGAGTTAGAAAACTAAAATTGCAGAGTATGCTCCTCCAGCTATAAACTAAAGTGAAATACCTACAGAAATAGGAAAAAATTAAAGTAGTCATGAAATACAAAGTTTTTATAGAAAATGCCGCATGCCACCAAGATAACTAGAGAATATATGTTTAGTAAATATCAGAAAAAGGAAGACAATCAACCTTTTTTGATTCAGTTTTTATAGAATGTGCACATAATGGAAACCCAATGTTCTTGTCCAGGTTTTTGAGGAGAAATGGGCATTTTTTTTATCCCCATCATTCATCCCTCTGAGTTATGTGAATATAATGAATTTTGTCTCATTTTCTCTTCTAAACAAGGAACATCCCACATTGTACCCGATAGCTGGTTACCCAAACATGGCCTCCTGTTGGTTTGTTCTCACAATATTTTCTTGTAATGGCTTGCTAAATTCCATGCCTAAGAAAATTATTACCCATTCCAGGCATGCCCGCACATCCTCTGGGTTTGTCCTTGTGCCTGCTTCGCAGTGGGGCAGCTCGGCTCACAGTGTGGACATCCTCCTATGGAGGCTTGCTTTGTCCCTAATCAAGCCCTGAAGAGGCATCTCCTTATGGCACTCACAGATGGCTGTGTGGAAAACATTTTCTCATCTTGGTAAAGCTTTTTTTAAGGTCATCTTTCGGTCAAGGTGAACTTTAAAAATAGTTTTACAAAGAGGCTAGAAAACAGTTGCTTGACTAACATTGGAAAACCTCTAATTCCCCAGCTTATAGAAGTGACAGATCATAAATAAATTGATTTTCTTTAGCCTACCCTAATGACTTCTTGGCTGGAGGCTTCTTTACATTTCTGCCAAGCTGTGGAGAATCCCACAAGTTTATTTGAATTACTGAGCTGTATGGAGTAGAATGGCAAATTATCAATGAACTGATCAACTTATGTGTCATAAAAGTGACCAGTTCAGCTGCTTCCTTTCTTCCCCTACTTACCTTTCCAGATGTTACATTTACAGTCCCTCTTCATGTGTCCTTTCCACATCTGTCCACTTTCTCCCTCACCTTGGTTCAGGGAGCAGACGTGCATATAGTCTCCTTGTCAGGAGAAAGAATGCTGCCCTTCTTTGGATGGCCCTGTATTATCATAGACAGAGGCTTTGTCATCTGATCCTCTCTGAACCTGCCTAACTTCTATGTGCCACTGGGCAAAGTGCTTAGTGTAGTGTATTTGAGACTCCATTTTCTCAGTAAAATGAGTATAACCATGCCTTCCTTTTTCTTAAGAGTGTTGGAACATTAAATGTAATTTATATGCATATATATCTCATATCTATACGTGCATATATGCACACACCCAGTAAATATAAGGCATTTATGATATATGAATTCCTCCTAGTACAGGTTCTGTTTATTTTTTCCTTCTGTCATTTAATTTTGTTTCAATGTAATTTTTTCCAATAGCATGTTGCTGTCAAGGGCACTTTTGATTATTACATTAGTACATTTTCATATGGGTCAAAAATAAGTCAGCAATAAAGTAAACTGTGTTTCTTTTACATTTTCATGAATCTCTCACCATTTCAGTAGTACAAAAAGCCATATTTGAAAACTTGAATAAAGGCGAAAGGTGTTATACTATCCCTTCCTCCCCAAAGTGGTCTGATATCATTGCATAATTTCTTCTCCTCATTAGGATTGTCATTCATGCAATGTTTAAATTTTTCTCTTACTGACTTATATAGAAATTGTGTTAGCAGATTTGTACCTGTTATTCTTTATTGCTCTGAGGTATTGGAATTTTACTACTAGGTGCTAAAGCTTTTAAATTAGGCATAGTCAAATTTCTCCATTTCTCTGGAGAGACGGAACATGGAGGAATCAGAGTTATCATTGTATTAACTATACAAAAGTACACTACTAATTTTAAAATATCTATATATATCTCTGGTAATATAAAGATTGCGATATTGAGCAAAGTTGGAAAAATATCTACTCCTATTTTGCTTCTTGTGTTTCAAACATCTTTCTCCCTGATGTCACAACTATACTGCTTTCCTGCACCTTCCATTTACAACATCCTCAGAGGAGAGGCACTGTGAGGTAATGATTATGAATGACCCTGAAGCCACACTCCCCAGTTAAAACCAGCCCTTCCATTCATGAACTTTGTGACCTTAGACTCTATTGTGCTTCTGTTTCTTCATCTGTGGAAAAAGAGTGATAGTGGTTGTTGTGAAAATTAAATGAGTTAATATATGTAATTTATTGCTATAGTAGCTGGGTGCTGATAAATGCTCAGGAAGTTTTTAGCTATGGTTGTTAGCTGTCATAGAGCAGAATAAGGAAGAAAAGCTAAAGGAAATCCAGAGTGTCCATATATCTTTAGCTTTGGTTACAGTATGGGTCTTTCCAAAATTAGATTTACCAATAGTATTTTAGATAGATGGACAGAAAGAAAGAAATGAAGGGAGGGAGGGAGGGAGGAAGGAAGGAAGGAAGGAAGGAAAGAAGGGAGGGAGAAAGGAAGAAAGAAAGAAAGAGGGAGGGAGGGAAGGGGAGGGAGAGAGGGAGGGAGGAAGGAAGATAAAGAACCCAAAAGCTGAAAGTAAACTTTATTTTCTCTGGTCTAAATACCTACCCATTGAATTAATACAATGCATTCTGTATAGCTTATTAGCTTCATCCCACTGTTGGCTGGTGGGGTAGCTTATGGTCAACAAAAACAAAGCTCATATAAGTTGCTGTCAATTCTGCTCCATTCTATATTGTTGCTTTTTTAAACACCTCAATGTATGGCTTTACTTTATATTCCATTTTGGACTCAGCCTATCAACTCTACTCTCTGTCCAGATCATTTAGTTGGGAGCAGTTACCTATGCATCTTAACTATTAGGTAAGAAACCAACCATAGGAAACATAATAATTTATTGTTCTGATTATAATGATTTCTGTAATTATTAATATATTTTCAGATCTTGTACTTAGAAAAAGTTCACATTTCTGAGTAGGTTTCTGGTTTTTCATGAATGTTTACTAACTGTATGTATAGGTATCCAAAGTCCTGGAGAGATAGTTCTCAGTGGTCCTCACTCAGTCCCTGCTTACTTAACATTGATAAGTGTCTGCTAAGTGTCAAGCTAGTATCATGGAATACAGAGTTAAATCAGGGACAATCCTTATACTTAAGGAGTTTCCAGCCTAGTGGGAGAGGAAGATACATACACAATGATCTTCATAACACCACGTTGTAAATATTATAATACAACGGAGGGCACAGCTAAGTCAAGCTGCAACACGTAATAGAGATCATTACTTTAGCTTCATTTAACTATTGTGGTATTTCACCAGAATGGGTACATTAAGGCTTAACAGCATTCATCTGGCAACTTCACACAGCTAATTAGCAGTTAAGCCCTTTGGGAAATTCAGACCGCCTGATGCTAAACAATGTAAAGTAGGACACGCTGTATTTTAGTGCAGGAAGGAAACATTTCTTGTCTTTCCACCAAATCAACACATTAGTTGCTTATTTGTGCCAATGATCTCAGAAGCTCTGTAACAACCAAGTTTGCCTGAAGATTCTTTCTTATTTCTTCCTGCAGCAAGGTAAAGGGCAAGCAGTTCTGTTCCACCTTAACACCAAGAAGTCTTACAATAATGGTCCATAATGCCTCTGATAGATTTCAGTTTTGCTATTCTTGTTCCTAAGTCAATCAAGTACCATAATTTAAAAGCTTCAGTGAGTATCTCTGAGTGGGTCTTAGAAGTGATGGTAATTATTATTTGAGGAGCTAGAGATGAGAGGTAGACAATTGGGCTCATCTAAAGAGATGAGGCTCTTAGGAAATAAAGAAAGAGGGCTATAAGAACTATGTGTTGAGGTCACAGTGTTGCCCACTGTAAATATTTAATCAAGATCTCACAGTTTTATTTTTAATAGTAATGAACTTGGCGCATGGGTAGAGAGAAGGAAACAGAAGTGATTTGTTCAACTCGCAGGAGTCCTGCGAGTGTAGTTCCTTCATTTGCAGTGTTTATACTTAAGGAGACCAGAGCAAAGCAGAGCTGAAAGTATCTTTTTTTGTCAGCATGATTGTTTGAGTGTGCCATCCTAGAAGGGACTAGGTCCTTCAAAGTTATACTGCTCTTCATAACACGGATCAATGGAACTTGGATCAATGCATGTACATTTCTGATTGCTCATCCATTCACTCATATAGATAATCTTGAGGGTAAATGAGGAATGCCTTTATGGGTAATAGGTTAGAGTTAGGAGTGAAATAAAGATCAAAATTTCATAAAGGTAGTAGTTAATTTTTCTTGCATGAGATAAATGAGAATATCATTTACTACATTATTAATTTATAATGTATGCTTTGTATGCACTTACATGCTGTTTTATTGTCAGTAACTACTCTCTGTGTGGTAAATAATACTAAATAGCATCATTAGAGTGCATACCAAATGCCAGATATTGTTCTAAGAGCTACATATGATTTATCTTATTTAACTCCCACAGCAATTCTATGAAAGAAGTATTAGCCTAGTTTAACACCTGGGAAGTTTGAGGCTAAGAAATAGTTCATCTAACATCACTCAGCTAATTAGTAAATGAAGTTTATTTATACCCAGGTAGTCAGATTCTAGCTCTTCCACTTGACAGTGTATGCTCCCAATAAACCAATTGGATGGATAAGAAAAATTGGTGAATAAATAAGAAAGAGATACTTTAAAAAATAAATATAAGCAATATATAGAGAGTAATAAATGTTTTTGTTATTGAACATTAATAACATTACCAGTAACTTAAACTAAACTATGGTGGTGTGTATAATTCCCATTGATATTAAATAGAAACATAATATTTTAACCAAAAAACAGTGAACTTGATCCTGGTGCCACATTCTAAAGGGAATTTAACATCTGACGTCTTGTACAACAGAAAGGTTAATGTCTTCAGGAACAGCATTTCAGCAAAGAGTTTTTGTGTGGCTACTCTGTAAAAACTGACAAAATTGGGGAGTGGGGAGGATGTTTAAAACTCGGAGAGCACCCATCTGAGCCAACTCTTTTGTCAGGTGTTTTATCTGTGAATCTTTCAATCTGAACAACTACCTTGTCATTATTCCTTGGTATTGTCCCAGTTTTATAGAAGAAAAAACCAAGACTCACACAGATTAACTAGCTTGTCAAGCTTATGCAACTAGAAGTGGTGAAGGTTTATCTTTCTAATTCCAAAATCCATGCTTCTTCACTACACCATGTTTAAAATATAATGATGGTTCAAGCTAGAGTCTCATATATATGACTTTATAGTGAAGTTACACTTAAAGGAAGGGATTTTCAAAGAAACTCTAGCACTGGAATCTATTTTTTTTTCTGGATACACCACACAGGGACCCCAGTAAGTTAAAAACTTAAAAGTGAAGATGTTCCTGTCGAAGGGACTGTGTGCAGAGCTCCTTTCTTCTCCCTCTTCCATAAGATTCCTATGGCACTTTAGGTGCACAAGGAATACCTGGAGCACTGGTTTAAAAATGCAGATTCCTGGGCCATGGCCCCAGATAATCTGATTTGGGGCTATGAATCTGCATTTTAAATAAGCACTTCAAGTGTTTCTAATACAGATGTCTTAGAAAAACATTGACCTGCAAAATGCACAGCCTGCCCCTTATCTGATTTCTCTCAAGTATCACGTGCCTAGGTTTTTGGACAAGATCTCTAAGATTCTTAAATTTGGTAAATTTACTTGGATTGTAAAAGTAAATGCTGATTTCATACATTATAATAATACCATCATTTGTAAATGTAATAAAAAAAGAGCAGTGACTGACACACAATGGATTGTCAATAATATTTGCCAAATTAATGAATAGATGAATGAATGAATGAATAATGTAATTTCAAGAATTGCTCCAAGTTGGGAAATAGGAAGAGACACAGTATATCGGTCCAGTGCAAAAAGATAATTTAATTGAGTTGAGTAAAATAATTGTTATGAAAAATAATGGTGTCATGGATCAACATCTGAGTTTTTATGCCAATGATTTCTTCTTAGTGATTGTTTTTCTATTTTGAATAATTTGCATTAATTTACAGAAAAATTAACCAGCTTTACAGAAACCCAGTAAAGCACTAAATTAGAATCCTATTAATTCTCTAGATATTTGTTGCTTCAGAGCATCTTCTGGTAATAGAGGATGGCATCTAAAGAAAGAAAGGCAGGTGACAGCAGAAAGTTTTAAATGACTATCAATTAGATAAATCCCATACTTTTAAAGAGAATAGGTCCTCTGTTTAAAATATCTGTTTGGGGGCCTAAATTACTTGCTTTCTGAGATTTCCATGCTGAGAAGCTGTAATTCTGCTCTGAATCTCTGTATGAGAGCCTGCAGTTCTTTGGCAATTGATCAGGCCCTAATCCAAGCCAGAAACAAAACTCTTACTGCCTTTTTTAAGAGGAGAATATGGAGTGATCCCCATATGAAATACTCGAATTCTTCAAAACTATTAACGTCCACTAAAAGATTTAGTAATCTGTGGCTTTCCTACATCACTCACTCTGATCAGATTTTCACCAATAATCTAATGTTAGTGAGGAATTGTGAAGGAATAAGACTAAATAAAAACTAGGTGGGGTAGGGGAAACCTTCAAGATGGCAGAGGAGTAAGACTTGGAGATCACCTTCCTCCCCACAAATGCATCAAAAATACATCTACATGTGGAACAACTCCTACAGAACACCTACTGAACGCTGGCAGAAGACCTCAGACCTCCCAAAAGGCAAGAAAATCCCCACGTACCTGGGTAGGGCAAAAGAAAAAAGAAAAAACAGAGACAGGAGAATAGGGAGGGGACCTGCACCAATGGGAGGGAGCCGTGAAGGAGGAAAGGTTTCCACACACTAGGAAGCCCCTTTGCGGGCGGAGACTGCGGGCGGCGGAGGGGGGAAGCTTTGGAGCCACAGAGGAGAGCGCAGCAACAGGGTTGCAGAGGGCAAAGCAGAGAGATTCCCGCAAAGAGGATCACTGCCGACCAACACTCACCAGCCTGAGAGGCTTGTCTACTCACCCACCAGGGCAGGTGGGGGCTGGGAGCTAAGGCTCCGGCTTCGGAGGTCAGACCCCAGGGAGAGGACTGGGGTTGGCTGTGTGAACACAGCCTGAAGGGGGCTAATGCACCACAGCGAGCCAGGAGGGAGTACGGGAAAAATTCTGGACCTGCAGAAGAGGCAAGAGACCATTGTTTTGGGGTGCACGAGGAAAGGGGATTCTTTCCCTGTCTGCCCACAGAAGGCAGAGGACTGCCAAAACAAGCTCCAGAGATGGGTGTGAACCACAGCTATCAGCTCAGACCCCAGAGATGGGCATGAAATGCTAACGCTGCTGCTGCAGCCACCAAGAATCCTCTGTGCAAGCACAGGTCACTATCCACACACCACCACCACCCCCGCCAGGAGCCTGTGCAGCCCGCCACTGCCAGGGTCCTGTGATCCAGGGACAAGTTCCCCAGGAGAACACATTGTGCGCCTTAGGCTGTTGTAAGTCACACTGGCCTCTGCCGCCGTAGGCTTGCCCAGCATTCCAAATTTAACTACCGTACCCCTCCCTCCCCTTGGCATGAGTGAGCAGATGCTTTAACCTCCCTCCTGTCTGGGTGGGAACAGATGCCTGAGGGCGACCTACACGCAGAGGTGGGGCCAACACCAAAGCTGAACCCCAGGAGCTGTGTGAACAAAGAAGAGAAAGGGAAATTTCTCTGTGCGGCCTCAGGAGCAACAGATTAAATCCTCACAATCAACTTGATGAACGCTGCATCTGTGGAATGCCTGAATAGACAAGGAATCGTCCCAAAATTCAGGCGGTGGACTTTGGGAGCAGGTGTAGACTTGGGGTCTGCTGTCTGCGACTGATTTGTTTCTGGTTTTTTTTTTGTGTGTGTATGGTACGCGGGCCTCTCACTGTTGTGGCCTCTCCTGTTGCAGAGCATAGGCTCCAGATGCGCAAGCTCAGTGGCCATGGCTCACAGGCCCAGCCGCTCCATGGCATGTGGGATCTTCCCGCACTGGGGCAAGAACCCGCGTCCCCTGCATCGGCAGGCAGACTCTCAACCACTGCACCACCAGGGAAGCCCCTTGTTTCTGGTTTTTAAGTTTATCTTAGTATAGTTGTTAGCACATGTTATCATTGGTGCATTTGTTTATTGGTAGGGTTGCTCTCTTCTTCATTTTTTATTATTATTTTTTATTTTAATAATTTTTTTTCTTTCTTTTTTTCCTCCCTTTTCTTCTGAGCCATGTGGCTGACAGGGTTTTGGGGCTCCAGCCTGGTGTCAGGCCTGAGCCTCTGAGGTGGGAGAGCCGAGATCAGGACATTGGACCACCAGAGACCTCCCAGCCCCATGTAATATCAATCGGCGAGAGCGCTCCCCGAAATCTCTATCTCAATGCTAAGACCCAGCTCCACCCAACAGCCAGCAACCTCCAGTGCTGGACGCCCCATGCCAAACAGCTAGCAAGACAGGAACACACCCTCACCCATTAGCAGAGAGGCTGCCTAAAATCATACTAAGTTCACAAACACCCCAAAACACACCACTGGACATGGTCCTGCCCACCAGAAAGACAAGATCCAGCCCCACCCACCAGAACACAGGCACCAGTCCCCTCTATCAGGAACCCTACACAAGCCACTGAACCAACCTTAGCAACTGGGGGCAGACACCAAAAACAACGGGAACTAGAGCCTATTGCAGCCTGTGAAAAGGAGAACCCAAACACAATAAGTTAAACAAAATGAGAAGACAGAGAAATATGCAGGAGATGAAGGAGCAAGGTAAAATCCCACCAGACCAAACAAATGAAGGGGAAATAGGCAGTCTACCTGAAAAAGAATTCAGAATAATGATAGTAAAGATGATCCAAAATCTAGGACATAGAATGGAGAAAATACAAGAAACGTTTAACAAGGACCTAGAAGAAGTAAAAAGCAAACAAACAGTGATGAGCAACACAATAAATGAAACGAAAATTTTTCTAGAAGGAATCAGTACCAGAATAACTGAGGCAGAAGAGTGGATAAGTGACCTGGAAGATAAAATAGTGGAAATAACTACCACAGAGCAGAAAAAAGAAAAAGAATTGAGGACAGTCTCAGAGACCTCTGGGTTTGTGCATTAAATGCATGAACATTCGAATTATCCAGGTCCTAGAAGAAGAAGAGAAAAAGAAAGGATCTGAGAAAATATTTGAAGAGATTATAGTTGAAAACTTCCCTAACATGGGAAAAGAAATAGACAATCAAGTCCAGGAAGTGCAAAGTCCCATACAGGATAAATCCAAGGAAAAACAAGCCAAGACACCTATTAATCAAACTATCAAAAGTAAAATACAGGGGCTTCCCTGGTGGCGCAGTGGTTGAGAGGCCGCCTACCGATGCAGGGGACACAGGTTTGTGCCCCGGTCCGGGAAGATCCCACATGCCGCGGAGCGGCTGGGCCTGTGAGCCATGGCTGCTGAGCCTGCATGTCCGGAGCCTGTGCTCCGCAACGGGAGAGGCCACAATAGTGAGAGGCCCGCGTACCGCAAAAAAAAAAAAAAAAAAAAAAAAAGTAAAATACAAAGAAAAGATATTAAAAGCAACAAAGGAAAAGCAACAAATAACATAAAAGGGAATCCCCATAAGGTTAACAGCTTATCTTTCAGCAGAAGCTCTGTAAGCCAGAAGGGAGTGGCAGGACATATTTAAGCGATGAAAGGGGAAAACCTACAACCAAGAATACTCTACCCAGCAAGGATCTCATTCAGATTTGACAGAGAAATTAAAACTTTTACAGACAAGCAAAAGTTAAGAGAATTCAGCACCACCACACAATCTTTAAACAAATGCTAAAGGAACTTCTCTAGGCAGGAAACACAAGAAAAGGAAAAGACCTACAATAACAAATCCAAAACAATTTAGAAAATGGTAATATGGACATGCATATTGATAACTACCTTAAATGTAAATGGATTAAATGCTCCAACCAAAAGACGTAGACTGGCTGAATTGATACAAAAATAAGACCCATATATATGCTGTCTACAAGAGACCCACTTCAGACCTAAGGACACATACAGACTGAGAGTGAGGGGATGGAAAAAGATATTCCATGCAAATGGAACTCAAAAGAAAGCTGGCATAGCAATTCTCATATCAGACAAAATTGACTTTAAAATAAAGACTATTACAAGAGAGAAGAAGGACACTACATAATGATTGAAGGATCAATTCAAGAAGAAGATATAACAATTGTAAGTATTTATGCATCCAACATAGGAGCACCTTAACACGTAAGGCAAATGTTAACAGCCATAAAAGGGGAAATTGACAGTAACACAATCATAGTAGAGGAATTTAACAGCCCACTTTCGCCAATGGACAGATCATCTAAAATAAAAATAAATAAGGAAACACAAGCTTTAAATGATACATTAAACGAGATGAACTTAATTGATATTTATAGGACATTTCATCCAAAAAAAACAGAGTACATTTTCTTTTCTAGTGCTCATGGAACATTCGCCAGGATAGATCTTATGTTGGGTCAAAAATCAAGCCTTGGTAAATTTAAGAAAATTGAAATCATATCAAGTATCTTTTCCACAATGCTATGAGACTAGATATCAATTACAAGGAAAAAACGGTAAACAATACAAACACACAGAGGCTAAACAGTATGCTACTAAATAACCAAGAGATAACTGAAGAAATCAAAGAGGAAATCAAAAAATTCCTAGAAACAAATGACAATGAAAACACGATGACAGAAAACCTATGGGATGCAGCAAAAGCAGTTCTAAGAGGGAAATTTATAGCAATACAATCCTACCTCAAGAAACCAGAAACATCTCAAATAAACAACCAACCTTACACCTAATCAATTAGAGAAAGAAGACCAAAAAAAATCCCCCAAAATCCCAAAGGTAGCAAAAGGAAAGAAATCATAAAGATCAGATCAGAAATAAATGAAAAAGAAATGAAGGAAATAATAACAAAGATCAATAAAACTAAAAGCTGGTTCTTTGAGAAGATAAACAAAACTGATAAACCATTAGCCAGACTCCTCAAGAAAAACAGGGAAAAGACTCAAATCAACAGAATAAGAAAAGAAAAAGAAGTAACAACTGACACTGCAGAAATACAAAGGATCATGAGAGATTACTACAAGCAGCTAGATGCTAATAAAATGGACAACCTGGAAGAAATCGACAAATTCTTAGAAAAGCACAACCTTCTGCGACTGAACCAGGAAGAAATAGAAAATGTAAACAGACCAATCACAAGCACTGAAATTGAGACTGTGATTTAAAATCTTCCAACAAACAAAAGCCCAGGAGCAGATGGCTTCACAGGCTTATTCTATCAAACATTTAGAGAAGAGCTAACACCTATCCTTCTCAAACTCATCCAGAATATAGCAGAGAGAGGAACACTCCCAAGCTCGTTCTACGAGGCCATCATCATCCTGATTCCAAAACCAGACAAAGGTGTCACAAAAAAAGAAAACTATGGTCCAACATCACTGATGAACATAGATGCAAATATCCTCAGCAAAATACTAGCAAACAGAATCCAACAGCACATTAAAAGGATCATACACCATAATTAAGTGGGGTTAATCCCAGGAATGCAAGGATTCTACAATATACACAAATCAGTCAATGTGATACACCATATTAACAAACTGAGGGATTAAAAAACATTTGATAATCTGAATAGATACAGAAAGAGCTTTCAACAAAATTCAACACCCATTTATGAAGAAAACTCTCAAGAAAGTAGGTATAGAGAGAACCTACCTCAACATAATAAAGGCCATACATGACAAACCCACAGTCAACAACGTTCTCAATGGTGAAAAGCTGAAACCTTTTCCTCTGATATCAAGAACAAGACAAGGTTGACAACTTTGACCACTGTTATTCAACATAGTTTTGGAAGTTTTAGGCACAACAATCAGAGAAGAAATCTTGAAATAAAAGGAATCCAAATTGGAAAAGAAGAAGTAAACTATCACTGTTTGCAGATAACATGATACCATACATAGAGAATCCCAAAGATGCTAGCAGATACCTACTAGAGCTAATCAATGAATTTGGTAAAGTAGCAGGATGCAAAATTAATGCACAGAAAACTCTTGCATTCCCATACACTAATGATGAAAAATCAGAAAGAGAAATTAAGGAAACACTCCCATTTACCATTGCAACAAAAAGAATAAAATACCTAGGATTAAATCTACCTAAGGAGACAAAAGACCTGTATGTAGGAAAGCATAAGACACTAATGAAAGAAATTACAGACAATAGAGACAGATGGAGAGATATGCCATGTTCTTGGATTGGAAGAATCAACATTGTGAAAATGACTATACTACCCAAAGCAATCT
This sequence comes from Aethalodelphis obliquidens, assembly GCF_003676395.1. Classification (NCBI taxonomy): domain Eukaryota; kingdom Metazoa; phylum Chordata; class Mammalia; order Artiodactyla; family Delphinidae; genus Aethalodelphis; species Aethalodelphis obliquidens. The sequence continues at coordinate 26,116,738 of NW_020837968.1, forward strand.
ACAGATTCATTGCAATCCCTGTCAAACTACCAATGGCATTTTTCACAGAAGTAGAACAAAAAATTTCAAAATTTGTATGGAAACATAAAAGACCCTGAATAGCCAAAGCGATCTTGAGAAACAAAAACAGAGCTGGAGGAATCAGGCTCCCTGACTTCAGGCTATACTACAAAACTACAGTAATCAAGACAGTATGGTACTGGCTCAGAAATAGAAATATTGATCAATGGAACAGGATAGAAAGCCCCTAGATAAACCCATGCACACATGTTCACCTTATCTTTGATAAAGAAGGCAAGAATATACAATGGAGAAAAGACAGCCTCTTCATTAAGTGGTTCTGGGAAAACTGGACAGCTACATGTAAAAGAATGAAATTAAAACACTCCCTAACTCTGTATACAAAAATAAACTCAAAATGGATTAAAGACCTAAGTGTAAGGCAGATAGTATAAAATTCTTAGAGGAAAACAGGCAGAACACTCTATGACATAAATCACAGCAAGATCATTTTTGACCCACCTCCTAGAGTAATGGAAATAAAAACCAAAATAAACAAATGGGACCTAATGAAACTTCAAAGCTTTTGCACAGCAAAGGAAACCATAAACAAGATGAAAAGACAACCCTCAAAATGGGAGAAAATATTTTCAAACGAAGCAACTGACAAAGGATCAATCTCCAAAATATACAAGCAGGTCATACAGCTCAATATCAAAAAAACAAACAACCCAATCCAAAAATGGGCAGAAGACCTAAATAGACATTTCTCCAAAGAAGATATACAGATTGCCAACAAACACATGAAAGGATGCTCAACATCGCTAATCATTAGAGAAATGCAAATCAAAACTACGAGGTATCATCTCCCACCCGTTAGAATGGCCATCATCAAAAAATCTACAAACAATAAATGCTGGAGAGGGTGTGGAGAAAAGGGAACCCTCTTCTATTGTTGTTGGGAATGTAAATTGATATAGCCACTATGGAGAACAGTATGGAGGTTCCTTAAAAAACTACAAATAGAACTACTATATGACCTAGTAATCCCACTACTGGGTATATATCCTGAGAAAACCATAATTCAAAAGGACACATGTACCACAATATTCATTGCTGCACTATTTACAATAGCCAGGACATGGAAGCAACATAAGTGTTCATTCATCAACAGATGAATGGATAAAGAAGATGTGGCACATATATACAATGGAATATTACTCAGCCATAAAAATAAACGAAATTGAATTATTTGTAGTGAGGTGGATGGACCTAGAGTCTGTCATACAGAGTGAAGTAAGTCAGAAAGAGAAAAGCAAATACTGTATGCTAACACATATATATGGAATCCAGAAAAAAATGGTTCTGATGAACCTAGGAGCAGGACAGGAATAAAGACGAAAACATAGAGAATAGACTTGAGGACACGGGGAGGGGGAAGGGTAAGCTGGGACGAAGTGAGAGAGAGGCATGGACATATACACACTACCAAATGTTAAATAGATAGCTAGTGGGAAGCAGCCACATAGCACAGGGAGATCAGCTCAGTGCTTTGTGACCACCTAGAGGGGTGGGATAGGGAGGGTGGGAGGGAAACACAAGAGGGAGGGGATATTGGGATATATGTATACATATAGCTGATTCACTTTCTTAGAAAGCAGAAACTAACACAACATTGTAAAGCAATTATACTCCAATAAAGATGCTTAAAAAAAAAAAAGACAACAACAACTAGGTGAGAATTCAATGAACCGTTGTGGCTCTACAGTGTTGGTATTGTTCCACTAGGCATTTGAGATGATGACAGGACAATGTGAAGCAAGGAGAGGTTGGATACATTCAGCTGAAAAACTTACAGTCTTGGCTAAATGTCATTAGTTATGCTTAGCCATACAGATTTCTGTACTTTGGATATATAAGTAATACTGAATTCTAAACAATTGGTCACTTTTCATTAGAAGGTAGCCCTTTATATGCATACTTCTCTATTCACTGTGAAAGACTTCCTATGAAAGATAATTTCTAATAAGGCTTTGAAGGGTAGTGATTATGCTAACTGACATTTTTTTTTTTTTTTTTTTTTTTTTTTGCGGTGTGTGGGCCTCTCACTGTTGTGGCCTCTCCCATTGCGGAGCACAGGCTCCGGACGCACAGCCTCAGCGGCCATGGCTCACGGGCCCAGCTGCTCCGCGGCATGTGGGATCTTCCCGGACCGGCTACCTGACATTTTTTTAATGATTAAGAAGTGCAGGTGATCACTGAAGGAAAAACAAAAATAGAAACTGTGAGCAAGCTAGCCTTACTGGGATGGAATAAATGATCTATGATTCTTGACTGTTGGGATGCAGCCAAGCATGGGTCTTGAAGCTAGATACACCTTTTAGGTGGTAGATAGTGAAGATTCAGTGTGGCAGATTTAATAGGTTACAGAGAGAAACAGATGATGATCTAGGCCCGCAGGAAATATTGAAAGCTGTAACTCAGGGTGATGAAAGAATCCCGCCAAAGGGATTGTATGTTTCACCTTGCTTCCCAAGCCTTCACCTGGTGAGTTTGTTTCTCAATACCTAGTTCAAGCATCACTTCTTCTAAAGTCCTGTCTGCTACCCTCCCCTTTCTTAACTGATTTAATTGTCTTCCTGTATGCTCCCATAACATCCTGTTTATGTCTCTATCTTAGCACTGATTAGGAATGGATTAAGAATTTTAGAGGCCCTTGTACTGAGAAGACAAAACTATTGTATAACCCAACAATGTAATAAAATTAAGGTAATATTAAATGATAATGTAAGGTTAATGAAGTCCACAAAGCTCTGAATTTGTCCACTGGTGCTTGTTCTGTTTCTTTTTTATACCAACTATATCAAACTCCTCTAAATTTTTTCTCAACATCCTTTGTTCGCTGTTATGCTAGTATCCTAAGTATGAGTTTAGTCCTTCTGTTGGATAATTTTTTTAATTAAATGACCCATTTTTGTGTTTATTTTCACCAATATACAGTGAGCTCTTAAAGGGAAAGAAAGTGTGATTCATTTATTATCGTATTATAAGAGTTTGTCAATAAATATTTGTTGAACTGGACTTAACTGAACCTTGGTAGACAATAGAGAATTTGGTTGTACTAAGTCCAGGATATCAGTCAACATGCGTTAGTGAAACTTCTCCGTCTCTAGGTTTGGGGCATACTCCAGTCCTTAAGAAGCAAACCTGGGGGGTGGAAGTGAAGAGGGAGGGGAGGAAAGGGAATCACTCCCTTTCCTAAAGAGACAAGAGAGTGATAGAGTAAGATGTGAATGTGGGATTCAATATCAGGGCTAGAAAAGCAGCAAGAGTGATTTAATTTTAGTGAGCTTAAAGTCTTAGATCACTATTTCTTAAATCCACACTACTTCCCACCCTCAGGGTAGGTTAAGAATTGGTTCTAGAAACCAAGATGCTGGACACCATGTTGAAAATATTGCCTTATTTGATTTATTGAAGTATCTCTTCATTGATATTTTTTCATTTGTTCAGCAACAGGCTACTGTATGTCAAGTTAGGTGCTAAGGATACCAGGGTTAACACTGACATACCTAATCTACAGCATAACAGAGTTTGCAGACTAGCAGGGGTTATAACTGCATGGATAACCTAGCTTGTCCAAAATGGTGTTTATAATAGTTTCTCATTGTAAATAGCTTGGTATTTGCTCTGACTGGTTGGTGCATATACTATTAACAGTTATATATTTTGAATATCACCCTTTTTTTACAGTAAGTAGCTACAATGTAATTAGAATACAGATTTCCATTTTATAAGAGTTCCTTTGGCTGATGGGTAGAACGTAAAGTAGAAGGGTCAAGACTAGAGACAGAAAAACAGTGAGAAAGTCATTGTAGTGACCTAGGAAAGGTGGGAGGGTGCTGGCAGCCTAGATTTTGGATGTGCCAGTGGAGATAGAGAGAAACAGTGGAGATGGATTTGAAAATTATTTAGGTGATAGAGTTAAGGGAGCTTGGTAACTGATTGAATGTGGGAAACAGTCAGTTTATAGGGTCGAGTTAGTTAGATGACAACAGAGTTCTTTGTAAATTGAGAAGGTATAGATCCATCAAGGCTATTCTCCCTTAGTGATGCTTCAAAGCAATGGTCTGCTCGGCTTACTGGATCTTGACCCCTTCTTTGTATACATCACTCATTTCACAAATAAAAATTTCTTTCTAACACTATTATTTAATTAAATCCTCTGGGAGACACTGTGATAACATTATATGAAGCAGTTTTGAAGCCGCCTCTGGAGTGTAGATCCCTGATCAGCTCCAAATGTTAGCTGTCCGTCCCTGGAGTGTGGATTCCTTATTTGGCTGCTTCAAATGCTAACTAACCTACTCCACACATACATCACACTATTCATATTGAAATATTTTTAAAATGAATTATGACTTTTGACCGTTTTACTGGGTCTGAGGCTCATGAGAGAGATAGGGGCTAGAGGTATAGATTTAAAAATCATCAGCATGTAGATGGTAGAGCAAAGCCAAGGGAGCAAATGTGATATTCAGAGGATAGTGTGTAAAGTGATAAGAGAAGGGTCTCTGCCAGCTTTGGGAGATACCAACATTGTAGGTATAGGCCAAGCATGCAGATCCTGAAATAAAGATAGCACCCTGAGAGTTGGGAGAGAAGCCAGGATAATGATTTGTCACTCAATTCAAGGGAGGTGACAAAGTAGCAACAGTATCAGATGTTCTCAGATGTCTTTTGAAGTTTGCTGCTGACTTTGGCAAGAGCAGTTTCAATGGTATGATGGGGTGAAAACCAGATTGCAGTAGGTTGAGGAATAAGTCAGATGTGAATTCATGCAGACACAGCCAAGTCCTTCAAGAAGAATGTTTAATACCTGAATCATAGACTCTAGAGTGGACCTTAGATTTCATCTTGTTTATCAAAGAACTGTCACATGAATCCATCTTGACTCCCACCCACTTTAAAAGTAAATATTGAATAACTACTACATGCAAGACACTAAGCTAATTGTCCTAAGTAGTTTACAATCTGCTAGAAGAATGAGACTAAGTATACAGATAAGCTAACATAAGATCCAAGGATTCAAAACTTGTAAATTTAATTCTTAGAGAGGGACAAGAACACAGATCCTATAGTAAGATAGGTGAATAAGTGTATGAATTTTGAAGTCAGTCTAACTAAATTCAGACCATCTACACTATTTAACTGTGTTTTTTTTCCTCTCTCTCTGCCTCCTCCTCATCTGTAAAAATGGGATAAATAATATAACTATTTCATAAGGTTTTTGTGAGGATTAACTGATGATTAATTTAAAGTATGGCTTTAATATAATATAGTAAATCCCAATAAATAGTGGGGATTTTTACCTAAACTAGCCCTCTTATTGTACAAATGAGAATACTGAGGCTCAAGGAATTTAAATGACTTATCCAAATATATCAGCTGGTTAAGGTTAGAGCTGGAACCAAGACACCAAATAACTGAAGTCTCATCTAGGTTTCTATGTTTTTAATAAACCATGTTCCATCTACTTGCAATGAAAATTCAGAGAAAACAATACTTACAGAGTACATATTATATAAGATTATCAATTTGGTTAAATCTCCACAATTAGTTAAAAAATTACTTAGTGTCTAAAATAATGTTAACTAAATCAGTAATGCCAGCGAAATTCACTGTCTTGAAAGTGAATTTCTATAAATAGATTAAAGTTACTTTGATCATAGCAATGGTGCACATGTTTGCATGGGCTAGGAAATCAATTGGGAGGAAGAGCAAAAAAGGACTCTTCTTATTCCAAGAAGCAGTACACATGATAGTGAATAGAAGATAAATGGAAACTATTAAGTCAGTCTGTCTTAATTTTAAATAAATGTCTTTATGTATGTATTTGCACAATTTTAATAATGATTGCCCTGAAAGAAATCTCAACCTGTTAAATGACTAATAATAACTATTTATCCTGTACACATAAAGAAAGGAGAAGCCAGACCCCACAATTAACAGTAATATGCTGAAATGAATATTAAATGGTTCTTGGACTGAATACAAAGCCAAAGGGAGGAGTTGTGAGTACTAATCCCACTGCATCATCTTCTCTAAATGGAGCCCTGAGAAGCCCAAGAGAGACCACAGATCTCCCCAGCTATGCCTCCACAGGATAATTGTCTTTGAGTTCCTTTATTTGTTCAACAAGTATGTATTGAAAAACTATTGTGTGATAAACAGTATTCTTTGCACTGTTAAAGTAGTAAATCAGACAGATGTGATCCCTGAACTCATAGAGGTTTACATTCTAAAAAAGAGATGGAGAAAATAAAGACAAACAGGCTTCCCTGGTGGTGCAGTGGTTGAGAGTCCGCCTGCCGATGCAGGGGACATGGGTTCGTGCCCTGGTCCGGGAAGATCCCACATGCCGCGGAGTGGCTGGGCCCGTGAGCTATGGCCGCTGAGCCTGCGCGTCCAGAGTCTGTGCTCCACAACGGGAGAGGCCACAACAGTGAGAGGCCTGTGTACTGCAAAAAAAAAAGAAAGAAAGACAAACAAGTAAATGAATGAGATGAGATGGTTACAGTGTTAAGAGGAATGTTAAATAGGGTGATGGTATAGCCATAGGAGGCAACACAGGAAGGAAGATACTGCTTTAGATACAATGCCTGTTAGGAGGTGACACTTGAATTGAGATCAATAATAAGAAAGAATCAGCCACTTAAAAATCTAAAGATAAATCATTCCAAGCAGAGGTAATATTGAATAGTATGTGCAAAGATCCTGAAGCAGGGATGGCTTGCCTGATTGAGAGCTAGAATGAAGGTCAGTAAGGCTGCAGCACAGTAAACAAGGTAGAGTATGGTGTGAGAAAAGATTGGAGAGGTGACCTACACTATCTGTAGATCAGAGGTTTGCAAACATTTTTTAAAAGCATAACTTGTATTAAGACATACGTTTTGCATTGCAAACAAATACACAGCCTATACAGATAAAACTGAAAAACAAAACAAAACAAAAAAGACTTACCCCACTACATATGATTCACTACGGTATTTATTCCGCTGTATTTTTTTTTTAATGTAGGTCATAATCTGCCAAACTGATATGATTAATGGTTCATGATTTACTGGCATGGGATCTTGTAAAGCATAGTAAGAAAATTTGTAATGAAATTACTAATTTCATTAGTAATGGAAAACCATTGGAGCATTTTAAGTAGAGTACTGACTAGGAATTAAAAAGCAACTCTACTTGTTGAACAGTAGACATGCAAAAGTGGGGACCAGTTAAACAAAAGATTGGATGATGGCTTGGACGAAGTGATGGTGAAGAGGGTGAGAGTGATTGGATGAATTCGATATGAGTGCTAATGAATCTGCTGATGAATTGGATATGGGCAGTAAAGAAAAGAGAACAATCAAGGATGATTTTTAGGTTTTGGTCCAAGTAACTGGCAGGATGTTGGCATTCTTAATGAATTTTGGGGCTATTGGGGAAGTAGCAGGTCAGGAAGTGTAATTTAAAAGTTCTGTTTTAAACACATTGTACATTTGGACTGCCTATTAGACATGCAAGTGGAGCTGTCAAGTAGATGGTTGGATCTTCAAATCAGGTATTCAAAGGGGAGGTTGGTGTCAGAGATATTGAGTGGAACTCACTGGTATGTGCTCCATGGAATTGGATGTTTTCATCTAGGGAAACAACGCAGATGGAGGTGAAAAGAAGGATAAAGACTAAACCCAGGGAATCACCAGTATTTAAAGGAAGGAGTTGCCCAGGAGTTTGGCAGCTTTGTGCATCTTAAACAAACTTATTCCTTTGTGTAGCTCTCACTGATTCTTCTGCTGTGCCCTGGTCTCCCGTTGCTGGACTACATCATCAAATCACAGTTTAACACTTAGTTGCATTTGATATTGTTCTGGACTATTTATTTATTAATCTTTAGTTTTATATATTCTCTTCCTAACTTTATTGTAGGTCTAATAAGATCAAGGACTCTCTTATACCTCTTTTATGTCTGTCAAATCCATTAATTCAATGCATATTTATTGAGCATGACAGCCATAGGTCATAGAACATTTCTGAGCACAGAAGAGTAGATGCTTTTTGCATGCAAAGAAAACTCATGATGACAATAGTGAGTCAGCATCGAGAATCTTATTGTTAGGGAGAATCCCCAAATGCAGAATTATTTAAATGTATTCACAGTCAATCTAGAAATAATAGGTGACCAAAGAGTACATTGGAATATCATTGGAATTTGCTATATTCTTTGTTGACAAATAGTGATGGAAATTTTGTTTTTAAATTCCCAAAATTAGCTATAACTTTTCTACTTCCCAGGGGAAACCTAGGAAAAGTCTCCAACATTTAGGGCCAGTGTGGGCAATATTCAGTAAAGCAGATTAAGCAGAGATCTACAAAGCCATGATGGGAAGTGTCCTGCAGGTCACTGAGCAGAAGTCTGCCTGTTCTGTGGGATGTGCATAGTGTGGACTTTTTTTTTTTTGATAGAACACTGATTCCTGAAAATAAGTAGAAAGCATCTATACAGCTGAGCTTAAATATAGCCTAATCATGTCATTAGTCTGCCAGAACAAGATAATTTTTTCACTAATTAGGGTGAAAATCTAATCTCTTGAAAGATACCTGCACATATTTGACTAAATTCCAGGTTTCTCCAAAACATATACTCTTTCTTCCTAAAGGCATGTTTATTTGGAAGAGAAATTCATTATCATAAAGCAATAACACTGAAAATACCTCTTGAAAAATACTTATACTCTCAAGAATAAAATGAAGATTGATGTCATACAGTGAGGTGGTTCACCAGAACTCAGTGAAAATTGGGGCTAAGTAAACTTTCCAACTAAAAAAGAGTATCCTCTCCTTCCTGTTCTACACATAGTAGTTGCATTTTTTTTCTTCTCTCCCACTCAAGTGTGGCTGATTTGTCAATACCAGCCTTTTTTTTAGTAGAGGGGCCACATTTCCTAATGAATAATAATAATTTAAAAATCCTAGTTTTTGAGGACTGGCAGCTTTATTTGAAAATATGTTGGCTGGATTAATTCCAAAACCTCTTTGGCAAAACATTTCCAAGTTTCTGGTAATAGACAAAAAAGGAGATTCAATATATGAATATATTTCTTAGGTTTACTGTATCTTTCCCAATGTTTCAAAATCTAACAGTGCTTTCTAGACTCTAAAAATAATTTTCTTTCTTTTTTGTATTTTCCATTAATGTCACATTTGTACACATGTTAGTGAATGTTGGCTGGAGGTATTTAAATTACCTCAACATGAAAGGGCATCACTCTATCTAGATGAATTTGGATCTTATAACATTTAATCTCTCAGTCTTAAACTGTCACTAGTACAAAAAAAAGCATCATCAAAATAAAAATAGGAAAAAAAGAATAAAGGGATTCAATGCAAGCAACCAGATAAGAAAAACCAAGTTTTGTCTTTCTTAAAATGCCTGTTTTCTTTGTGATCCCAACCAATTCAAATTCAAAGCAAAGGCTCCAGTAAAAAAGTAGGTATCTAAAGCACACACTGCCCTTAGAGGGTGCAGCTCTTCTGGGGCCGAGGCATCTGTGGAAGTCCTTGTCTCATGGCAGCTTGGGAGGCATGGTGGGGTGGTGGTGTCTCTGGATGGTCCTGTCAGGACTTCCCTCAAAAGTCAGAACACTGTCAGTGAAAAGGGAATAGTTGCAGCTCCGTGGCAGTGCGACTGGTTTGTGTGAATTGTGTGGTGGTTAAGATAAATGGAAGTGACAATCATTTTTCCAAAGTAATTTAATAAAACTTGTTATGAAAGGGACACTATATATGTGAATATTATTAACAGCAGCTGTTTTCTAATATAAACAATGACTAGCAGTACCGTGAAGTTGAGGAGACAATGTGAACGCAAGGAGGAGAAAGAATCCCATTAATTCCCCCCAAAGTCAGAACAATGTCAATGGAAAGGGTAATAGGATTCTCCTACACATTTCAGAGGGAACTTGGCCCTTCTGACGTTTTGATTTCAAACTTTTAGTCTCTGAACTGTGAGACAATACTTTTCTCTTGTTGGAAGCCACCAGGTTTGTGGTCCTTTGTTATGGCAGCCCTATAAAGCAGACACAGTGCCTGAGAATTGGGTGAAAAGACCAGAGAAACAGAGCACTTTGTACATGCAATTATCTTAGAGGCATAAGACATTATATCAGAGGGAGAGTATCAATAATTTCCCCAGACTTCTTGATTGATTTGTGAGGACATTGTAGCCCCAAGAGAGTAGGTGGCTCATCCAGGTGATGAGCTCAGTGTATCACAGAATGCTGGAATTCAGGTGTCCTGACCCACAACTGTTGTGTACTTTTACACTTGGACAGGTGGCCTCTCCACTTAATGTTATTAAATAATCCTGAGTGACAAGTATGGAGTTATGCAGGTGCAGAGATTTGACAAATGTTATTTGACATGGATGTGATTTTTTTCCCAATGAAATTAGGCATATATTTAGTAGCAAACTTTCTAGCTGCATCCAAGATGTTATGCACAATGTATCATTATTTGGCAAATTTAGAAAATAAAATTTCAGCACATTTATTTAATATCTTCCAGAGAGTTTAAATCGAAAAAGGTACCACGTGGTATTAATAATAATACGGTCACAGTGACACCATGAACTGTGAGTGAGAGGCTGGGAGGCCATGCCCTACTGGTGGGCTTCTCTCCTTGGATTTATGCAGGCATCAACTGGAGGTAAAGGGGAGAGTATGAGGAAAGCAGATTCATCCGTTCCTCAAGAAAATTCTCTAAAAGTTTTTTAAAAGGCTTAATAATTTTTATGAGAGTATAATTGTTGATGCTGAACTTTATGTTTTGTTTTAAGGAGGCTAAGCCAGGTTTCCAGATTACTGACCCTGTCCTGGGGTTATGAACAGAGATAGATCTAAAGCAGAGACATGGTAATACCATGGGAACACTTTGTCGTGAGACAAGGGAACACCCTTAGACTCTTTCTCCTCAAATTTGGTAGTGACTCCCCCACATGCACACACATATACCATGATGGTTTATAGAGGCCATTAGCAGGCCATTGAGAATTGTGAACAATTATTTCATTGAGAAGATTTGAATGGTGTGTATTTCTCATTTGCCTGAATATTCAAGTGTAATGAGTTAATTTGCTCATTTGAAAGTGTTTCTTGTCTTCTATTAAGTGGTAAGTACTAATAGTGATGTTTGAGTAAAGAGTTCCCTGTTCGAAGTACATTAAAAAGTGTAATAAAGGAAATAATTTAGGGCTTCCCTGGTGGTGCAGTGGTTAAGAATCCACCTTCCAACGCAGGGCACATGGGTTTGAGCCCTGGTCCGGGAAGATCCCACATGCTGAGGAGCAACTTAGCCCATAAGCCACAACTACTGAGCCCACGCACCACAACTACTGAAGCCCACACACCTAGAGCCCATGCTCCACAACAAGAGAAGCCTGCACACTGCAACGAAGAGTAACCTCCACTCATTGCAACTAGAGAAAGACCGTGCACAGCAACGAAGACCCAATGCAGCCAAAAATTAATTAATTAATTAATTTTAAAAAGGAAATAATTTAAACATTTGAACGATTTGAATTCTATTGTTGTAAAAATATGTTTGTCAGAGGAAGGAAGAGAAGAAAGAAAGAGAAGGGAAAAGAGAAGTGGAGGGAGGAAGGAAGGAAGGAAAGGGAAGGAGGGAAAGGAAGGGAAGGAAGGAAAGGAAGGAAGGGAAAGAAAGTAAAAGGATGGGCGAGGGAAAGAATGTTGACTGAAAGTGTCTTAGTCTCCAGTGCAGTTCTAGGAAAAGTTCAGCAGTGCCATTTGGAAGTTCTCAGGCTAAAATCACAAGCAGTGTCCTGTGTCCCTCAGGAATGGGCCATTTTAGTAAACTTATTGTGCTCAATCATTGATTGGTAGCAAGGGAGAGGTGTGGCCTCAGTGCAAACCTCAAAGTGACTTGTTCTCTCTATAACATTTCTCTTTGCCCTGACCTAAAGGTAATCAAGACCATAAATACAGGCTTTAAGTTCCTGCAGTCCTCTGCAACTTGGCAGATGTGAGACTGACCCTCAGACGTGGGCCCATTGGCTGCTCAGAAAATTGCTGCTGCTGGAACAAGCCATTGGAGGAACTCTAGCGTTTCCTTTCATCCTGTTCTTTCTGAGCATGTGTGGGGATCTGGGGGCAGTGAAATTTAAACTTGTGTGAGTTTCAATCACACTGCTGGCTACTGCTCGTCCATTTTATAGGTAATTGCTAGATTGAGGAGGATAAATAGGAAGTGACAAGGCTAGTGGCTAGGGAGAAGCATGAAAACCTTCTGTCTACAGATTTGGGGAAGAGCTCATTCGAGTTACTCTGCAAGGGAGAATTAATCTTCACACATAGCTCCTGGAAAATCAGTAGAGTGTGGTCCTATCATGAGTAAGAGTTACAGTTTAGTGACAGACAGACATATATTCAGATAATTTCAAATAATTAGTGAGTGCTGAGACAAATTATGCTGAGGATGCTATGGGTGCCTGAAGCCTCAGGAAAAGTTTCTTATAGGAAATGACCTCTCAGCTAAGTCTTCAAGGAGCTCAGTATTTTATATTTCTACTCAGTATTTTAGTACTGCTACTGCTGCTGCTGCTACTACTACTACGGCTGCTGCTACTACTACTACTACTATTACTACTACTACTACTATTATTACTACTACTACTACTACTTTTTCTCCTTCTTCTTCCTCCTCCCGCTCTCCTCCTTCTTCTTATTTACTCAGTAATTACTGTTTCTGGAAAATATTTGTACATCTTTCCCTTTTTAAAGCCCAAAGCTCCTTAAGCATCTTCTTGCAGTGAATTTTAAATATTCACTAAAATATGTTACAAGTCTATTTTGGAGATTGGAAACCACTACATGGCCCTTACATGACCTGACCTTTCCTGTGATGGTAAAATTATTATTAAATTAATAAACTGAGAATGGTGAGATGAGTACTTTAAAAGATAGGCGCTGCTCTTTAGAGAAGCAAATTTCCTGCAAAGTATTTGTGGATAATAAAACAAGATAAGATGTTGTCTCCATCCATAAGGCCTGCAATTTGTAAGAGATAAAAGAACATAAAGAAAATGAGCATAATACACAAAAGTGCCCAATTGTAAATATATTTTATTTCAAAAGGTTTTTTAAAATCAGTCTTTTGGATATAATGCATTTTCCTATAATGACAGTGTTATTAACAAAATTTTATTTTTTAGGCCAGTCCACAAAATGATATAAGGTAGCTTAAATGTGGCGCTAAGAACCCTGATTAGTAATTATTCCACAATCATCAGGCTCTAATTGTGACCCCGTGGATATTGGTGCTTGTGGATAGGGTGTGGCGAACTTAGGGTCTGGAAGAAAGAATTTGCCAGAGGAAGTGCTGTGGCTTGTAGGCTACTCATTTTAAGAATGATACCAAGTTTATGAAAAGGCCTATCAGCATGGACAGTTGAAGTCTGATGAGACAGTTCAGGAGAGGAAGGGTAGTAAGTCCATAAATAGACTTGCTGGGGGTTGGGGGTAGAATATGCTAGAAGTAGTTCAACTTCTTAAAACTCCAAGAACAACTCTTGAAAACTTTAGGCTTCAGTGAAGCTTATCCTCTTCTGATATACCTAATTGTCTCCCTCTCATTTGTAAAACTTTCTGAGTATTAAGAAACCTAAGAAAAGCTTCCAGAAAAAAATTATGATTTTATACCTGACCTCATGTTGCCCCTCTCTTAATATGACATGAGAAAGGATAGAAAGAAGTAATGCAATACATTTTTTAAAATGCACATTCCTCCTAAAGAAAGTTCTCAATAACATATCACTTGCTTTCATTATCCTAAGCTATACAACACTTTGTATCAAACTAAAAGAAAGGCCTGAGCATTTGAGAGGGAGTTTCCATTGGGAGAGATCACTGCAGCAAGATCTTTCAGGAAAGAATTCTAAAAATGGTGTCACGGGTAGTCTCAGATTTTGACAGAGCAAGAATATGGGTGTAGGCAGTTCAAGGAAGACATGAAGTAATTTACTTGAAGTTCTTTCTCTCCATTAAAGATACATGGTTTTTCAAGGTTTTCATTTGAATGACACCACAAAATTGATGATTCCTTCCTTTGGCCAGTTAAGGAAAGAGACAAATATTTAAAAATCAAATGGCTCTGCCTAAAATAACAACAGAAAATGAAATGTTGAGGGAAACTGAAAAATTCTAAACTCATAAACCACAAGGATCTCATAAAAAGTTTGCCTGCCCTTCCCCAAGTAATGAAACAAATTAAAATCCCAAAGGTACCTTTTACACACCAGAGCACATTTTCAATTTTGTAGAGCTGGCCCAGGTTGCTGGGTGTTCAGATGAATTGTTGGAGGAGATAGAAAATACAGAATCCCTTGACTCCCAAGGGTCCCTTTTTCTTCTTTGACTATATCCCTCTTGAAGGACTTTTTAAAAAGTAGAAACATGGATTCTAGCCTTCTTGGTCATGTTCCAAAGATATTTTTCGAACAATAAACAGGAAAACAAGGATGAGTTTCAAGGGGAAGGCATCTATTCTAGTTTTGGGCAAAGCAGGCCTGCATGGAATACCCTTATTATTCAAACCTACCTAGAGTAACATAAGTTACCTGTTCTAAATTTATGCAAAATGTGGCCAAAAAGTAAAAGAAAGGAGTCTACCATGCAAAATACTGATTTAAGAACACATTTGAGAAGAAAGCACACTCAAGGAAGTAGAAGAAAATTTAGACAAGTATTTTACAACATGAAGGAATTTAATAAAATTTAAAACATATCATCTAATGTTCTGAATGAAAAAAATCAAAGATGAGATGAACACACAAGAGAATTTGATGTAAAGGGAACTAGCCACGTTAAGGAAAGAAACTAGAGAGAAAGTAATTACCATTGCAGAAATTAAAAACTCATTAAAACTCAAAGAATCAACACTTCAAAGCTGAGGCAGTGATCAAGCTGCCTGAATTTAGAGAAAAAGAAGAGGTTAAAACAATTATATTAATAATTAATATTTTGAGCATTTACTCTGTGAAAGAAACTGCTCTAAATTCTTTACGTTTGTTAACTTATTTAGAGAGAGGATTATAGATATGGAGGCAAGAAATGAATACCAAATACCAAATGAATACCAAACCCATGAATTTTTAGAATACCTGAAGATTATATAAGAACTGAAAAAAATCATCTTTTAATTGAAGTAGAGTTGATTTATATTAGTTTCAGGTGTACATCATAGTAATTCCTTATTTTTATAGATTATCATTTCTTAATTGAAGTAGAGTTGATTTATATTAGTTTCAGGTGTAAATCATAGTAATTCCATATTTTTATAGATTATACTCAATTTAAATTGTTAAAAAAATCATGGCTGTATTTCCCTGTGCTGTACAATATATCATAGCTGCTTATTTATTTTATACATAGTAGTTTGTATCTCTTAATCCCCTACTCCTATCTAGTCCCTCCTCCCTTTCCCCACACCAATGGTAAGCACTAGTTTGTTCTCTATATCTGTGAGTCTGTTTCTATTTTGTTGTATTCATTCATTTTTCTTTTTCTTTTTTAGATTCCAAATGTAACATAGAGTATTTGTCTTTTTCTGACTTATTTCACTAAGCATAATTCTCTCTAGGTCCATCCATGTTGTTGCAAATGGCAGAATTTTGTTTTTATGGCTGAGTAATATTCCATTTTGTGTATGGAGATATATATATATGTATATCGCATCTTCTTTATCCATTTATGTGTTGATGGACACAGGTTGCTTCCATATCTTGGCTATTGTAAATAATGAACATTGAGGTGCATGTATCTTTTTAATGAATTAGTGTTTTCATTTTGTTTGTATATATACCCAGGAGTGGAATTGCTGGACCATATGGTAGTTCTATTTTTAGTATTTTGCAGAACCTCCATACAGTTTTCCATAGTGGTTGTACCAATTTACATTTCTACCAACAGTGTACTAGGGTTCCCTTTTCTCCACACTTTCACCAACGTTTGTTTTTTTGTAGACTTTTTGATGATAACCATTTTGACAGGTGTGAGGAAATATCTCATTATGGTTTTGATTTTCATTTCTCTGATTGTTAGTGATGGTGAACATCTTTTCATGTGCCTGTTAGCCATCTATATACCTTCTTTGGAAAAATGTCTATTCAGGTCTTCTGCCTACTTTTTAATTGGGTTGTTTGGTTTTTGTCTTTTTGTTTTGATATTGAGTTCCATGAGCTCTCTAAATACTTTGGATATTAACTCCTTATCTGTAATATCATTTGGAAATATTTTCTTCCATTTAGTAGGTTGTCTTTTTCTTTTGTCAATGGTTTCCTTTGCTTTGCAAAAGCTTTTAAGTTCAAGTAGGTCCCATTTGTTTATTTTTGCTTTTGTTTCTTTTGTCTTAGGAGAGGGATCCATAAAAACATATTGCTGTGGTTTATGTCAAAGTGTGTTCTGCCTATGTTTTCTTCTGGGAGTATAGTTTCAGCTCTTACATTTAGGTCTTTAATCCATTTTGAGCTTATTTTTTTATATGGTGTGAGAAAATGTTCTAATTTCATTCTTTTACATGTGGCTGTCCAGTTTTTCCAGCACCACTTATTGAAGAGACTTTTTCACCATTAACCCATAAGTGCATGGGTTAATTTCTGGGCTCTCTATTTTGTTCCACTTTTTTATGTGTTTGTTTGTTTTGTTGGTTTTTTTGGTTTTGTTTTTGTTTTTGTGCCTGTACCATGCCTTTATGATTACAGTAGCTTTGTGATGTAGTCTGAAGTCAGGGAGTGTGATACCTCCAGCTTCATTCTTTTTTCTCAAGATTGCTTTGACAATTGGGGGAATTTTGTAGATCTGTAGAAATTTTAGGATTATTTGTTCTAGTTCGTGAAAATGTCAAGGGTATTTTGATAGGGATTGCATTAAATCTGTAGATTGCTTTTGGTAGTATAGACATTTTAACAAAATTAATTCTTCTAATCCATGAACACAGGATACCATTCCATTTCTTTGTATCATCTTTAATTTCCTTCATCTATGTATTACAGTTTTCAGAAAATAGGTCTTTCACCTTCTCAGTTAAGTTTATTCCTAGGTATTTTATTCTTTTTGATGTGATTTTAAAAGGGACTATTTTCTTGCTTTCTCTTTCTGATAGTTCTTTAAGAATGTACAGAAAAGAAGCAGATTTCTAGATATTAATCTTGTATCCTACAACTTTATGAATTCATTTATTAGTTCTCGTAGTTTTTTGGTGGAAACTTTAGGATTTTCTATATATAGTTTCATGTCATCTGCAAATACTGAGAATTTTACTTCTTCCTTTCCAGCATGGATGCCTTTTATTTCTTTTTCTTGTCTGAGTGCCATGGCTAGGCCTTCCAATACTATGTTAAATAGTACTGCTGAGAATGGCCAACCTTTTCTTGTTCCTAATTTTAGAGGAAGAGTTTTTCACTGTTGAATGTGATGTTAGCTGTGGGTTTGTCATAAGTGGTCTTTATTATGTTGATATATGTTCCCTCTATACAAACTTTGAAGAGAGTTTTTATCATGAATGGATGTTGAATTTTGTCTAATGCACTTTCTGCATCTATTGAGATGATCATGTGATTTTTACTCTTCCTTTAATGTGGTATATCACATTGATTGATTTGTGGATATTGAAACATCCTTGGATTCCTGGAGTAAATCCCACTTGATCATGGTGTATGATCCTTTTTATATACCCTTGAATTCAGTTTGCTAATCTTTTCTTGAGGATTTTTGCATCTACTGCAATATATTCATGAGATATATTGCCCTGTAATTTTCTTTCTTGTTTTTTTTTTTTTTTTTTTTTAGTAGGGTTTTTCTCTCATTTTGGTATCAGGGTAATTGTGACCTTGTAGAATGAATTTGGGAGTATTTCTTCCTCTTCAATTTTTTGGAATAGTTTCAGTAGGATTAGTATTAGCTCTTCTTTATTTGTTTGGTAGATTTGCCCTGTGAAGTTGTCTGATACTGGCCTTTAGTTTGCTGGGAGTTTTAAAATTACAAATTCTATTGCACTATTAGTGATCAGTTTGTTCAGATGGTCTGTTTCTTCCTTGATTCAGTCTTGGAATGTCATATTTTTCTAAAACTTTGTCCATTCCTTCTAAGTTGTCCAATTTGTTGGTCTATAACTGTTTGTAGTATTCTTTTATTATTTTTGTGTGTGTGTCTCTATGATATTGGTTGTTGTTTCTCCTGTTTCATTTCTTATTTGGTTTGTTTGGGTCCTGTCTCTTTTTTTCTTAATGAACCTGGCTTATCAGTTTTGTTTATCTTTTCAAACAACAGTTTTTGATTTCACTTATGTTTTTTATTAGTTTTTTGAGGGAGAATGTCTATTTTATTGACGTCCTTTCCATTCTTTATTATTAACTTCCTTCTGCTGACTTTGGGTTTTGTTTGTTCTTCTGTTTCTAATTCCTTTAGATTATAATTTAGGGTGCTTATTGGAGATTTTTCTTGTTTCCTGAGGTAGGTGTGTATACCTCTAACTTCCCACTTAGAACTGCTTTTGCTGCATTCCATAGATTTTGGAAAGTTGTGTTTCCATTTTCATTTGCCTCAAGGTATTTTCTGATTTCGTCTTGGATTTCTTCACTGACCCATTGGTTTTTGTTTTTTTTTTAACATCTTTATTGGGGTATAATTACTTTACAATGGTGTGTTAGTTTCTGCTTTATAACAAAGTGAATCAGTTATACATATATATATGTTCCCATATCTCTTCCCTCTTGCATCTCCTTCCCTCCCACCCTCCCTATCCCACCCCTCCATGTGGTCACAAAGCACCGAGCCTCTCAGTGCTTTGTGACCCATTGGTTTTTTAGTAGCATGTTCTTTAGTCTCTGCATGTTTGTGATTTTCCCATTTTTCTTCCTGTAATTGAGTTCTAGTTTCACATCATTCTGGTTGGAAAAAATGCTTCAGATAATTTCTATCATATTAAGGTTGTTGACACTTGTTTAGTAGCCTAGCATGTGATCTATCCTGGAGAATGCTTCAAGTGCACTAGAAAAGAATGTTTATTCTGCTGTTTTTTGATGGAATATTCTGTATATATCTATTAAGTTCAGTAGGTCTAATGTGTCATTTAAGACCACAGTTTCCTTATTGATTTTCTGTTTGCATGATCTGTCCATTGGTGTAAGTGGGTGTTAAAATCCCCTACTATAATTGCATCATTGTCAATTTCTCATTTTACATCTGTTAATATTTGATTTATATATTTCTGTGCTCCTACATTAGGTGCATATATGTTAATGAGCATTATATGCTCTTCTTGTATTGACCATTTTATCATTATTTCATACCTTTCTTTGTCTTTATTTATAGACTTTGTTTTAAAGACTATGTTGTCTGACATGATTATTGCTACGCTGCCTTTCTTTTCATTTCCATTTGCAGTGAATATCTTTTTCTCTACCCTCACTTTCAGTCTGTGTGTGTCTTTTCCTCTGAAGTGAGTCCCTCATAAGCATCATATAGATGGGTCTTGTTTTTTACCCAATCATCCACACTTTGTCTTTTGACTAGAGCATTTAGTCCATTGACCTTTAAAGTGATTACTGATAAGTATGTACTTACTCTCAATTTGCTACTTATTTTCTTATCATTTTTGTAGTTCTCCTCTGTTCTTTTCTTCTTCTTTTAGTTTCTTCCTTTATGGTTTTCTTTAGTGGTGTGCTTGGTTTCCTTTCTCTCTAGTTTTTGTGTATCTTGTTTTCTCTCTAGTTTTTGTGTAAGCTTTCGATTTGTGGTTTCCATGGGGCTCATATGTGTTGACTTATAACTATATCTATTTCTTTGAAACTAGTAGTCATTTAAATTCAAACACATTCTAAAATATCTACATTTTAACACCCCTCCCCATATTTTATGTTTTTGATGTCATATTTTCTATCTCAATGTTCGTCCCTTCACTGTTTATTGTAGTTATATTTGACCTTACAATTTTTGTCTTTTAATCTTCATACTAGCTTATTTAAGTGGTGGATCCTCAGGCTTTATCTATATGTTTGTCTTTCTAGTGGGACTTTTCTTTTCCTATAGATACTTCTTGTTGTAGCTTTTTTTTTTCCTCATAGAGAAGACCCTTTAAAAATTCTTTAAATGTAGGTTTAGTATTGATGAACACTTAGTTGTTGCTTGTCTGAAAAGTTCTTCATCTCTCCTTCAATTTGGAATGATAATCTTACTGGGTAGAGTATCCTAGGCTGCACATATTTCCCTTTGAGCACTTTAAATATATGATGCCACTCCCTTCTGGCCTGCAAATTTTCTGTAGAAAAATCAGTTGATAGCCTTATGGGGGTTACCTTGTATATCACTCTTTGTTTGTTTGTTTTTTGCTTCCTTTAGAATTCTCTCTTTATCTTTAATTTTTACCATTTTAATTATGATATGTCTTGGTTTTGGTCTGTTTCAGTTCATCTCTGTGCTTCCTGTACCTGGATATCTGTTTCCTTCTTAATGTTCTGGAAGTTTTTGGCCATAAGTTCATCACATCCATTATCGATCCTTTTGTCTCTCTCTTCTAATTCTGAGACCCCTATAATGTGAATGTTGATATGCTTTATGTTGCCCAGAGGACCTTAAATTGTTTGTATTTTTTAAAAATATGTTTTCCTTTTTGCTGTTCTGATTGGGTGATTCCCATTATTCTTTCTTCCATTTCTCTTGTTTTTTTTGCACCACCTAGTCTGCTGTTCATTCCCTTTGGTATGTTTTCCATTTCAGTTACTGTATTCTTTATTTCCAACTGGGTCTCTTTTATATTTTCTAGTTCCTTGTTAAAATTCTCACTGTGTTCCTCTATTCTTTTCTGTAATTCAGTTAGCATTCTTATTACTAATGCTTTGAACTCTTTATCTGGTAGATTATTTATTTCTGTTTCAGTAGTTGGTTTTTCTTGTTTTTTCAACTGAAACAAATTCATCTGTCTTCTCATTTTGATTATCTTTCTCTGTCTCTTTGAAATTAGGTGAAACCATTACCTATTCCAATATTGAAGGGGTGTCCTTTTGTGGGAGCATCCCTATACAGTCTGTGTGTGCCCAGTGTCTTTTGTAGGAGAGCTTGATCTGACATGAGCATGAATCACATCTTCCCCCTGGGTGTGCTGTCAGCTATCACTTAGTAGGTGTTGAGGCTGGATATGGGAGTCCTTCAGCCAGAGCCAGGTGTGAGCCAGGCTTCTTCCATGCTGAGTGACCAATATTACCCTATTGGCATTAGAGTTCAAACCCAAATTGCTGAAGTAGAAGCCTTGAGATTTGGGTGCAAGCTGGCTCCTTTCCGTCTAAGTATGCTCTGTCCACTCTGGCACTTTTGCCCCCAGTTGGAGCAGTGCTGGAGCAGACACTCGGCATGAGTCTAGGTACAGGTTGTGGTGATGATCCCAGCCCCAGTTAGCATCCCACACCACTTCTGATGCATTGCCTCCATAAGCACCAGTAACAGCATCCCTACCTCATTCAGATGCCCTTTTGGGCTGGGCTTGCTCCGTCCCTCACAGATGAGAACCCCTTTGGCCATGGAAGCAATAGGGTGCTATTGTGGAGCTACAGGCATGAGGCATACCCAGCCACAGCTGGCACTTATCTCAGGTTGGAATGTATGTAAGAGTGGTGGCAGGAAACTGGCCAGAGTCTCATGCAGTTTTTTTCTGCTTTCTCCACCTTGTTTCAAGAGAGTGGAGTCTGGGTTTCTTATAGCCCTTCTGTTAGTCCCAGTGGTTTTCTAACTAGCTAAGGGGAGTCATCTTCTCAGTGTCCAACTCCAGGGTGTGGTGCCCAACATGTGGCTCAAACCACTCACTCTACAGTTAGGCTCTTTGCCTGTGTAATTCCCCTTCTTTTTTATGTCCTCTCCCAGGGACACAGGTCCCAATTTGAGCACCTCACTTCCCTTACTACCTGAGTATGTGTGAATCTTTCTTAAAGGCTTGGTTGTGCAAGAGTCTTTCTGTCAGTCTCCAGTTAGTTTTCTGTGGTAAATGCACCACATGTAGATGTGTTTTTCTCCCTTTTATTTATTTTTTAAAAAATTTTATTTTATATTGGAGTATAGTTGATTAAAAATGTGTTAGTTTCAGACGTACAGCAAAATGATTCAGTATACATATACATGTATCTATAAATGAACTTATTTATGAAAGAGAAACAGACTCACAGACTTTGAGAATGAACTTATGGTTACCAGGGGGGAAGTGTGGAGGGGGGGATAGATTGGGAGTTTGGGATTGACATGTACACACTGCTATATTTAAAATAGATAAGCAACAATGACCAACTGTATAGCACAGGGAAGTCTGCTCAATATTCTGTAATAACCTGAATGGGAAAAAGAATTTGAAAAAGAATAGATACATGTATGTGTTTTTGATATGTTCTTTGGGGATATCCACGCCTTCCTACTTCCACCATCTTAATCTGAATCTCAACAAAAATCTCTTTTTAAAACCTTTTATTGAGGTATAGTTGATTTACAATACTATGTTAGTTTCTGCTGTACAACAAAGTGATTCAGTTATATATATTGTTTTCCATGTTCTTTTCCATTACGGTTTATTACAGGACATTGAATATAATTCCCTGTGCTATACAGTAGGACTTTGTTGTATCTGCTAATCCCAAACTCCTAATTTATCCCTCCCCCACCCTCTTTACCTTTGCCATGAGTTTGTTTTCTGTGTCTGTCTGTTTTGTAAACAAGTTCATTTGTATCATATTTTAGATTCTGTATATGGGATATCATATAAGAGATATGATATCATATTAGATTCTCTTTCTGACTTAGTTCACTTAGTATGATAATCTCTAGGTCCATCTATGTTGCTGCAAATGGTATTATTTCATACTTTTTTATGGCTGAGTGGTATTCCATTGTGTGTGTGTGTGCTTGTGTGTATACACACATACCACATCTTCTTTATCCTTTCATCTGTCAATAGACATTTATGTTGCTTCCATATCTTGGCTATTGTAAATAGTGCTGCTATGAACATCAGGGTGCATGCATCTTTTTGAATTAGAGTTTTCTCCTGATATACTCCTAGGATTGGGATGCTGGGTCATATGGTAAGGCTATTTTTAGTTTTTTAAGGAACCTCCCTACTGTTTTCCATAGTGACTGAAGCAATTTACATTTCCACCAAGTGTAGGAGAGGTCTGTTTTCTCCAAACCCTCTGCAGCATTTGTTATTTTTATACTGTTTAATGATGGCCATTCTTACTGTTGTGAGGTGATACCTCATTGTAGTTTTGATTTGCATTTCTCTTAACAATAAGCAAAGTTGATCATCTTTTCATGTGCCTAATGGCCATCTGTATGTCTTCTTTGGAGAAGTGTCTATTTAGCTCTTCTGCCCATTTTTTGGTTGAGCTATATGTTTTTGTGTTATTGAGTTGTATGAGCTGTTTGTATATTTTGGAAATTAAGCCCTTGTTGGTCACATCAATTACAAATATTTTCTCCCAGTCCAGATCACTTATTTATTCATTCTTCTGCATTATTCAGTTTGCTGTTTATTACCTTTAGCTCAGCTTTTGTCTCAGTAAATAAGTTTTCTAATTTTATTTTGCTCCTTTTTACAGTTTCTAGTTCCTTTTTATAGTAATCTGCCTTTTTATTGATAGCCTTTCTTAATTCAGGATTTTTATTACCTCCTTTTTGAACTCAGGGTCTAGTAGTTTGGAGGGGTCTGTTTCATTGTTTATTCTTTCAGGGCAATTCTCTTCATCTTTTAATTGGGAGTGGTTCCTCTGCTTCTTCATTTTACTTATATTTCTCTGAGTCTTTGAGTTTAGGAGAAAGTTATCTACTGTGCTTGAAGGGCTATTTTTATGTGGGAGTGTCCCTGTGTAGCCTGTGTGACTCTGATATTTTTGGTGCAAGGGCTGTTTTTAGTGTGTGGGTGCCTGCCAGATCTTGCCTTAGCATGTGCTGGCTGTTAACCTCTTGATAAGAGGTGTGATTGGTGTTGTGGTTAACAGAGCCTGCCCTGGATGTTGAGTAGGGCCTCCTCTTTGCTCTGCAGTTGTCACAGCCCTGTCGGAGGCAGGGTTTGTTCCCCAGTTGTTGGAGTAGAAGCCCCCAGATCCGTTTCCAAGCTGCAGTGTGAGGTAGGTGAGAGTGGAGCGCTTCCACTGGGAGAGGAGCCACTGAGTATTCCTCCATGGGAGCTGTCCACTGGGAAGTGCACTCTATGGTGTTGCCTGTCACCCATGTGTGTCTCACAAAGTATACTGTTGGCATTGTCCTCGGCACCACCACACCTGTGGGAATGCAGGCAATTGGCCTGGGTGTCCCTCAGGCACTGTGCTCAGAAAGCCACTAGCACAGATCCTTTGGTGCAGATCTGATGAAGTCAGGCACCAGCACTGCCATAGTTGCACACCTGGACCTGCTGTAGGAGCTACAGTAACAGCTCAGACCACAGGGACTCCTCCATGTGCGCACACTGGCAATGTCTACAGCCATTAATGCTGGAGGCGCTGAGCCACGAGTAATCTGCTCGGATATCCTGCAGGCACTGAGCTTACAAAGCTTCTGATGATGGCATAAATCTGTGGATCACACAGCCACTGGGACACTGCTCAGATTTCAGGTCTGCCTCCTCATGACCACCATGCCTGTCAGTGGCTTGAAACAGGAAAATGTCTGGAGATTCATACATGGAAGGTTTTTATGGGCCAGACCTGGAAATTTCTGCTCACATTACACATGGCCAGAACTACAAGAGAAGCTGGGCATGTGTGCTATGTGTCCAGGATGATTTGGTTAGCTAGTCTCTACTACAGTGTACTTGGGCAAATTATTTGATCCTGTTCCCAAATATTCATATTTTTTTAATGGAAGCAGTAAATAACTTACCAAGTAACTTAACAACCTTCTTAGGGAAACTCTGTTGATTGCTCGCATTGCACTGAGCAAAGGCATTTTTGGAATGAAGGTGTACTAACTTTGTAAGTATGGGTTTTAGAGTAAGACAGATTTTCAATGTAATAAATGTTGCTAAATGCAACAACACAGCAACCACCAAACAACTACAGCAAAACTATCTTCTATATGACATTTCTCTGCCCTTTACACCTTCAATGGCATAACTTATGTATAAAACTTTGTTGCAATTCAAGAATATATCATACAAATATCCAATAGCACAATTATCCTGTGTTTCGATGTTCTATGTACCTATACTCACTTCTCCATACTTGTGTTTCATTCAGTGTGCCAGTAATCAGCTCATACTTTGGTATTACCATTAAATTAAAGTTTGTATGTAACTTATCCTTCATTTTCTGGGAATTTTAGAGACATACAGTTTGATATAGATGCATGAAGGTAATTAACTGACCTCTTACATCTATATTACAATGCAGAATAATATTCTTTTCCAGTAAAGAACTGAGTTTACAGAGGAAGAGAAAAGGGTCATATTCAGGGGGAAATGGCATTTCAGCTGGAATTTTGACAAAAGATTACATTTAAAGAATTAATTTATGTTAAAGGTTTAGAATAATAATGATAAGTACACAGTAAGTAGTCTATAAATATAGCTATAATGATGGTGATGGTGATGGTGGTGGTAATATGGTGAAAATGCTGATGGTTATATTGATGCAGGTGCTGATAGTGCTGGCGGTGGTGGTGGTGGTGATGTTGCTATATGTGGTTGTATGAGTTGATTTGGGTATAGCTTTTGGTAAAAAAAACAATGTTACTAATCCTTAGAACTTTCAGTCACTGATACATGTCATTGAGAAAGCAGATTAAAAAATTATTTTGAGTGTATATTGAACTGTGTCCCAGTTCCTGAAGTTTTTCCTAATCATTCCTACCAGAAATGATGTAACTAAATGTACCTAAATGATGTACTCTAAATTTCTTTGGATGCTTCTTTGAAATGATCTTACAGTTTTGTTTTTAAATATCCTCTATCTGATTTCTGTAGAAATATTTCAAAGGACTGTCTGGCTTGGAAATTCTAGGGGTGAAGTTAGACATTTCCTTTCCATCACCTCACTTGATTTGAGAGCGAGTACTGAGCTGCACATTACCTGATAACTGTATGCTGTGACCTAGTCTTGATGTTCTAGCTCCCTGCCACCACACACTATGCCCCAAAGAAATGATGCCTTTCCTCCTTTTATCTTCAGATCTTCAGCAACTCTAGCGTCTTTAGTCCACTACATATCCCCCAATTCCTCTGAAAAGACGGTTCATTCTACCCTGAGCATCTATTAATATTAAGCGCGAGAAGAACTGGAGAGCTAGAAGAAGGAAATAGGATGGATATCCCTAACCTCTAAAATATTTTGTATTGATAGTATAAATGTCTATTAACTGGTCCATCTTTGTGCTGGTTTTAGTTCTTTGCCCCTTGTTCAATATATTTAATGTTAGTTTATTGGCTCCCTCTCCATATAGCCTCAATAAATTCTATCTGAATGAATAAATAAGAATCCCTTTTACCAACCCTTGCATGACACAGAATAAGACATCTATAAACAAATGTTAATTATAAAACTGCTTGCTTTCTGTTATTCAACCAGCATAATTTTACAGAAAGAAGAGTAATGTTACTTGGTATTTTTAAAAGTATTTATTTATTGTTTCCTTTTGGAGAGGAACTGTGTGACTTTATCATGACTTTCTGTCACCAGTTGGACCTTGTTAGCTCTAATATACAGGTACATGAGCAATAGCTTTGTAACATCCAGTTTCATCATGTTTCAAAGCCTCTTGCTTTATTCAGTACTTGATACCTGAAGAGATATTATTCTGTCATCCAATGCCTGGTGGTATTTGATAGTTATTCTGGCAACAGTAATACAACTTTAGTAAAGGTCTAAAGATGCATTTCAAATCATACAATGGCTTGACATTTCATTTGGGAAAGTATAAGTATGTGAATGGGGATTATTTTTCATAGATGTGCAGACCAAGCTAAGAGAATAATATTTTAAAAATAATGAGATTGTAGTCAAGAATGACATGACACAATGTTTGAATTTACATCTTCATTTCATTTGTGTCCCTTGGTTTCCTCTTTCTGTGAAAAGTGTAATGATGCATTTATATTTACCAGCCAACATCACATATATGGTGAAGTGTTTCATGTGTTTCTAGACTAGCAGCGGTTCCCAGGATAAGTCTCTCAAGGTGATTCTTTATGAGAGAAGTACTTGATCAAATAATTGTGGGATGTGCTATATACTATAACTTCTTTTTGGAACTATGCAATGTTCATTAGCATTTTTAAGGTTCTGAAATATAATAAGGATACTTTTTTTTTTTTTTTTTTGCGGTACGCGGGCCTCTCACTGTTGCGGCCTCTCCCGCTGCGGAGCACAGGCTCCGGACGCGCAGGCTCAGCGGCCATGGCTCACGGGCCCAGCAGCTCCGCGGCATGCGGGATCCTCCCTGACCGGGGCATGAACCCATGTCCCCTGCATCGGCAGGCAGACTCCCAACCACTGCGTCACCAGGGAAGCCCTGGATTCTGTATTTTAGTAGCTCCATCAGGTAACTGAATTCATTGAAAATGATCCCTGTGATAGTTATGTTCTTATTATGAAGTGTAGTAGCCTCCATTCAAATAAAAGCTTTTTAATTATAATTTCTCTTTTTTATACATGCTTCATCTCTGTGGTTCTCCAGGCACAGATAAAGGAAAAAGACAATACTCCCTCGCAGAAGTTTGGTTTTAGGGATTTTCAGCAATGCAGAATATGAAAAGCTCCCTGCCACAGCCTCAAGAGCCCTGGGCACTCTAAGTGGTTAAGAGCATGAACCTGGTATTGGACTGAGGGTTTGAACCTCAGATTACTAGCTGTGTAACCTTGGGAAAATATCTGAACTTCTCTGTTTTACTTTTATTAGCTGTGAACCTGGATAAAGATAGCATCTAAAGGGTTGTTGTGAGGATTAAAGTGCCTAATACATAGAAGGGCTTTGAATCAGTCATAGGCACTTTGTAAGTGTTCAATAAAGCATAGATAGCACTACTACCTATTAACCACTGACCTGTCTTCTTCAAATATTGTGTATTTTAACTTTCCTTGAAAGCCCATATCCTCAACTATTTGTGTGCATTTGCGAGTACATCACTTGCCTTCAAATACTTGGCATTTCATGGGTTGAAATATTTTTTCTCTGATACCAAGAGATGGTATTCACTCTTCCTGAGAATACTTTAGACTTCCTCACAAGAGAGCCTGAAACCAGTTGCCCCCTGAGGCTGATTTCTGGGTACTCAATAGAATGAAAGCTATTGCAGCCCTTGAAAGTTTCTAAAATCATCAGTAGCACTCAATAGGAATTTATCAAAAAGTAACATGGGTAGAAAGTAACATTTCAATTTGCAATCAGCGGTTGCTTTGACCTACTCTATTCTTGATATAGGGATGAGAGCATCACATTTGCTTTTTTAATATGAGCACAGTAGAAAGCTGGCCTAAATTACCCACCTAATTAACACATAATCTTTTCAAATTAGTGAGCTGCAAGGGGTTTTTTTATTTGAATTTTATTTTATATTGGAGTACAGTTGATTTACAATTTTGTATTACTTGCAGATATACAGCAAAGTGATTCAGTTATACATATACATATATCCATTCTTTTTCATATTCTTCTCCCATATAGGATATTAAAGAATACTGAGTAGAGTTCCCTGTGATATATAGTAGGGCCTTGTTGAATATATATTTTATATATAGTAGTGTGTATAGGTTAATTCCAAAGTCCTAATATATCCCTGCATCACTGTTTGAGATTCCATATATAAGTGATGTACACTTCTCTTCTCACGATTGGTGGTTTTGATATCATATTTGTGTGTGGATGATCTCCTACCTTTACTGTAATTTTGCCTTTACTGGTGAGCTTTCCCATCCATAATTTTCATGTTTCTAGTTGTGTCCTTTTCTTTTCCACCCAGAAAAGTTCCTTTAGGATTTGTTGTAAGCTGGTTTGGTGATGATGAATTCCCTTAGCTTTTGCTTTCTGTAAAGCTTTCGATTTTGCTGTAGAATTTGAATGGGAGCCTCGCTAGGTATTCTTCATTTGTAGGATTTTCCCTTTAATCACTTTATTTTCTTTTAATTTTTAAAAAAATTTTATTGGAATATAGTTGATTTATAATGTTGTGTTAGTTTCAGCTGTAGAGTAAAGCGAATCATTTATACATATACAAATATCCACTCGTTTTTTCCCATAGAGGCAATTACAGAGTATTGAGTAGAGTTCCCTGTGCTATAAAATAGGTCTTATTATTTATCTATTTTATATATAGTAGTGTGTATATGTCAATCCCAATCTCCCAATTTATCCCTCCTCTGCTTTGCCCCCTGTAACCATAAGTTTGTTTGCTACATCTGTGACTCTATTTCTGTTTTGTAAATAAGTTTACTTATACCGTTTTTTAGATTCCACATGTAAGTGTTGTCATATTTGTCTTTTGGTGTCTGACTTACTTCACTCAATGTGACAATCTCTAGGTCCATCCATGTTGCTGCAAGTGGCATTATTTCGTTCTTTTTTCTGGCTAATATTCCATTGCATATATGTACCACATCTTCTTTATCCATTCCTCTGTTGATAGACATTTAGGTTGCTTCCATGTTGAGGCTATTGTAAATACTGCTGCAATGAACGTTGGGGTGCACGTATCTTTTTGAAGTATGGTTTTCTCCAGATATATGACAAGGATTGGGAATGCTGGCTCATATTGTAACTTTATTCTTGGTTTTTTTAAAGAACCTCCATACTGTTCTCCATAGTGGCTATACTAATTTACATTCCCACCAACAGTGTGGGAGGGTTCCGTTTTCTCCACACCCTCACCAGGATTTATTGTTTCTAGATTTTTTGATGATGGCCATTCTGAATGGTGTGAGGTGATACTTCACTGTAGTTTTGATTTACATTTCTCTAATAAATAGTGATGTTGATCATCTTTTCATGTGCCTGTTGGCCATCTGTATGTCTTCTTTGGATAAATGTCTATTTAGATCTTCTGCCCATTTTTTGATTGGGTTGTTTGTTTTTTGATAGTGAGCTACATGAGCTATTTGTATATTTTGGAGATTAATCCCTTGTTGGTTGTTTCATTTGCAAATATTTTCTCCTGCTCTGAGGGTTGTCTTTTTGTTTTGTTTTTTGTTTCCTTTGCTGTGCAAAAGCTTTTAAGTTTAATTGGATCCATTTTTTTATTTTTGTTTTTATTTTCATTATTCTGGGAGGTGGATCAAAAAAGATCTTGCTGTGATTTATGTAAAAGAGTGTCCGACCTATGTTTTCCTCTAAGAGTTTTATAGTGTGCAGTCTTACATTTAGGTCTTTAATCCATTATGAATTTATTTTTGTGTGTGGTGTTAGAGAGTGATCTAATTCAATTTTTTTTTACATGTAACTGTCCAGTTTTCCGAGCACCACTTACTGAAGAGACTGTGTTTTCTCCATTGTATATTCTTTCCTCCTTTGTCATAGACCACAGATGTGTGGGATTACCTCTGGACTTTCTATCCTGTTCCATTGATCTATATTTCTGTTTTTGTGCCAGTACCATAGTGTTTTGATGACTGTAGTTTTGTAGTATAGTCTGTAGTCAGGGAGCCTTATTCCTCCAGCTCCGTTTTTCATTCTCAAGATTGCTTTGACTATTCAGGGTCCTTGGTGTTTCCATGCAAATTGTAAAATATTTTGTTCTAATTCTGTGAAAAATGGCATTGGTAATTTAATAGGAATTGCATTGAATTTGTAGATTGCTTTGGGTAGTATTGTCAATTTGAAAATACTGACTCTTCCAACCCAAGAACATGTGATATCTCTCCATCTGTTTGTGTCATCTTTGATTTGTTTCATCAGTATCTTATAGTTTTCTGGCTTCAGGTCTTTTGCTTCCTTGGGTAGGTTTATTACTAGGTATTTTATTCTTTTTGATGTGATGATAAATGGGATTGTTTCCTTAATTTTTCTTTCTGATGTTCCATTGTTAGTGTATAGGAACTCAAGAGATTTCTGTGCATTAATTTTGTATCCTGCAACTTTACCAAATTCATTGATGAGCTCTAGTAGTTTTTGGTAACATTTTCTATGTATAGTGTCATGTCATTTGCAAACAGTGACAGTTTTATTTCTTATTTACCAGTTTGGATTCCGTTTATTTCTTTTTCTTCTCTGATTGCCATGGCTAGAATTTCCAAAACTATGTTCAATAAAAGTGGTGAGAGTGGACATCCTTGTCTTGTTCCTGATCTTAGAGGAAATGCTTTCAGTTTTTCACCTTTGAGAATGATGTTAGCTGTGGGTTTGTCATATATGGCCTTTATTATATTGAAGTATGTTCCCTCTATGCCTACTTTCTGGAGAGTTTTTATCATAAATGGGTGTTGAATTTTTGTCAAAAGCTTTTTCTGCATCTATTGAGATAATCATGTGGTTTTCATTCTTTGGTTTGTTGCTATGGTGTATCACACTGATTGATTTGCGGATATTGAAAAATCCTTGCAGCCCTGGGATAAATCCCACTTAATCATGGTGTATGATCCTTTTAATGTGTTGTTGGATTCAGTTTGCTAGTATTTTGTTGAGGATTTTTGTGTCTAGTTCATTAGTGATATTGGCCTATAATTTTCTTTTTCTGTGATATCATTGTCTGGTTTTGGTATCAGGGTGATGGTGGCCTCATAGAATACTTTTGGGAGTGTTCCTCCTTCTGCAGTTGTTTGGGAGAGTTTGAGAAGGATAGGCGCTAACTGTTCTAAATGTTTGATAGAAGTCGCCTGTGCAGCCATCTAGTCCTGGACTTCTGTTTATTGGAAGATTTTTCATCACGGTTTCAATTTCAGTACTTGTGATTGGTCTGTTCATATTTTCTATTTCTTCCTGGTTCAGTCTTGGAAGGTTGTACCTCTCTAAAAATTTGTCCATTTCTTCTAGGTTGTCCATTTTATTGGCATATAATTGCTTGTAGTAGTCTCTTATGATCCCCTGAATTTCTATGTTTTGAATTGTAACTTCTTTTTCATTTCTAATTTTATTGATTTGAGTCCTCTCCCTTTTTTTCTTGATGAGTCTGGCTAAGGGTTTATGAATTTTGTTTATCTTCTCAAAGAATAAACTTTTAGTTTTATTGATCGTTGCTATTGTTTTCTTCATTTCTGTTTCATTTATTTCTTCTCTGATCCTTATGATTTCTTTCATTTTACTAACTTTTTTACTAACATTATTCTTTCATTGTTTTAGGTGTAAGGTTAGATTTTTTATTTGAGATTTTTCTTGTTTCTTGAGGTGAGATCAAATTACTATAAACTTCCCTCTTAGAACTGCTCACAGATTTTGGGTCATCATGTTTTCATTGTCATTTGTTTCTATGTATTTTTTTATTTCCCCTTTGATTTCTTTAGTGATCTCTTGGTTATTTAGCAGCACTGTTTAGCCTCCATATGTCTGTGGTTTTTACAGTCTTTTTCCTGTAATTGATTTCTAATTTCATAGTATTGTGTTTGGAAACTTGTGCTTGATACAATTTCAATTTTCTCAAATTTTCCGAGGCTTGATTTGTGACCCCAGATGTGATGTATCCTGGAGAATGTTCCGTGTGCACTTGAGAAGAAAGTGTATTCTGCTGCTTTTGGATGGAATGTCCTATAAATATCAATAAAGTCTATCTGGTCTAATGTGTCATTTAAGGCTTGTGTTTCCTTATTAATTTTCTGTCTGGATGATCTGTCCATTGGTGTAAGTAGGGTCTTAAAGTCCCCCACTATTATTGTGTTACTGTTGATTTCCCCTTTTATAGCTGATATCATTTGCCTTATATATTGAGGTGCTCCTGTGTTGGGTGCATATATATTTACATATGTTATATCTTCTTCTTGGATTGATCCCTTGAACATTATGTAGTGTCCTTCCATGTCTCTTGTGACAGTCTTTATTTTAAAGTCTACTTTGTCTGATATGAGTATTACTACTCCTTCTTTCTTTTGACTTTCATTTGCATATGATATCTTTTTCCATCCCCTCACTTTCAGTCTTTATGTTTCCCTAGGTCTGAAATGGGTCTCTTGTAGGCAGCATATATATGGGTCTTATTTTTGTATCCATTCAGCCAGTCTTAGTCTTTTACTTGAAGCATTTAATTCATTTATGTTTAATATAATTACCATATGTGTGTTCCTATTGCCATTTTCTTAATTATTTTGGGTTTGTTTTTGTAGGTCTTTTTTCTTCCCTTCCTCTTTTGTTCTCTTCTCTTGTGGTTTGATGACCATCTTTAGTGTTCTGTCTAGGAAGCTTTTTCTTTTTGTGTACATCTATTGTAGTTTTTTGGTTTGCATTTCCCATGAAGTTTTGATATAGCAGTGTGTGTGTGTGTGTGTGTGTGTGTGTATATATAATGTTTTTTTAAGTTGCTGGTCTCTTAATTTCAAATGCAATTCCCATTTCCTGCATTCGTACTCTTTTCTTCTCATGGTTGCTGGTTTTGTTATCATATTTGTGTATTGATGAGTTCCTGATTGTACCATCTGCCTTTACCACCAAGCTTTTCCATTTGTGATTTTCTTGTTTCTCATGGTGACCTCCTTTTTTTCCCTGCCTAGTGAAGTTTCTTTAGTATTTGTTGTAAAGCTTGGTTGTTGGTGCTGAATTCTCTTAGCTTTTGTTTGTCTGTAAAGCTTTTTATGTCTCCATTGAATCTGTTGAGAGCCTTGCCGGGTAGAGTATTCTTGGTTGTAATTTTTTCCTTTCATCACTTTAAATATATCATGCCACTCCCTTCTGGCCTTCAGAGTTTCTGCTGAAAAAAATCAGCTGATAACCTTATGGGGATTCCTTTGTATGTTATTTGTTGCTTTTTCCTTGTTGCTTTTAATATTTTTTTTATTTAATGTTTTTTAGTTTAATATGTATCTTAGTGTTTTCCTCCTTGGGATAATCCTGTATGAGATTCTTCACTTCTTGGATTTGGGTGACTATTTCCTTTCCCATGTTAGGGAAGTTTTCAATTATGATCTCTTCAAATATATTCTCAGGCCCTTTCTCTTCCTCTTCTTTTTCTGGGACCCCTATAATTCAAATGTTCATGCATTTAATGTTGTCCCAGAGGTCTTTAAGATTGACCTCATTTCTTTTAATTCTTTGTTGTTTATTCTGTTCCACAGCAGTGATTTCCACCATTCTGTCTTCCAGCTCACTTATCCGTTCTCCTGCCTCAGTTATTCTGCTATTGATTCCTTCTAGTGTATTTTTCATTTTAGTTATTGTATTGTTCATCTGTTTGTTTGTTCTTTAGTTCTTCTAGGTCTTTGTTAAACATTTCTTGTATCTTCTTGATCCACACCTCCATTCTTTTTCTGAGATCTTGGATCATCTTTACTGTGCTTGCTCTGAATTCTTTTTCAGGTAGATTGCCTATCTCCTCTTCATTTAGTTGTTCTTGTAGGCTTTTATCTTTCTCCTTTGTCTGCAGCATATTTCTTTGTCATCTCATTTGTCTACCTTACTGTGTTTGTGTTTTCCTTTCCATAGTCTGCAGGATCATAGATTCTATTGCTTCTTGTGTCTGCCCCTTTTGTTTTGTGCATGAGAGACCTTGTGTGCTCCCTCCAAGAGTGGAGTCTCTATTTCCCCCAGCCTTGTGGAGCTCCTGCACTTAAGCTCCACTTGCCTTCAAGGCTAAGTGCTCTGGGGTTCTTTCTCTCAATGCCAGACTCTCAGAATTTTTTGGAGGGCTTTTGTTTGTGTGAGAACATCCCTTTGTAGCCTGTGTGGTTTTAATTTTTTTTTTTTTTTTTTTTTTTTTGGTGCAAGGACTGTTTATAGTATGAATGACTGCCACCACTTTCTTCAGTGTATGCTGGCTGTTTTCCCCTTGATAATGGGTTTGACTGGTGTGGTGACCAGAGCCTGCCCTGGATATTGAGTGGGGCCTCCCCTCTGATCTGTGCTTGTCACTGCCCTGTCAGGGGTGGGATCTGCTCCATAGTTGTTGGAGTAGAGGCCCAAGATCTGTTTCTTAGCTGTGTTTCTGATCTGAGTTGTGAGGGAGGCAGTATTGGAGCACTCCTACTGGGAGAAACCACTGTTCCTCCCCTCTAGCTGTTCACCTGTGAATGTGCTCTGTTGTGTCGCCTTTCGCCCACTGTGCTGGATCACAAAGTACACTGTTGGTTGCACTGCTCTCAGTCCCACCTTAATCGTGGGTATGCTGGCAGTTAGCCCTGGTGTCCCTCAGGCATTGTTTTCACCAGGCCACCGGTGCAGATCCACCAAGTTCAGGTCCCAGGACTGCAGTAATCGTGTACTTGGACCTGCTGTGAGAGTTATGGAGGCAGCTCAGACTCTGACCTGGCCCAACCCCCACATGTATGTGCCCAGAAAGCCCACAGCTCCTAAAGCTAGACCCGTCTCAGCTGCAGGAGCACTTATTGTCCTTTTGGATGTTCCACAGGCGCTGAACTTAGGAAGCCATCAGCAGAGGTGTAACTCCATTGTTCATGAAGCCACGAGGAGAGATTTTAGCTCTTCTTCCTTACATGGCCCCTAGGGCTCAACTGTAGTTTCAGCCCCAGCTCTACGTGTGTTCCTCTCACATGCAGAGCCCCACCTCTGCACGTCTGCTCCTGAGGCTGCTGGAGCACATGAGCCCATGAGGTGGGCGGGAGCCAAGGTGACGATCAGGGAAAGCAGGTGGCCCAAGCTGGAGGGTGCTGAGGAAACAATTGATCAGGGTGAGCATGCCACCCAGACAGGGAGGGGGTGGAGGAAGCGATTGCCATGGGTGCATGAACCGGCTCTGGCAGAAGCCCTCCGTAGTGCCCATGGAGGCAGGGAATGGTAAGTGAGGAGAGATGCTGCAATGGCAGCCCTGCTATTTGCTTGTCACTCAAAATGGCACTTTGCTTCTATGGTAGTCTGGGCTTCCTCCACAAGCATTCCTGGTTGTGGACCTCCTCACTCCTGTCCCCTCAGGCTGTCTCCTCTCAGCCAACAGTAGTCCCCTCCCTGGGTCTGCTCTCCACGCTCCACGTTCCAGCACCCAGTCCCTGTGTGCACTGTGTCTCAGGATGGTGCATACAGGGCCATGGCACAAACCATCTTTGGAGTTCTCACTCTGTCCTGCCTGCCACAGACTGGTTGCTGCACTCTCCTCTGAGCCCCTGAATCTCCCCTTCTGTCCCACCTGATCTCCCTGTGGTGAGGGGTTTCCCCAGATGCAGGAACCTCTTCTCACCTTCAGCTCACCCCCTAGGGGCACGGGTCCCATCTTGCTTCCTCTCCTCTTTCTTTTCCCTTTCTTTGTTTCATCCTACCCAGTTATGTGGGGATCTTTTTGTCCTTTTAGGTGTCCAAGGTCCTCTGATATTTCAGCAGGTGCTCTGTGAAAATTGTTCCATTTTTAAGGGTATTTTTTTGTGTGTGTGGTATGCGGGCTTCTCACTGTTGTGGCCTCTCCTGTTGCAGAGCACAGGCTCTGGACGCGCAGGCTCAGCGGCCATGGCTTACAGGTCCCCAGCTGTTCTGCAGCATGTGGGATCTTCCCGGACTGGGGCATGAACCCGTGTCCCCTGCATCGGCAGGCAGACTCTCAACCACTGCGCCACCAGGGAAGCCCTTTAAGGGTATTCTTGATGTGTTTGTAGAGAGAGATGAACTCCACGTCCTCCTACTCCTCTGCTATCTTGCGAGACCCCTTTCATCACTTTAAATATATCATGCCACTCCCTTCTGGCCTGCAGAGTTTGTGCTGAAAAATCAGCTGACATCCTTATAGAGATTCACTTGTATGTTATTTGTTGCTTTTCCTTTGTTGCTTTTAATATTTTCTCTTTTTTCCTTTAATTTTTGTCAGTTTGATTAATATGTGTCTCGGCATATCCCTCCTTGTGTTTGTCCTATATAGCACTCTCTGTGCTTCCTGGACTTGAGTGAGTGTTTCCTTTCCCATTAGGGAAGTTTTCGACTATAATCTCCTCAAATATTTTCTCAGTCCCTTTCTCAGTCTCTTCTCCTTCTGGGACCCATATAATGAGAATTTTGATGCATTTGATGTTCTCCCAGAAGTCTCTGAGACCATGCTTATTTCCTTCATGCTTTTTTCTTTATCTGTTTCACAGCAGTGATATACACCACTCTGTCTTCCTGCTCACTCATTCGTTCTTCTGCCTCATTTATTCTGCTATTGATTTCTTCTCTTGCAGTTATTGTTTTGTTCATCTCTGTTCTTTAGTTCTTCTAGATCCTTGTTAAACTTTTTTGTGTCTTCTGGGTCTGTGCCTCCATCCTTTTCCCAAGATCTTGGATCATCTTTGCTATCATTATTCTGAATTCTTTTTCAGGAAGATTGCCTATCTCCACTCCGCTTAGTTGTTCTTCTGGGGTTTTATCTTGTTCTTTCGTCTTGAACATATTTCTTCACCATCTCATTTTGTCTTGTTTGTGGTCTACTTTCTGCAGGCTGCTGGGTCATATTTCCTCTTGCTTCTGGTGTCTTGCCGCTGGTGGGTGAGGTTGGTACAGGGACTTATGTAGGCTTCGTTGTGGGAGAGACTGGTGCCTGCCCACTTGCGGATGGAGCTGGGTCTTTTCTCTCTGGTGGACAGGGCTGTGTCAAGGGGTGTGTTTAGTGGTGGCTGTGAGCTCAGTACAACTTTAGGCAGCCTGTTTGCACATGGGTGGAGCTGTGTTCCCACCTTGCCTGTTGTTTGGTCTGAGGCATCCCAGCACTAGAGCCTGCAGGCTGTTGGGTCTGACCACATCTCGGTGCCAAAAGGGCTACCTCCAGGAGAGCTCACACTGGTCAATATTTCCTGGAGCCTCTGTCACCAGTGCCCTTGCCCTCACAGTGAGCCACCGCTGAGCCCCATCTCCCTAGGAGACCCTCCAAACCCACCAGTAGGTCTAGCACAGGCTCCTATGGAGTCACTGCTTTGTGTTTGGTTCCAGTGAAGGTGAAACCTTGTTTGTGCCCTCCAAGAGTGAAGTCTCTGTTTCTCCCAGTCCTCTGGAGCTCCTGCACTCTAGCCCAGCTGGTCTTCATAGCCAAATGCTCTGTTGGCTTCTCTTCTTGATGCCAGACCCTCAGGCTGGGGAGACTAGCATGGAGCTCAGAGCTCTCACTCCTGTGGGAGAACCTCTGTGACATAATTATTTTTAAGTTTGCATGTATGGGATTTCATTATATCGCAAAAACGCCCCTCCTACCATCTCCTTGTGGCTTCTTCTTTGTCTTTGGATGTAGAATATCTTTTCTGGTGGGTTCCAGTCTTCTTCATTGATGATCGTTCTGTAGATAGTTGTGATTTTGGTGTTTTCATGACAGGAGGAGAGCTCAAGTCCTTCTACTCTGCCATCTTGTCTGGAATTGAGGGGATGTTTTTAGTTTGGATGCTTCCAGCCTCTTTTCTTAGTGTGTGTTGCCTGTTATCCCCTTGGTATGGAGTGTGCAGGTGCGGCAGCCTGTGTGCACTCCCAGGACAGAGAGGGCAGCCATCAGTGCCCACTCACGCATCTCACAGTGGCAATGGTAGCTCTCATATCCCCGGGACAGTGGAGGCAGTGATTGGCACCTGTTCCTGGGTCTTGTACTGGCAGCAGCAGCCTGCACAGTCCCAGGATGGCAGGGGCAGTGCTTGACCCCTGCTCATGGTCTGTTAATGGTGGCAGTGGCCCATGTCCACCTCTGGAGCCCAGTATGGTGGCAACGGCTCACGCCCACCCCCAGAGCTCATGTAGGTGGTGTCCTATTGCCTGAGAGCATGCACAGGTAAAGAAGCTTTAATGGCGACTCCACCCCTCTCCTCGTGCACCCCGCCCCCACCAATGATGGCACCTTGCCCGTCTGGCAGGCCCAGGCTTCTTCCAAGTATGCACTCAGTTGCTACACTCCAGCCTCTTCAGGCTGTCTCCACACAGCCAACCCTGGTCCTTTCCCTTGGTCTGACCTCTGAAGCCAGCACCCAGCTGCTGCCCACACCGGGGGATAAATGTCTCAGGCTGGGGAGCGCATGGCAGCAGTACTGACTGTCTGTGCACATCACCTTCCACTTGCCTACTGCAAACCAGGTGCAGCACTCTCCTCCGAGGCTCCAATGCTCCCCCTCTGTCCAGGCTGATCGCCCTGCTGGTGCAGGAATATTTCCTCATTCACGGCTCCCTCCCTGGGGCACAAGTCCCATCCTGATTCCTTTCTCTCTCTCCCTCTTTTTTTTTTTCATTTTTCTTTTGTCCTACCCAGCTACGTGGAGGTTTTCTTGCCCTTTTGGAAATCTGAGGTCTTCTGCCAGCATTTAGTAGATGTTCTTTGTGAATCGTTCTACTTGTAGATGTATTTTTGATGTATTTGTGGGAGGAGGTGGGCTCCACATCCTACTCCTCCACCATCTTGATTGCTCCCTGCTCTCTTTGAGAATAATAAATACACATCTCTCTCCACAATTTCTTTTGTTCTTTGTATACATGTGTTAGTTTCTTGACTAAATTTGACCTTGCACTTTATAATTTAGGCTTCCATGTGGCATTGTTCAACCTATCAAATGACATTGAGATTTGATTAGATTGACACTGAGATTTGATTAGATTGTCTTTAAAATGGTCAATTCGCATTTCTTTCTTGACCTTAGTAGTAATATAGTGAGATATCACTCAAAAATGTCACAGACACCCTAGCCCATCATTCCTCAGTGGTGTTTGTGCTTCCCACTGGATGGTCAAGAATGGCAGTAAAACCAGTTTAAGCAATGAGAGCACCGTGGTATTCAGCCATAAGGCATCAGAATAAGCACAAAACTCTGAAACTATTTACTGTGATCACCCAAGTCTGCAAGGTTGCTAAGAGGTACTTCCTGGATCCGAACCAGATTTGCTTGACTTGAGCCATGTTTTCCTTCTTCCCCTCTATAAGCACAGCTTTCAGCTTTTGAGCATCTATTACGTACAGGTGCCGGGCTTCACAAACTTCCCCATAGCCCTGTGAATATTCTATTTCCCTTTGTAGTATAATGATTCAGACATGGCCTCTAAAACTAGAAACCCAGGCTTCTAGTCCTGTCCACCAATAGTGTAGCCTTGGGTAAATCACTTCGTGTTTGTACATTAGTATTCTCATCTTTAAAATGGAGATAGAAAGCATTGTCAAAGCAAAAATTGCACTGGACAAACTCAAACAGGCAAAGAAGACATTTTTCAAGACTATTGCAGTAGGGGAGATAAACCAGAAAGCAATCTGAACTCAACTTCACTGAAACAAAGGGTGGGAGAATTTTTTTGAGACGTGGGTGGGGGAGATCATAGGCCATCTGTGTTTTCCAGTTGGCCTTACTCAAAGAGCAAGTAATCTTTCCTGTATCTTTGTGACAGGAGGTAATTTTACAACTTGTAGCAAGGTACCCACTGAAGTTAGGCTCCTCTCCTCCTACAGATACTGGGATTTAGGGGTGCTATCCTTCATGATGATTTCTTTTCAAGGGGATGGCTCCCAGCTCCTTGAAAAAGAGTCCTAGGTTGTAAAACAGGCAAGAGGTGTTTTTAAAATGCACCTCAGAGGAGCAGAAAAGGAATTTCAATTACAAATTTTCTAAAGTAAATGCTTTAAGAAAAGGGAGGCCAAGAGTCAGGAAAAAGCCTGTCTACAGTTTATTCAAGCTGAGGAGAATGTTATGGCCATCTTGATCATCACCTACATCCTTTTAGGTTGTTACAATCATTAACTAAGTAAAACCAAATGAGTAAAATGTAAAGTACTAAAAACAATGCCATAAATGCTCAAAGAGTATTAGTTATTATTCACGATAGGTAGGACATCCATGGTTTAGAGAATAGGATTTGGAGTCAAA
Organism: Aethalodelphis obliquidens; assembly: GCF_003676395.1. Classification (NCBI taxonomy): domain Eukaryota; kingdom Metazoa; phylum Chordata; class Mammalia; order Artiodactyla; family Delphinidae; genus Aethalodelphis; species Aethalodelphis obliquidens. The sequence goes on from NW_020837968.1 coordinate 26,157,683, forward strand.
CAGACCTGCCCATAAATTCCTACTTAATGATGGCATGGGCAAGTTACTTAACCTTTTAAACCTCACTTTTACCATATATTGTATGAGGTTGAAAACGTGTATCTAATAGGGCTATTGTGAGGATTAATGAGGTTGAGTATTACAAGCCTTGCATATAGTCAGTTCTCAATAAATGATAGCTAATATAGTTCTCTTAGGTCCCTGTTCTGCATCAAAAACTGCTGTCTTAAACAGCACAGCGTAACATGCAGTGTTCAGAGAGAACCCAAGAGGTAACTGGCCACATTTATCATCACTGACTGTCACCCATCCCTACCTTAGGAATGCCAGGTGTGCAGTTGCTTATCCTTTCCCACTATTTTTCTCAGGTTGAACAGAGCATATGCTTGTGTATCGAAAAGTAAACTAGGGTGATGGAGGTGGGACACCAAGTGGTTAATGATTATTTGATAATGGAAACTAATTAGATTTTTCTAAGACACAAAACTGGAACATTATCATATCCATTAGGAATGTTTCCACATAGATTTTTAACAGTAAAGAAAAAGACATTCAATCCCAGTTAATAGTCTACCTTCCATCCCCTTTTTTCTCTATATAATTTTAAAATTTACAGATAGAGAATCTAAAACTGTCCACACATCACTGAGTCAGCTAATACCTAGTTCTTATTTTGCAATTGGGTAAATGGTCTTGGAATCCATCCTGCCAGTAAGCTGTGCAGTTTTGCATTGCTCTGCACCAGTCAGAGGTATGTTTGCTGTCCAAATGATATGTATATGCTCAGAAGTGAAGCTAAAGCATTATATCCAAGAGTATATTTAAACATTTTGAAAACAAATTGCAGACCTTGAAAATTAAGATAATACACTGTATTTTGAAATAACCTTTTTTGTTTATTTAGAAATGGAATGTTATTGTGTCTTTGCTCTCCTATTTACTCAGCTCTGTGCCTCACCCCTGGCATGTGCACTGAACCAATGAGAAATAAAATAGCAAACCTGCTTATCACAGTAGAATGAGGACTTCCAAGCAGCTGCTGTAGTGTTACAGAGGAGGATAGATGAGTGTAAATTGTGTATGGCTACTGATAGAACTTTATGGCTACATAATAGAACTTCTTTGGTTCTGGAGCCCAGACTGAAATTTGAGAAAGAAAATAAGATGAGGCAATGCAGCTATTTCACAGTACTAATAGGGAGGTCTACCAACACTGCAAGTCTTTCTGTCAGCATTTCTAATTAAACTGTAAACATTAACTGAATTACCCTTCTGTCTAAATTTCCCATTTACAACATAAGAACCATATTATTTGCTTCTTCTCTATTCAAAGGAATGATCCAAAATTGCTTCTGAAGATAAAATATTGTGATCCACTTTGGGGAAAAAACTATAATTTGATATGGTTGATCATGTTTCCTTGAGTATTTAGCCCTGATGATTGTATCGTGGAATCTATTATATTGGACAAGGAAATAAAAATATTCCACTATGTTCTTCTAGAGAAATCTAGAACTTTACAGAAAAAGTTAAGATTGATCCTTTGACCAAACTGATGGATTGTTTCAGTGCAATGGCCAGTTTAGCTAATGCATTTTAGTGGGTTGAATGGTGACCCCTCAAAAATATGTCCACACCCTAACTTCCAGAACCTGTGAATGTCAACTTCTTTGGAAAAAATAAAGGCCTTTGCAGATGTGCTAAAGTTAAAAATCTTGAGATTAGATCACCCTGGTTTATCTAGGTAGGCCATAAATCTGACGATGAGTGTTCTCATAAGAGACAAGAAAGGAGAAGAAATAGAGAAGGCCAAGTGAAGATGGAGGCAGAGACTGGAGTGATGCCACTACAAGGAATGCCTGGAGCCACCAGAAGCAGTAAGAAGCAAAGAAGCATTTTTCCCAAGGCCCTTCAGAGGGAGCATGGCCATACCAACACCCTGATTTTGTGCTTATGGCCCCCAGAACTATAAGAATAAATTCCTGTTTATTTAAGCCACCAAGATTGTGGTAATTTCGATGGCAGCTCTAGGAAAGCATACAAGCATCTTTTCTTGATTAGAGAGGCCACGTCCATGGAATGAGCAATTCATTGGATTATTTTGTTTTGTTTAGATACAGCTTGTGAGACAACTAGTAGATGAACTATTATAAAACAAAACCCACTTAACTATAAAAATATGCCATGTTTATATAACTCTATATCAAGTGAGCAAATCAAGTATTCATTCCTTTTAATTGAGTCAGACTTGTCACTTGGCATATGAGAGATGGAATCAGCATTGACTGAGCACCAGATAAAAAAAAAAACCTCAAAAATAGATTTAGTAATTTGGTAAGATTCTCACAGATAAGAAGTGTGACTTCCACTTTCACCTCCAATATACAAAGAGTTTGTGATTCATCACTCCCATCCTTACAATAAGAAAAGCCTGGACAAACTGAAAATCAAGGACCTGTCTTAGACCCATCAGAGAACTGAGATCATAGGTCTACTTGCCACCCTGAAACCTATAGAGATAGACTCACAGGGATATACCGCATGAGAGCAGGAAGGGATGGGCAGAATTGCTTATGGGGAACGGAAGATGCTAGATATTGTCAATTAGTAGGAACTCTTAAATAGTAACAATGATGAATTGCTGGAGACTGAGGGCAGAGTAGCATGAGAGTGAGAGACTCAGTCATAGTAAGGCCCTCATACATTGTGGGCTTTCACTTCAGAAAGCACACCAGGTTCTCAGGGTTAGGTTCTAAGAAAAATCTCCTCAGAGCCTTAGCAGGGGGAATGGAAGGGTGACTGTCCCAGTCTCTTTTCTGCAACAAAGGCCTTCTCTCCAGGGAAAAGGAATTTTTCAGAGGGAATTCTGGAACTTTATCATAGCTAGGATAAGGGAATTATGCCCCACTCAAGCACTATCTACCCTGAGGAAAAAAGAAAAACCATGGTCATCAGGGGCAGCCCTTCAAGGAAATAGAAACACCCAGAGAAGGGAGCAGGGAAAGTGGGAAAAACCCCACAAATCTATATCCCTTGAGGAGGGTGGGACAGAAACACACATGAAGGCCACAGCCCCACTAAATGACTGAGAAGTAATCAGAAAATTATAGAATGTTCCTATCTGCTATTCCCTACCACCACACCAATAAGCCTCCAGTATAATAACACTGTATTACAGTTTGAAGACCAGTAAGGCACAGATCTTCTTGAAACTAGTACCAAGAGTAGCCCTCAAATCAAGAGAGAAGACAAAACACAAAAGCAAAAATAAACAAACAAAATGGACCCTAGAGGAATTGGAAGCCTCTGATCCTATAGCTGCAACTAATATTAAACACAGCTGAACTCCTAGACATATTAATAGAAGTTCTCACACTAAAGCCTAATTTACCTTAGTCTCTATTACCTGATACAACATTTCTGGCTTTCAACAAAAAATTTCAACAAAAATTACAAGGCATGCAAAAAGGCAAGAAAAAAATGCAGTAGTCATCAGGACAGACAAAGTAATCATCAGAACCAGACTAAGACATAACATAGATACTGGAATTATCAGACAGAGAATTTAGCATAGCAGTAATTAAAATATAAAGGACCCTAATAGGAAAATATAGAAAACATAAAAGAAGGTGAAGTAGGATTTTTTGAAAAGAAAACGAACAAAAACCTAACATATTATACTCAAACTGTAGAAAACTAAAGACAAAGAGAAAATCTTGACAGAGACAGACAAGGATAAAAATCATCTGTAGGAAAATGCACAAGGATCAGAGCAGACTTCTCATCAGAAACTATGCAATCAAGAAGAGAAAGGAGTGAACTCCTTGAAATATTGAAAGAAAATCTGCCTTCCTAGAATTCTGTGTTTAGCTAACTTGTCCTTGAAAGGTGACATAGAAATAAAGCCTTTTTCAGACAAATAAAAACTGAAAGAGCTCACCACCAGCAGACTCTCCCTGCAAGAAATTCTTCAGGCAGAAGTAAAATGACATGAGTCAGAAACTTGCGTATAGACAAAGAAAGAGTGAGCATCAGAGAAGAAATAAATGAAGGTAAAACAAAATCTTTTATTTTCTTATTCTTAACTGATCTAAAATACAACTTTTTAAAGCAATAATATTAATAACATTAGGGAATTAGAGCACATGGACAAATGATCTAAATGATAGCAATGTCATCAGGGATGAGAGGAATTAGGAATTCTCTGTTATAAGGTAACTGCACTTCTGATGAAGTAGTGTAGTGTTATTTGAAAGTGGACTTAATTTTTTTTAAGATATATATTGTTTATCCCAGGGCAGCTTTTAAATAGTTTTTAGATTAAATAGAAATTTTTTAATTAAAAAATAAGCATAAAAAGGGGAGATAAAATAGAATGATATAAAATACTCAGTAAGAGAAAGCAGTAAAAGAGGTGAAAAGAAAAAAGAACACATGCAGTGGGTAGAAAACAGGTACAAAGATGGTAGATTTTAATCCAAATATATAAATAATCACTTTAAATGTGAATAGTATAAAAGTACCAGGTAGGGCTTCCCTGGTGGTGCAGTGGTTGAGCGTCCACCTGCTGATGCGGGGGACACAGGTTCGTGCCCCGGTCGGGGAGGATCCCACGTGCCGCGGAGCGGCTAGACCCGTAGCCATGGCCGCTGAGCCTGTGCATCCGGAGCCTGTGCTCCGCAACGGGAGAGGCCACAACAGTGGGAGGCCCGCGTACCGCAAGAAAAAAAAAAAAAAAAAAGTACCAAGTAAAGACAGAGATCGTCAGATTCGATTAAAAAAAAAAATACCCAAGAGTATGTTGTGTATAAAAAGCCCACTTTGAATATAAAGACTCAGATAAACGCTACATAGATGGAAAAAGGAGATTCTAGTCCCAATCCATTGATATGTATTACAAAGTCACTTAAACTTTCTGGACCTCATTTCCTTATCTGTATTTGTTTTCATGTTGTTATGAGTTTTCATGTAAAACTTTTGCTAAGGAGTTTAAACCTTCTTTGGTATGATATAGGCTCCAACTTTTCATCATTTTCTATGCACCATGTTATCCTGTCCTGCCTTGTACCCTGTAAGTGATTTCTGCTATAGTCTTATGAGGTAGGTCTGCCAAATTCCAGGTTAATCATTTTTAGATGAACATTTTTCTAGAGACCTTATAAATTAAATAATAAATTCAGACCCAGTTATGGACTGAACAAACAGCTTGACAAAATTGCATACTGGGTTTTAAAATTTTGTGAATTTGTTTATATGGGAGTTCGTATAGTACAAGCCACAGAACTCAGTTATTTTTTAACTTGAAGAGACAAGTAAAACATGGAGAATCAGGACACGTCAATGTCTTATTCTGATCTGACTTGATACTTATAACAGATTGGAAAGAAAGAAAATGCTTGTTTTTAGAAGGATGAAAGATCTAAGTGAAATTATCCCAAATATGTAATTGCCATTTATTTAATTAAATTAATTGAAATAAATTCAGTTGATGGTGATGGTAATCTACCAAAAATTTGAGGACACTAACATAAAAAGAATAGAGGTTGACTTTACTTAGTGCTGTCAATCAGTATAAGATTAATCAATTAATCTATAATTTACAAGGCCATAATAACCTTCTGGGAAGCACGTTCATCTCAAAGCATGTGCTTTGGTTTGAAATCTCTCTATGAAATCAAGCCATAACGGTCAATTTGTTAAAGTCTTGTACATTGGATATTTTTAATTGTTCAAGTTAACATTAAGCTAATTGAATATAGTTTACTTCATTAGCAACCAAGAAAAAGTGGTGAAAATCCTAACTGAAAATGAGACGTTTTATTGGATGGTTTTTGCATCATATTTTGTCTTCTAAGCTGTAGCAGAACAATGAGCCTAGAAAGTATGGGGCAGATGAACATAATGAAACTTAAAATTTTAGATAAAATGAAAATGTAACATTAAAAGTCATGACTTTTCCATCAATCTCCCAAAAGATTGATTTAGAAGATCTTGCACTTTCTCTGAGAGCCTGGAGATGAAAAATGCAAAGCTTTTTGAAACTGTGGTTCTTTAAATTTATAGGTGTCTTAATCATGAGTTATGAACATGGGAGAATTTTTCAATTCATGCTTCAGTGCTCATAAGCATGCAGAAGAGTGAAGGGTCTTCTGAGATCTGGCGACTCTTTTAGTTTTATCTTACTGTATTTACCTATGTCCCATCTGAACTAGACTGCAATGTTGTTTCCATTAAAATTCCTGTCTTTTGTATAAGCTGTGGAGCCTGTTTATCTCCACATGAGGATCTCATCTTTCAGTCTGGTGAAGACTTACCCATTCTTCATTGTATTCTTCAATGTGTCGGCTGAAATGCCTTTTCTACTCACTAGAGCCTGGAATGACTTCTTTCTTTCCAAGATTTTCAGTTATTTCTATCACTCATATGGAAACTTTCATACTGTAGTTATTTGTGGGAATGTTTTACTTTCTTCATATGATTTTAGGCATCATAGTATCATGGTGCTTCCTGGAACGTGATAAATATTCAAAGAATACTAATGAATAAACAAATGAGTTGAGCAGTCTCCATGTTTAGGAAATGATGATACAGTTACATGGTTGGCCCAGTAATTTCTGCTATCTTAACAGTCCTATGATATCCTTTGGTCTATAGCCAAAAACAACTGGAGAAAGCTTGTAAAAGTTTAATTCTGAAGATACCTGTAGACAAGTAATATAGAGTGCATCTGTTCAATGAATTTAAAATTAAAGTGCTGTGTGGCCCATTAATGTTTAAAATTTTATCCTTATGTAAGATTGCATAAAAGGCTAATATCATAAATATATATAAATACTATCTAGACAATGCTATCTGATTATTGGATAGATTCAAATTTTATACTGAGGGGTGGATGTAAACGGAGGGTATGCACAGAGTGAAATAATTTTGATTTTCTGTGTTAGGTACTGTCATGCCATCTAGTTTTTGCATTTTGAGACAAAAATCTCAATAAATGTAGAAAATGGAAGATTGTGGGGAAAAAAGAGATCTCATTTCACAAAAAAAGGAAGCAAGGAGATGTAGGCTTGGTGATGTGAATCTCATATTTGACAGCTAAGACCTTTTTAGAAATAGTGTTTTTAAGTCTTTCATCTAGAATAGACCATCACCATCATTTCTCAAGTTAACGTCCTAATGCTAGTGAGGTTCCCTGAGAAGGGTGTTCTCTTTGTAGCTCTCATTCCCTGGAATTTTACTGAGAGTAGGATTTAACAAGATTCATTTACATTATTAGGCTGAAAGTTCCCATTAATATGCTGACTCTCAAGAGTGGCATCACGTCTCTTTGTCCTCTCCTGCCCTATGTCTTTCACTAATATGATATGGTAGAGACACTTTAATTATGCACTGTAGCACTAGGTAACATCTCTATTTTCCATTTTAAGGTATAGTTCTTAAATCCATTGACTAGGTCCATTTCCTTTTGCTCTGCATGAGTGGAAAGATGCACACTTATTGAGCTGGATTTCTCACCATCAGGGAGAAAGCAATAGTCAAGCCTTCTGAGCTATGAAATGGAAAGGAATTTCCCTTTCGAACCCCTAGTTCAGCTTTTTAAAATTAACTACCACAACACGACATCGATAGGCACATACATATACATATACATACATATATATACATCCTTTTTATTTCTCACTAACTGACCTGAACTTCCTCATGAGCCCTATTTCTATTCATTCATTTCCAGTTTCTTGAAGTATGGCTTAATTTTTCCTATTACATATAACCGAATCACTTTGTTTATCCTGTCACTTCCCAGTGACTTCCTGGCATTTAGGTAAAGTTTCTTCCCAAGTCCCCTTACCTTCTCCTTTCCTTTTCTTGGACAACATTCCAGTGCAGAGGGGTAGGTTAATATGACGTCGTGTTTTGCAAGAGGAGCCTTGGACCACTTGCTGGCTTCAGGTCCTTATTTGCTCCTTGGGCTCTCACTGACCTTCACTGAGGTGTCTTGCCATACTAATATCTTTGAGTCTTGCCCTCTGGCCTGGCTGTATCCAATGTTCAATTTTCCAGCGTTGATGCAGCCCATGGTCTGTTCTTGTCAATGTTAGAGACTCCCTTCCCCACCACCACCATCAGCACTGTTGTCTATAACTGGCTACCCTTATCTACAGCTTCCTCGTTCCACACTGTAGAGAACCTCAGTAGGCAACATATTTCTTAATTCTCATCTGGCTTCCATGCCCAGCACTCAAGGGCCTCAAGAATTTTTGGATCTCTTCTACCTCTCACAGGTCCTTCTTGAGCAAACAGGGCCAGATTCCACTGTTTCTCTCCTGAGTCTCCTCCGCTGTGCTATCAGCCATTCAATAAGGCCGGCCGCTCCCATGGTGCTAGGAAGGAAGTGGCGTATGAATCATTCTGCCTTTGGATCACCAAACCTATCTGATAGGTTCTGTCCTTCTGTGGCAGTCAACCAGTACTTTCTGCTGAATGTTGCATTAAAAGAACTCAAAACATATAAATGAAAAAACAAAATCTTTGTATGTTTCTTAGACTAATCCAAAAGGATTAGCACTCCCAGGGAGCATACTCCCCCAGACCTCTTTTATAGGCTTTTCTCTGCTTGAGACAAAATAAAATTTCCTTTTATATCACTAGAGTTATGTATTTAGTTTTAGTTAAAATAAAATACATATAAAAAATAAATATAGTTCTTGTTACATACCAAAACAGTCTGTGTGCAGCATTTCTGATGAGAGGATCAAACATCTGATGGAGTTCATCACCTCTTGCACAGGAGCCAGTCAGCATATTCTCCCCATTATGCCATCCTAGATGCTCATATTCTCAGATGAGACCCGTTGATAGGATCAGCAAGAAATTGGAACATTGGCCATGAAAGATGTTAACTTGAAAGTCACAAAATTAGTTATGAATGTTAAGTAATGTGTAAATGCATTTCTAGAAGAGAAGTTAAGCTTTCGATCTATGAGTTTTAATTTCATTTCTTCCTCTTGGCCTTCTCTGCTAGGTTGGAGAGCAGAATAAAATATCCAAAAATGCAGTTTCATTCTTGGCATATTACAAATGACCAGCAGTTGTTCCTTTCCGGGTGTTGAACCTGCCAGTGAGAGATCATCACAGAGCACGGTTCTTAATCCTTTTGGGACTTTCTCCTGATGTGTTTGGTTAGGAACAGGAAAGCACATGTTGCCAAATGTTTCACTTTAAGTGTTTACATCTATGTATATTCTGTTGCTAATATTAATCCATAGAGGGATCCAATTTCTTTGGCTTTACAAGCACCCAGACTTTGAACTATTAACATCATTAGATATTCATTCACAGCACCAACAGGGTAATCACTTTAGAGCAAAGTGCCCTTCAGATACTCAAACCCAGATAGTCATACCAAGTCTCTTATCTTTTTATTCTAGGCACTACCCAAATGCCATCTCATTTAATCTACTACTTGGCTAGGGCTGCCATAACAAAGTATCACAGACTGGCTGGTTTAAACAAAAGAAATTTATTGTCTCACTGTTCTGGAGATGTGCGTCTGAGATCAAGGTAACAGCAAGGTTGGTTTCAGGTGAGGCCTCTCTCCTTAGCTTATAGATAGCCATCTTCTCCATATCTTCATATGGTCTTCCCTCTGTGTATCTATGTCCTAATTTTCTCTTCTTATAAGTACACCCGTCATATTGGATTAGGGCCCAGTCTAATTTAACCTTATTTAACCTTAATTACATTTTAAAATACTCTGTGTCCAAATATAGTCACATTCTAGGATACTGGGAGTTAGGAATTCAACATAGGAATTTGGGGGACACAACTCAGCCTATAACATTCACTTAACTCTACAGTGTTACACTTTCACCTGACTTAATCCTTCTGCTTTACAGTTTGTACCTCATTGCTGGCTCTCCTTTCAATAGTTTGCAGTATGCCTTCCAACATCGCTATTCAATGACAAAGGTGACAGAGGTATTCACTTCCATTTCTGGATATACCGTTGGATGCCAAATGATGCTACCAGGATGCCAGATGATGCCAAATGATCCTGCCAGTTCTCAACTCAGCGACTGGGGAAATATGTGAATCGCACCTCCTATTGGAACTATAACCTCCAAAGCTATTGAATAGTCTTGGAATTCAGATCAGTGTAGACTTCTTCACCATAGAGACCCAAGGGTCCTTCTGTGTTTCTTTTGCTCTTTCTCTGAGGTATGGCAACTTCTTTTCCTATATTCTCCAACACTAAGTCACTCAGAATTGATTTACATTCCTCAGGGCCGGCAGCAGCAACATCACCTGGGAGCTTGTTAGAAATGGAGACTATCAGGCCCCAATCCAGTTTTACTGAATCACAGTCTGCATTTTAACAAGATTTAAACAATGTGATTCATATGCACATTAATATTTGAGAAGTGCTGGTCTTTCTGGCATCTCTGTCATTCAAGAGGAGAAAAACTAAAGAGTTTTATTTCAGTTACTAAGTCTTACTTATATATAGAAATTCCCTTATAGGTCTCTTTATAGAGATTATTTTAGATTCCTGACCTTAATAAAAACTTGGTCTTTCCTGTAAGACACTGTTTTCTTTGCAGCCATGTATAGCAGTGGTTGAACATGCACCACATATCCATGTGTTTGATGTGGGGCAGGAGAAAAGATAGGTTTTTAAACTTTATTGTCACTTTAAGACTCTCGAATATTTTCTAATTCTTTCAATAATTTTTCTAAACCCCCTAGATCATTGAATGTCCTCCAGGGCCTATCCTTGCGCTAGACACACCTTGAAAACCTCCTGCTTCCTCTGTGAGCTTGTACCTGTATAGCTGACTGCTGCTGGTGGAAGCCTCTCTGCCCAGAACACCATGCTTCCCAGCCTCACTTGGACCCTTAGGGCCTCTTGTCAAACCTTTCTCAGCAGCCTCTCCCACTTCTCATAGCAGCACTTACAATTCCTCACTTCTTCCTTCAAATTCTTAAATAATAACCACAACTGACTCAAAAGATTGCCATGCGCCTGGTTCATAGGAAAATTTGAGATATAAACATACCAGTTTCCATACTTTGAGAGTACTTTCAATTTCTAGTCCCATCTTTCTTTCCATCTCAGAAAAAGGGTTTTGATTCATATCCTGCATGTACTTTGTCCTGTACTTTGATTTTAATTCTATCCTATCTCTTCTAGGACCTTCCTTTTCTATAATTCTCTCTCATACATAGGTTCAATCTTTTCCATCCAAGTGTTTAGAGAAGGCTCTCAAGCTTCCAAACTAAACCAGGATCATTTGTTTTAATCTTTCATTGTTCCCTTTAGTTTCGGTCACAGTATTTGCCACTCTAGTTATATATTTAATTTGGGATTATATGTACAGTATTTTCTCTCTTGCTAGAGTCTGAGTGCCATACTGTTGTCTATGAAGCTTCATTTTTTTTCTTAATATTAAAAAAAACTTGAGGGTAAAGTACAGTTAAGCCCTTGAGGAGATGGAATAAAATGAGATAAAAAGGGATTTGCTCTGGACAGGAAAATAGAACTGTCTTCTTCAGAAACTGGGGAAAATAGGAGGGAGGAGATATAAAGACAAACAGATTTATACATGTGGATGTAGTAAGTTGATGGAGTTAATCTTTGTTAACCTCCATTTTTAAATTGAAGTGAGAGGCAAGGGGGGTCATTTGAATATTAGGTTGAGATTTATTGACCCACTGATACCACTGGGGTTTTTTTTATCCCCACCTTCTAACTTTTAAGGTTCAGAAATACTACATTGTGTTTGTCAAAAGCAGGTGGAAGGTATTTACATAAAATAACGAAAACATAAGTCCATAATAAGAAATGACAGGAATATTCATAGCAGTTTTATTTATAATGACCATAAACTAGAAACACCCAAAGGTCTATAAACAAACTGTAGTATATTCATACAATGAAAAGAACTCAGCAGTTAGAAGGAACACTGATACATGCAATAATATGAATGATTATCAAAACAGTATGTTGAGCAAAAGAAGCCAGGCACAAGTAAGTGCATATTGTAAAATTTTGTTTTATAAAGTTCTGGGACAGGCAAAACTAAAACATCGTGATAGAAATGAGAATCCTAGTTTTCTCTGGGGAAGGGGTTATCTTGTCCAAAAGTGATCATGAGGGCATTTCAATTACTATGATGATGAAAATGTTCTGTATCTTAATTGAAGTAGTACAGACATCTGTCAGGACTTAGCAAATTTTATACTTGAAATATGTGCATTTTGGTATATATAAATTGTACCTCAGTAAAGTAGGGCTATAAGTTTTAGTTAACTTAAGCGTCTCTGTTTTACATTCATTTTAGCAACCTCATAGCAGTTGAGAAATTTGAGCCAGTAGTGGAAGATTGGAACAGTCACCGTAAAGAACAGGAGAGAAGCTAACTATGAATGCCAGTTCCTGATGTCCCGTCTCCTTCCTTCTCTCACTCTATGTTAGGTACCCTGTGTACTCGCTCCTATAGTGGACTGTTCTTAGGTCTGTCCTAGCACTTACCACATCTGTTTCCTTGCTTCAGCTGCCATTCAGTGAGTTCTTTGAGAATGATCATCATACTCTTTTAGCCTTTCCTCTCCAGTGTGCCAGTGTCCCCATAATTACACAGCATGTATTCATGACTGTGGTGTGAATGGGTGGAAAATAAATTACTGAGTACCAGTGAGAAAGGCTGAGGTAGGAGACTAAGTTCCTAATGGAGGTCTATGAGTTGTGCAGATTCTTCAGGATTTTCAGTCTTGGTATTGGAGTAAGGGCACAGGGTCAGAAGGGTCCAACTTTCTCCTCTTTATGCCACTACCTTCCCTGACTAGGCAAGTAAGTTCCTCTAGGTAGAAGTCATGCTTCTCTTGTGTTTCCTTTCAGTGCCCAAGAGAGTGCTAAGTGAATTTGGCTTAATGACCATGTGTGTGGATTCTTGTGATGCTTTGATGGAGACAGGTGCAGGGGTAGGAGGGAGAACGCCTTCATGAATTAGAATTGGGTTTTTGTAGTAATTATGTTTTGATGCAAACTCAGAATCCCTTGTTAAAACAAAACACTTTATGGGATTCTGTTATCCTCATCACTAAAGTTCTTTTATAAGAGTGAGGTTGACACTCAGGAAAGTGGACTTGCTCAAAACATCAGAATATCAGGTTGTAGAGATACTTTATTTGGGGAGGGTGGGGGTAATTGAAAACAATGCTGAAATGAGTATATTTGTGTGTGAATATCTTTATGTGTGTTTATATCTTTATGCCCTTGTATAGTAATAGGGCACATTTTTTAAATAGCAGATTTTCTGAGCTATTAAGGTGATAGCTAGCTATAATTTAATAAATTTTACAAAATTATCCTGCAAAGGGACTGAACTCTAACTAGTGTATAAAAGTTCTGGTTCCCTATCCTTTCATCAAAATGCTGTATTATGAAACATTTTTTTCATTTTGCCAATGTATTGAGTATAAATTTTATGTATATATTGTTTTATTATTTAATATGGACTATTTCCATTTAATATTTAATGAATGTCTTATTCATATATCTGCCTGCTTTGCTGTTGGGTTACTGGTCTCTAATTGTTATTTTCTCAAAGTTTTAAATTTATATTCATCCATTCATCAACCATTTATTGAATTCTTATCATATGCCCAAACCACTTGAGACACTGAAGATACAGTCATGAACAAGGCAGATCACATGCTTGTCTTCATGGGGGATGAAAACAAATACCCATAAAATCTAGTGTTAATGAATATAAAATGTAACATCAAGATGATGAGTGCTGAGAAGAAGAAATGGAAGAAATACTTCCTTTTCCAAATTCATTACAAAAACTTCACAGTTGTTCTTTTTTTTTAAACTTTGTTTATATGCCTTTCCTTTTTTCTGTATAGAATTTTTTAATTTTAAAACTTCATATCAGTCATTTATTAATTTTTTTTAGCTTCTTGCTTTTGTATCTTATTTAGAAAACTTTCATCCTTACTCATCTACCTTTAAAATTTTCTAATTTTCTTCTTCTGCTCTAAGCTAATTTGAACTTCTGTCTCTTGTTTTCAGTTTGGAGCACTTTTTTTAATTCCCTTGATTTTCTTCTTACTCTTACTTCATGGAAATGTTCCTTCCAAGTTGAGTGGAAGAGATACTAACACATTTTTGTTGTTGCTGTATGTCTATATTGTGTTAGGTCCTGTGCTATTTACTTTTACATGTTAATTTCATTTTGAAAAAGTAAAGATTAGCCTGTGAAAACACATACATATTCAGAGAATTGTTCTTGTAGTACTGTAGTATGTGGACAAGTGCTGTCCATTAGACTTTTCTGCGATGATGTAAATGTTCTGTATCTGCAGTTCCAATACAGTAGCCACTAGCCAAATGAGGGTATTAAGCACTTGAAGTGTGGCTAGTGTGACTGCAACTGAATTTTTTTTTTAATTTTTATTGGAATATAGTTGATTTACAATGTTGTGTTAATTTCAGGTATAGAGTAAAGTGAATCAGTTATACATATACACTCTTTTTTTAGATTATTTTCCCATATAGGCCATTACAGAATATTGAGTAGATCTCCCTGTGCTATCAAATAAGTCTGTATTAGTTATCTATTTCATATATAGTAGTGTGTATATGGCAATCCCAATCTCCCAATTTATCCCTCCCCCTTTTTTCCCCATGGTAATCATTTGTTTGCTACATCTGTGACTCTATTTCTGTTTTGTAAATAAGCTCATTTGTACCAATTTTTTTTTTAGATTCCATGTATAAGGGATAACATATGATATTTATCTTTCTCTGTCTGACTTACTTTCCTCAGTATTACAATCTCTAGGTCTATCCAAGTTGCTGCAAATGGCATTATTTCATTCTTTTTTATGGTTGAGTAATATTCCACTGTATATATGTACTTCATCTTCTTTATCCACTCCTCTGTTGATGCACATTTAGCTTGCTTACATGTTTTGGCTATTGCAAATACTGCTGCAATGAATATTGGAGTGCATGTACCTTTTTGAATTATGGTTTTGTCCAAATATGTGCCCAGGAGTGGGATTGCTGGATTATATGGTAATTCTATTTTTAGTTTTTTAAGGAACCTCCATACTGTTTTCCATAAGGATTCTCCCAATTTACATTCCCACCAACAGTGTAGGAGGGTTCCCTTTTCTCCACACCCTCTCCAGGATTTACTGTTTGTCAACTTTTTGATGATGGCCATTCTGCTTAATATGAGGTGATACCTCACTGTAGTTTTTATTTGCATTTCTCTAATAATTAGCATTGTGGAGCATCTTTCAAGTGATTTTTTTAACATCTTTATTGGAGTATAATTGCTTTAAAATGGTGTGTTAGTTTCTGCTTTATAATGAAGTGAATCAGTTATACATATACATATATCCCCATATATCTTCCCTCTTGCGTCTCTCTCCCTTCCACCCTCCCTATTCGACCCCTCTAGGTGGTCACAAAGCACCGAGCTGATCTCCCTATGCTATGTGGCTGCTTCCCACTAGCTATCAATTTTATATTTGGTAGTGTTTATATGTCCATGCCACTCTCTCACTTTGTCCCAGCTTCCCCTACCCTCTCCCAATGTCCTCAACTCCATTCTCTAGTAGGTCTGTGTCTTTATTCCCATCCTGCCCCTATGTTCTTCATAACCATTTTTGTTTTTTTTAGATTCCATATATATGTGTTAGCATACGGTATTTGTTTTCTTTTTCTGACTTACTTCACTCTGTATGACAGACTCTAGGTCCATCCACCTCACTACAAATAACTCAATTTTGTTTCTTTTTATGGCTGAGTAATATTCAATTGTATATATGTGCCACATCTTCTCTATCCATTCATCTGTTAATGGAAACTTAGGTTGCTTCCATGTCTTGGCTATTGTAAATAGAGCTGCAGTGAACATTGTGGTACATGACTCTTTTTGAATTATGGTTTTCTCAGGGTATATGCCCTGTAGTGGGATTGCTGGGTTGTATGGTAGTTCTATTTTTAGTTTTTTAAGGAACCTCCATACTGTTCTCCATAGTAGCTGTATCAATTTACATTCCCACTAACAGTGCAAGAGGGTTCCCTTTTCTCCACACCCTCTCCAGCATTTATTGTTTGTAGATTTTTTGATGATGGCCATTCTGACTGGTGTGAGATGATATCTCATTGTAGTTTTGATTTGCATTTGTCTCATGATTAGTGATGTTGAGCATCCTTTCATGTGTTTATTGGCAATCTGTATATCTTCTTTGGAGAAATGTCTATTTAGGTCTTCTGCCCATTCTTAGATTGGGTTTTTAGTTTTTTTGATATTGAGCTGCATGAGCTGCTTGTAAATTTTGGAAATTAATCCTTTGTCAGTTGCTTCATTTGCAAATATTTTCTCCCATTCTGAAGGTTGTCTTTTTCTCTTGTTTATGTTTTCCTTTGCTGTGTAAAACCTTTTAACCTTCATTAGGTCCCATTTGTCTAGGAGGTGGGTCAAAAATGATCTTGCTGTGATTTATGTCAAAGAGTGTTCTTCCTATATTTTACTCTAAGAGTTTTAACAGTGCCCGGTCTTACATTTAGGTCTCTAATCCATTTTGAGCTTACTTTTGTGTATGGTGTTAGGGAGTGTTCTAATTTCATTCTTTTACATGTAGCTGTCCAGTTTTCCCAGCACCACTTATTGAAGAAGCTGTCTTTTCTCCATTATATAGTCTTGCCTCCTTTATCAAAAATAAGGTGACCATATGTGTGTGAGTTTATCTGTGGGCTTTCCGTCCTGTTCCATTGATCTATATTTCTGTTTTTCTGCCAGTACCATACTGTCTTGATTACTGTAGCTTTGTAGTAGAGTCTGAAGTCAGGGAGCCTGATTCTTCCAGCTCCGTTTTCTTTCTCAAGATTGCTTTGGCTATTCAGGGTCTTTTGTGTCTCCATTCAAACTGTGAACATTTTTGTTCTAGTTCTGTGAAAAATGCCAGTGGTAGTTTCATAGGGATTGCATTGAATCTGTAGATTGCTTTGGGTGATATAGTCATTTTCACTTGATTCTTGATTGTTGATTCTTGAATGTTGATTCTTCCAATCCAAGAACATGGTATATCTCTCCATCTGTTTGTGTCATCTTTAATTTCTTTCATCAGTGTCTTATAATTGTCTACATACAGGTCTTTTGACTCCTTAGGTAGGTTTATTCCTAGGTATTTCATTCTTTTTTGTTGCAATGATAAATGGGTGTGTTTCCTTAATTTCTCTTCCACATTTTTCATCATTAGTGTATACGAACACAAGAGATTTTTGTGCATTAATTTTGTATCCTGCTACTTTACCAAATTCATTGATTAGCTCTAGTAGTTTTCTGGTAGCATCTTTAGGATTCGCTACGTATAGTGTCATGTCATCTGCAAACAGTGACAGCTTTATTTCTTATCTGATTTGGATTCCTTTTATTTTTTTTCTTCTCTGTTTGCTGTGGCTAAAACTTCCAATACAATGTTGAATAATAGTGGTGAGAGTGAGCAACCTTGTCTTGTTCTTAGTGGAAATGATTTCAGTTTTTCACCACTGAAAACAATGTTGGCTGTGGGTTTGTCGTATATGGCCTTTATTATGTTGAGGAAAGTTCCCTCTATGCCACTTTCTGGAGGGTTTTTATCATAAATGGGTGTTGAATTTTGTCAAAAGATTTTTCTATATCTATTGGATGATCATATGATTTTTATTCTTCAGTTGTTAATATGGTTTATCACATTGATTGATTTGCATATATTGAAGAATCCTTTCATTCCTGGGATAAACCCCACTTGATCATGTTGTATGATGCTTTTAATGTGCTGTTGGATTCTGTTTGCTAGTATTTTTTTTTTTTTTTTTTTTGCGGTACGTGGGCCTCTCACTGTTGTGGCCTCTCCCGTTGCGGAGCACAGGCTCCGGCCGCTCCGCGGTATGTGGGACCCTCCCGGACCGCGGCACGAACCCGTGTCCCCTGCATCGGCAGGCGGACTCTCAACCACTGCGCCACCAGGGAAGCCCTGTTTGCTAGTATTTTGTTGAAGCTTTTTGCATCTTTGTTCATCAGTGATATTGACCTGTAGTTTTCTTTCTTTGTGACATCTTTGTCTGGTTTTGGTATCAGGGTGATAGTGGCCTTGTAGAATGAGTTTGGGAGTATTCCTCCCTCTGGTATATTTTGGAAGAGTTTGAGAAGGATAGGTGTTCTTCTCTAAATTTTAGATAGAATTCACCTGTGAAGCCATCTGATCCTGGGCTTTTGTTTCTTGGAAGATTTTTAATCACAGTTTCAATTTCAGTGCTTGTGATTGGTCTGTTTATATTTTCTATTTCTTTCTGGTCAGTCTCCAAAGGTTGTACTTTTCTAAGAATTTGTCCATTTCTTTCAGGTTATCCATTTTATTGGCATATAATTTCTTGTAGTAATCTCTCATGAGCCTTTGTATTTCTGCAGTGTCAGTTGTTACTTCTCTCTTTTCATTTCTAATTCTATTGATTTGAGTCCTCTCCCTCTTTTTCTTGATGAGTCTGGCCAATGGTTTATCAATTTTGTCTTCTCAAAGAACAAGCTTTTAGTTTTATTGATCTTTGCTATTGTTTCCTTCATTTTTTTTTCATTTATTTCTTATCTGATCTTTATGATTTCTTTCCTTCTGCTAACTTTGGGGTTTTTTTTGTTTCTTTCTGCTATTGTTTTAGGTATTTATTTGAGTTGTTTCTTCTTTCTTAATGTAGGATTGCATTGCTATAAACTTCCCTCTTAGAACTGCTTTTGCTGCATCCCATAGGTTTTCTGTCGTCATGTTTTCATTGTCATTTGATTCTAGGTATTTTTTTATTTCCTTTTTGATTTCTTCAGTGATTGCTTGGTTATGAAGTAGTGTATTGTTTAGCCTCCATGTGTTTGTATTTTTTACACATTTTTTCCTGTAATTGATATCTAGTCTCATAGCGTTGTGGTCGGAAAAGATATTTGATACGATTTCAATTTCTTTAAATTTACCAAGGCTTGATTTGTGACCCAAGATAAGATCTGTCATGGAGAATGTTCCATGAGCACTTGAGAAGAAAGTGTATTCTTTTGTTTTTGAATGGATTGTGCTATAAATATCTATTAAGTCCATCTTGTTTAATTTATCATTTAAAGCTTGTGTTTCCTTATTTATTTTCATTTTGGATGATCTGTCCATTGGTGAAAGTGGGGTGCTAAAGTCCCCTGCTATGATTGTGTTACTGTCCATTTCCCCTTTTATGGCTGTTAGCATTTCCCTTATGTATTGAGGTACTCCTCTGTTGTGTGCATAAATATTTACCATTTTTATATATTCTTCTTGGATTGATCCCTTGATTATTATGTAGTGTCCTTCTTTGTCTCTTGTAATAGTAGTATATTTTAAAAACTATTTTGTCTGATATGAGAATTGCTACTCCAGCTTTCTTTTGAGTTCCATTTGCATGGAATAATTTTTTCCATCCCCTCACTTTCAGTCTGTATGTGTCCCTAGGTCTGAAGTGGGTCTCTTGTAGACAGCATATGTACAGGTCTTGTTTTTGTATCCATTCAGCCAGTCTATGTCTTCTGGTTGGAGCATTTAATCCATACATTTAAGGTAATTATTGATATGTGTGTTCCTATTACCATTTTCTTTATTGTTTGGGGTTTGTTATTGTAGGTCTTTTCTGTCTCTTGTGTTTCCTGCCTAGAGAAATTCCTTTAGCATTTGTTGTAAAGCTGGTTTGGTGGTGTCGAATTCTCTTAGGTTTTGTTTTTCTGTAAAGGTTTTAATTTCACCATCGATTTTGAATGAGATCCTTGCTGGGTAGAGTAATCTTGGTTGTAGGTTTTTCCTTTTCATCACTTTAAATATGTCCTGCAAAACCCTTCTGGCTTACAGAGTTCCTGCTGAAAGGTCAGCTGTTAACCTTATGGGGATTCCCTTGTATATTATTTTTCCCTTGCTCCTTTTAATATTGCTTCTTTGTATTTAACTTTTGATAGTTTGATTAATATGTGTCTTGGCATGTTTCTCCTTGGATTTATCCTGTACGGGACTCTCTGTGCTTCCTGGACTTGACTAACTATTTCCTTCCCATATTAGGGAAGTTTTCAACTATAATCTCTTCAAATATTTTCTCAGTCCCTTTCTTTTTCTCTTCTTCTTCTGAGACCCATATAATTTGAATATTGGTGCATTTAGTGTTGTCCCAGAAGTCTCTGAGACTGTCTGCAATTCTTTTCATTATTTTTTCTTTATGCTGCTCTGCGGTAGTTATTTCCACTACTTTATCTTCCAGGTCACTTATCCATTCTTCTGCCTCAGTTATTCTGCTATTGATTCCTTGTAGAGAATTTTTAATTTCATTTATTGTGTAGTTCATCATTGTTTGTTTGCTCTCTAGTTTTTCTAGGTCCTTGTTAAACGTTTCTTATATTTTCTCCATTCTATTTCCAATATTTTGGATCATCTTTACTATCATTACTCTTTACTATCATTACTCTTTTTCAGGTAGACTGCCTATTTCCTCTTCATTTGTTTCATCTGGTGGGTTTTTACCTTGCTCCTTCATCTGCCGTGTGTTTATCTCTCTTCTCATTTTGCTTAACTTACTGTGTTTGGGGTCTCCTTTTCGCAGACTGCAGGTTCGTAGTTCCCATTGTTTCTGGTGTCTGCACCAAGTGGCTAATGTTGGTTCAGTGGGTTGTGTAGGCTTCCTAGTGGAGGGGACTAGTGCCTGTGTTCTGGTGGATAAGGCTGGATCTTGTCTTGCTGGTGGGCAGGTCTGCATCCAGTGGTGTCTTTTGGGGTGTCTGTGATGTTATTATGATTTTAGGCAGCCTTTCCGCTAGTGGGTAGGGTTGTGTTCCTGTCTCTCTAGTTGTTTGGCATAGGGTGTCTAGCACTGTAGCTTGCTGGTCATTGAGTGGAGCTGGGTCCTGGTGTTGAGTTGGAGATCTCTGGGAGATTTTTGCCATTTGATATTACATGGAGCTAGGAGGTCTCTGGTTTACCAGTGTCCTGAACTCGGCTCTCCCACCTCAGAGGCACAGACCTGACACTCGGCCAGAGCACCAAGATCCTGTCATCCACACGGCTCAGAATAAAAGGGAGAAAATAAAGAAGAAAGAAAGAAAAATATAATAATAATAAAATAAAGTTATTAAAATAAAAAATAAGAAATAATTATTACAAGTAAAAAAAAATGAAAAGTAATTAAAAACAAGGAAGAAAGAAGAGAGCAACCAAACCAAAAAACATATCCACCAATGATAAGAAGTGCTAAAAACTATACCAAAAAAAAAAAACAAAAAAAACCGGGAAGACAGAACCCTAGGACAAATGGTAAAAGCAAAGCTATACAGGCAAAATTACACACAGAAGCATACACACTCACATACACACTCACAAAAAGAGAAAAAGGAAAAATATATATATACTGTTGCTCCCAAAGTCCACTGCCTCAATTTCGGATGATTCGTTTTCTATTCAGGTATTCCACAGATGCAGGGTACATCAAGTTAATTGTGGAGATTTAATCCACTGCTCCTGAGGTTGCTGGGAGAGATTTCCCTTTCTCTTCTTTGTTCGCACAACTCCCAGGGTTCAGCTTTGAATTTGGCCCCGCCTTTGCATGTAGGTTGCCTGAGAGCATATGTTCTTTGTTCAGACAGGACGGGGTTAAAGGAGCAGCTGATTAGGGGGCTCTGGCTCACTCAGGCTGGGGGGAGGGTGGGGTATGGAATATGGGGCAAGCCTGTGGCGGAAGAGGCCATCATGACGTTGCAACACCCTGAGGCACGCCGTGTGTTCTCCCGGGGACGTTGTCCCTGGATCATGGGACCCTGGCAGCGGCATGCTGCACAGGCTCCTGGGAAGGGAGGTGTGGATAGTGACCTGTGCTTGCACACAGGCCTCTTTGTGGCTGCAGCAGCAGCCTTAGAGTCTCATGCCCATCTCTCGGGTCCACACAGATAGCTGCGGCATGCACCAGTCTCTGGAGCTCGTTTAGATGGTGCTCTTAATCCCCTCTCCTCATGCACTGCGAAACAAAGAGGCAAGAAGTCTCTTCGACAGTTCCATATTTTTTCCCGGACTCCCTCCTGGCTAGCTGTGGCACACTAGCCCCTTTCAGGCTGTGTTTATGCAGCCAACCCCCATCCTCTCCCTGGGATCTGAGCCTCAACTCTCATCCCCCACCCACCCTGGCAGGTGAGCAGACAAGCCTCTCGGGCTGGTGAGTGCTGGTTGGCACCTATCCTCTGTGCGGGAATCTCTCCACTTTGCCCTCTGCACACGCTGCTTTCTCCTCCGTGGCTCCAAAGCTTCCCCCCCACCAGCCCTGTCTCCACCAGTAAAGGGGCTTCCTAGTGTGTGGAAACTTTTCCTCCTTCATAGCTCCCACCCCATGGTGCAGGTCCTGTCCCTATTCTTTTGTCTCTGTTTTTTCTTTTTTCTTTTGTCCTACCCAGGTACATGGGGAGTTTCTTGCCTTTTGGGAGGTCTGAGGTCTTCTGCTAGCAGATAGTAGGTGTTCTCTAGGAGTTGTTCCATATGTAGATGTATTTTTGATGTATTTATGGGGAGGAAGGTGATCTCCACGTCTTATTTTTCCGGCATCTTGAAGGTCTCCCTCTTTCACGTGCTTTTTGGCCATCTGTATGTCTTATTTGGAGAAATGTCTATTTAGATCTTCAGCCCATTTTTGAATGGTTGTTTGTTTCTTTTTGATATTGAGTTGCATGCGCTGTTTATATATTTTAGAGATTAATCCCTTGTCAGTCGCTTCTTTTACAAATATTTTCTCCCATTCTGAGGGTTGTCTTTTCATTTTGTTTATGGTTTCCTTTGCTATGCAAAAGCTTTTAAGTTTAATTAGGTTCCATTTGTTTATTTTTTATTTTTATTTTCATTACTCTAGGAGGTGGATCAAACAAGATCTTGCTGTGATTTATGTCAGAGTGTTTAGCCTATGTTTTCCTCTAAGTGTTTTATAGTCTTACATTTAGGTCTTTAATCCAGTTTTGAGTTTATTTTTGTGTATGGTGTTAAAAGAATGTTCTTATTTCATTCATTTACATGTAGCTGTCCAGTTTTCCCAACATCACTTATGGAAGGGCTTGTGTTTTCTCCACTGTATATTTTTGCCTCCTTTGTCATAGATTAGGTGAACATAGGTGTGTGGGTTTATCTCTGGACTTTCTGTCCTGTTCCATTGATCTGTATTTCTGTTTTTGTGCCAATACCAAACTGTTTTGATTACTGTAGCTTCGTCATTTAGTATGAAGTTGGGGATGCTGAATTTTCCAGCTCCATTTTTCTTTCTCAAGATTGCTTTGGCTATTCAGGGTCCTTTGTGTTTCCATACAAATTGTAAAATTTTTTGTTTTAGTTCTGTGGAAAATGCCATTAATAATTTGATTGTTATTGCATTGAATTTGTAGATTGCTTTGGGTAGTGTAGTCATTTTGACAGTATTGATTCTTTCAATCCAAAACAATGGAGTATCTCTCCATCTGTTTGTGTCATCTTTGATTTCTTTCATCAGCACCTTATATAGTTTTCTAAGTACAGGTCTTTTGTCTCCTTAGGTAGATTTACGCCTAGGTGTTTTATTCTTTTTGAATGTTCGTAAATGGGATTGTTTCCTTAATTTCTCTTTCTAACCTTTCATTGTTGGTGAATAGGGATGCAAGAGATTTCTGTGTATTAATTTTGTAACCTGTAACCTTGCCAAATTCATTGATAAACTCTAGTAGTTTTCTGGTAGCATCTTTAGGATTTTCTATATATATTATCATGTCATCTCCAAACAATGATAATTTTACTTCTTCTTTTCCAACTTGGATTTCTTTTATTTCTTTTTCTTCTCTGATTGCTGTGGCTAGGACTTCCAAAACTATGTTGAATAAAAGTGGTGAGATTGGACATCTTTTTCTTGTACCTGATCTTAGAGGAAGTGTTTTTCACCATTGAGAATATTGTTAGCTGTGGGTTAATCGTATATAGCCTTTATTATGTTGAGGTAGGTTCTCTTTATGCCCACTTTCTGGTGAACTTTTATCATTAATGAGTGTTGAATTTTGTCAGAAGCTTTTTCTGCATCTATTGAGATAATCATATGGTTTTTATTCTTCAGTTTGTTAATGTGGTGAATCACATTGATTGATTTGCATATATTGAAGAATCCTTGCATTCCTGGGATAAACCCCACTTGATCATGGTGTATGATCCTTTCAATGTGTTGTTGGCTGAATTTTTAATTTAATTTAATTTTAATAGCTACGTGTGGCTAGGGGATAACATATTGGACAGCAGAGTTCTGGACCATTTGATGGTAAAAAAAAATATTTTCATCTTACCACTTGAATCACATTAAAGACATGAGTAGTGCCGTTTAAAATTTCTCCCTCCCTTCCCTCCTTTTCTTCCTCCCTCCCTCCCTCTCCTTCCTTCCTTCCTTCCCTCCCTCCTTCCTTATTTCCTTTCTTCCTTCCTTCATTGCCCCTTTCTTTCTCTTCTTTCTTTTTTCTTTCTCTTTCATTCTTTTCTTTCTTTCTTTCTTTCTTCCTTTCTTCCTTTCTTCCATTCTTTCTTTCCAGTTTTATTGAGCTTTATATGTGGTGAGATATAATTATAGTAACCTGGATAGTTTTAGAGTATAAAATTTGATGAATTCTGACATATGAATACCTTCCTAAAACCACCACCACAATCAAGATAATAAACATTTCCATAACCCCCAAAAGTTTCCTTGTTCCCCTTTGAAATCCACCCTCCTTATCTCCCCAGCCCTACCTACCCCAGACCCAGTCACCACTGCTCTGGTTTTTGTCAATCTAGAGTAATTTGCATTTCATATAATTTTATGTAAATAGAATCATACAATATGAACTCTTATTTTCTTTTTTCATTCAGTATAATTATTTTATAAATAAAATGTCTGCCTTCTAACATATTAAAATATAATTGAAATTAAAATTTCAGTAATTTTTTTGTTTTTCCATTACAAGACAAAATAAATTTTCTAAAAGTGATTTTAACAACATGTGGACATAATTAGTGAAACAGTTCCCAAAAAGAGAAAGAGCAAAGTAGGAGCCTGAATTATGATCACTTGGGTTATTTGATGGAAAACACTACCATTTTTTATTGAAATCTCTAGATGAGTTTTTTGAGGTAAGGCTGTCTTTGTCTCCTTATTAGTAAAAATAAAAGCTTCAATGAGGCCATTTAATCAAAGTTAGCAAATATGTTTGTGTTAGAACATTCATTTTCAAACTTGATAACACATTAAATTCACTTGGGAAGAGTTTTCACAATGCCTATGCACAGACCCTTCTCCTGACATGTTGAATCAGATTTGTTGTGGGTTGTGCCTAGGCATTCATAGTTTAAAATTATCCCAAAGTGATTATAAAGAGGAATAAGGGTTGAGAATCATTGGGATTAGACCATTCAACAGAGAAAATTCCACATTCTGCATTTTATCTTTACTAATATAATCAGTGAGCCAGTAACCTATTTCTTAAAGCATACCTGCTAATTGAAAGTATTAACATATAGAAAGAGAAAATGCAAGTGAGAATAAAGAGACCCTTAATAAAAAGAGCAAGGACACTTTCAGTAGAGTTTCTTCATTTTGAAAGGGAAGCAACTGGGTTTGAGGGGTAGAGCTAGGACTTCATATCCAGTAGCAGATAATTGTATAACTCAACCTCCAATACCCAAACATTTGAATGATCAATATACCATACATAAAAGTAAATTAGAATACTCTTAATTGTGTAGGTCTTTGCTTAGGAGAAGCATTCTGTTAATCATTCATTTAAGAAATACTTAACAAATATCAATATTTATGTGATGGTAACTTCTAGTGCTGGTTTCAAGGAAGCATTTTATATCAGGTTCCAAATCTGTGAATCATGTACCACCATCTGCTGCAGAAGCAGGTCTCCTTGGGGTACTTATGGCAAGGAAGAGGAACACCTTATTACTCCCTAGGATTTGGCATCTATCACTACACAATCTGTTATGGTGGTCAACTGGTCTGACTTCCTTTTATTCTCTAGCTGAAACCTCTTCATTTCCCAGGCCACATCCTATCACCTGCTTTGCTCTCTCAAGGACAAAGAGAGCATGCTCTTCACACAGAGGACGTGGGCCTGGGTCCGCACCTCAGGCATGGTTCACACAGGTAAAGCCATGTAAAGAGGAAAAGTACCACTGTCAACAGAAGACAGAGATTTATACTTTTGTGTGTGTGTGTGTGGTATGCGGGCCTCTCACTGTTGTGGCCTCTCCCGTTGCAGAGCACAGGCTCTGGACGCGCAGGCTCAGCAGCCTTGGCTCACGGGCCCAGCCGCTCAGGGCATGTGGGATCTTCCCGGACCGGGGCACGAACCCGTGTCCCCTGAATTGGCAGGCGGACTCTCAACCACTGCGCCACCAGGGAAGCCCAGAGATTTACACTTTTATTCCTTCCCTTAGAACTCTGCCTCCTATACTCCATCTCCTAGTGATTTTGAGCATCCTAAATTCACACCAGAGGTTAGTTTGTATCATTAACATTTTTCTACAATTCACTTTCTGCTGTAAACACAATGGGCTTAATAAGAAAGCTTATGATCAACCAGAGAGGACAGTAGTTTGGGGGAAAAAAAGAGGAGTCAGGGGAGAAGTGATCTAAAGAGCTAGAAATTCCAAATTTTTTTTAAAAAGTCTATTTCATCATCATCATCATATTATTATTATTTTATATTTTATACCACCCATGGCACCTATAGTCTACCTTTGACACAGTCAGATTGAGTACGCAAATACTGCCTCTTCTCAACTCATTCAGAGTAAATTCCAAAGTCCTTAAATGGCTTTCAACCCTCTATGTGATCTGCACCCATGGCACTCTTTTTTTTTTGAGGTCTAGAGATTTTATTTTATTTTATTTTTTATTGAAGTATAGTGATTTACAATATATTAGTTTCAGGTGTACAACAGTGACTCAATAGTTTTACAGATTATACTCCATTTAAAACTATTATAAAATGTTGGCTGTGTTTCCTGTAATGTACAATATATCCTTGTAGCTTATTTATTCTATACCTAGTAATTTGTACCTCTTAATCCTCTATGCCTATCTTGCCCCTCCCCACTGGTCACCACTAATTTGTTTTCTATATCTGTAAGTCTGTTTCTGTTTTGTTATGTTCATTTACTTCTTTCAGTTTTTTAGATTCAGTATGTGACAACATAGAGTACTTGTCTTTGTCTGACTTATTTCACTAAGCATAATACCCTGCAGGTCCATCCATGTTGATGCAAATGGCAAGACTTTATTCTTTTTATGCCTGAGTAGTATTCCATTGTATATGTATGTATACACCATATCTTCTTTGTCCACTCCTCTGTTGATGGGTGTTTATGTTGCTTCCATATCTTTCTTGGTTATTATAAATAATGCTGCTATGACCATTGGGGTGCATGTATCTTTTTGAATTAGTCTTTTTGTTTTCGTCAAATGTATACCGAGGAGTGGAATCACTGGATCATATTTGTAGTTCTATTTTTAGTTTTCGGGGAACCTCCGTACTGTTTTCCAAAGTGGCTGCACCAATATACATTCCCATCTACAGCATACTATGGCTCCCTTTTCTCCACATCCTGTCCAGAATTTGTTATTTGTGGTCTTTTTGATGATAACTATTCTAACAGGTGTGAGGGGATATCTAACTGTGGTTTTGATTTTCATTTCTCTGATGACTAGTGATGTTGCATCTTTTCATGTGCCTGTTGGCCATCTGTATATCTTCTTTGGAAAAAAATCTCTTCAGGTCTTCTGCCAATTTTTAAATCAGGTTGTTTGCTTTTTTGAGTTCTATGAGCTTTCTATGTATTTTGGATATTAACCCCTTATTGGACATATCATTTGGAAATATTTTCTCCCATTTAATAGGTTGTCTTTTTGTTTTGTTGATGGTTTCCTTTGCTGTGAAAAAACCTTTTAAGTTCAAACAGGTCCCACTTGTTTATTTTTGCTTTTGTTTCTTTTGCCTTAGAAGACAGATCCATAAAAAATATTGCTGCAATTTATGTCAGAGAGTTCTGTCTATATTTTCTTCTAGGAGTTTTATGGTTTCAGCCCTTATATTTAGGTATTTAATTCATTTTGAGCTTATTTGTGTATATGGTATGAGAAAAATATTCTAACTCATTCTTTCACCTGTAGTTGTTCAGTTTTTCTAGCACTGTTTATTGAAGAAACTGTCTTTTACCCATTGTAATTTCTTGCCTCTGCTGTAGATTGATTGACTATAAGTGTGTTGGTGGGTTTATTTCTGGGCTCTGTATTCTGTTCCAGTGCTCTACGTGTCTGTTTTTGTGCCAGTTTCAATTACTGTAGCTTTGTAGTACTGTGCCATGTTATCTTCATTTTGTTCATTTTTCTCAAGATTGCTTTAGCTATTCAGGGCCTTATTTAGTTTCATATAAACTTTAGGATTATTTGTTCTAGTTCTGTGAAAAATGTTATGGGTGTTTTGATAAGGATTGCATTAAATCTGTACTTTGCTTTGGTAATATGGACATTTTAACAATATTAATTCTCCAACCCATGAACACAGAGTATGTTTCCATTTCTTTGTGTCATTTTCAATTTCCTTTATCTATGTATTATAGTTTTCAGTGTATTGGTCTTTAACCTCCTTGGTTAAGTTTATTCCTAGGTATTTAACTCTTTTTGATGTGATTTTAAATCGGACTGTTTTCTTGCTTTCTCTTTCTGATAGTTCATTATTAGTGTACAGAAAATCAAGATTTCAGTATATTAATTTTGTATCCTGCAACTTTAACAAATTCATGTATTAGTTCTAATAGTCTTTTGGTGGAGACTTTAGGGTTTTCTATGTATACTATCATTTCATCTGCAAATACTGACAGTTTTATTTCTTCCTTTCCAATATGGATGCCTTTTATTTCCTTTTGTTGTCTGAGTGTTGTGACGAAGACTTCCAAAACTAGGTTAAATAGAAGTGGTGAGAGTGGACATCCTTGTCCTGTTCCTGATTTTAGAGGAAAAGCTTTCAGCTTTTCACTGTTGAGTATGATATTACTCGTGAGCTTGTCATAAATGGCCTTTATTATGTTGAGATATGTTCCCTCTATACCAATTTTGATGAGAGTTTTTATTATGAATGGATGTTAAATTTTGTCAAATGATCTTTCTATGTCTATTGAGATTATTATGTGATTTTTACCCTTCCTTTTGTTAATGTGTTTTATCACATGGATTGATTAGTGGATATTAGACTATACTTACATCCCTGGAAAAAAAACCACTTGATCATGGTGTATGATCCTTTTTATATATTGTTGAATTTGATATGCTAATATTTTGTTGAGGATTTTTTCATGTATATTCATCAGATATGTTGGCTTGAAATTTTCTTTTTTTTAGGGTCTTTGTCTGGTTTTGGTATCAGGGTAATGGTGGCCTTGTAGAGTGCATTCGGGAGTAGTCCCTTCTCGTCAATTTTCTGGAATAGCTTGAGAAGGATGCATGTTAACACTTCTTTATATGTTTGGTAGAATTCCCAAGTCCCGGACTTTTGTTTGCTGGGATTTTTTTGATTGCTAATTAAATTTTACTACTACTGATTAGTCTGTTCAGATTGTTTATTTCTCTGTCATTCAGTCTTAGAAGATTTAATGTTTCTAGAAATTAACCCACGACCTCTTTGTCTTCATATCCTCTTGCTTTTAACTTTACTGACTCTGTTCAGCTCTACTTACCTCCTTGCTGCTTCTCTTATATGCCAAGCAGGATTCTAACTTTGGGCCTTGGAATTAGTTTTCTCTGCCTGGAATATTTTGCCCCAGATATCTACATAATTTATCCCATTAGTTCCTTCAAATCTATGCTAAAATCTTACTTTACCAGAGATATCTTCACTGACCACTCTATAAAAGATAGTAACATGCCACCCACCCCCAACTCCAGGCTTCTTGCCTCATTACTCTTATTTTTTTCCACTGCAGTTATCACCACCTGACATATTTACATGTTTATTTGCTTATTTTCTGTCTATCCTCTTCAGAGTATAAGAGCCAGGAATGTTGTTCACTGCTATTTTCCCTATTCCTAGAACAGGACCTGGCCCACTGTAGGCACCACAGTCTTTCAGAAACTACCATTTATGGAGTGGCCATCATGGCTGGACTGTGCAAGATGCTTAAAATGTATTTTCTCTTTACATCATACTGAGACTTTGAGAGAGAACTATTTTTTTTAACAGAAGTAAACAATTGGACTGTAGGCATGATACATATAAATTAAGTAGCAGTGTTTGAATAATATGCAGCCAAATTTTAAACTGCAAGAGAAGAAATGAATGGACCTATTTAGAAAGGTGAAAGACAGTCTTCTAAAGGAATGAATCATGAGTAAACCTATTAAATGAACTGTAGAAAATTTGTTATGACAAAGTTAGTAAAGTGAGTATCAGTGAAAAGCTGAAATAGGAAGGGTAGACAAGGATTCATTTGCCAATTAGGTATCACTTCCCTTTCCTTTGTTTTGCTTCATAATATGATTTTATGTCAAGAAAATGAAGCAGAAAACCAATAACACTCTGACCATCTGAGAGCTCGTAATAGAAATTCTAAGTTAAAAAGGATGTTCAAGATGAGTATAATTAATATATCTATGAACAGATTTTTCATTGAAATACGTGAACTTGCCAAAAAATTATGTTATTATATGTCTTTTAAAAAATTTATATCTAGCCTGTGTCACAACTTACTAGCCTACATCACAACAAGTTGTGAAATGTGAAAGTGAACTATAATAAAACAGGAGATAGGTTGAGGAGCACTTGTTTTCCCATGATTCAAATACAAAATATTATGTTCAAAAATAAGGATAATGAAAAATTCTTATTTTTATAACTATTTCATGGGGTAAAGTGCTTTAATATTATTGCTTAAATTTAGATGAACACTATAATAAAGAATGCTATATAGTAAACTATGGCGAGCTAAGGTTTGACAGTTGGTTTTTTTCGTCAAGAGAATGCTTTGGTGAGAATGGTAAAATTAAAAGTGCCTGCATTCTAGGAAAGTTCCATTCATAATGTAACCATTCAACACATGTATCTATTAAAAATAGATGTTGAAGTGTTTACTTTCAGGAAGATGGACTACATTTATTTCTACTTATTCTTCCTGGTAAAGACAACTTAAAACCCTTGTCACTATATATGAAAAAAATGTTAGACTCTGAAAGGTAGATAGAACAAGTGAGGCTACAAGACCTGAGAAACCAAAGAATGGCATAGTTATGAGTTCCCTGGCAGTTATATATTTGCTTCATATATCCCAGACTTGAAGCAAAAAAGGCCAACAACCCAGAAATGTTAATGGGTGTAGACAAAAAAAGAGGAAAAACCCCAATTAAGCTCATGCTCTCAAACCAAAGGATTAGGAAAAGACAGCCTAGCAAGTAGATAACTTTTATATAATAATTGCTGCACTCCAGCCAAACACCACAGAAAAAGCTATAGCCCCCATCCCAACCACACCATCAAAGGCCAGGTGGGGAGCCTAGATTTCTATCCATTTATAATGAAGTAATCTCATACTGACACTGGAGTGGTGTCAGAGAAGGCCAAGCAGGGAACCAGGAATTTCGTCTCCACTGGCCAGTAAAGAGATCCCTTCCTCCAGCCCTGATGTCAGTGGTTAGCCACACCCACCTGGTAGTAACAAGGCATCCTACATCTCCTCACTGGAGTGGTATCAGAAGAAACCTAGTGGAGGGCCAGGACTTTGACCATCATCCAGTGGCAACCAGGCCACCCCCATTGCAGTGTCATATTTCTACCTCCACCTGGCATTAATGAAACAACGCCTCTTCCCTTGAAGAAGAACTGTCAGAGAAAGCCAACAGAAGGTTTAAATAAAATCCAGAGTCTCATAACATAGTATAAAAAGGTTCAGATTTCAATTAAAAATCACTTATTATACCTAGAGCCAGAAATATCTCAAGCTTAATGAAAAACAATCAGTAATGCCAACACTGAGATGACAGAGATGTTAGATTATCTTACAGAGATTTTGAAGCAGCTATGATAAAAATTTTTCAATAAATAACCTTGAACATTTTTAAAACAAAACACTGGAAAGACTCAGAAAACAAATAGAAATTCTCAGCAAAGAAGTGTAAGATATGAAGAACCACCAAGTAGAAATTTTAAAACTGAAAAATACAATAACCAAATGAAAAAGCTCAGTGGATGGGCTTGACTAAAGAATGGATGAAACAGAGGAAAGAATCAGTAAAATGGAAGGTAGAACAATGGAAATTACCTAATCTGGACAGCAGATAGACAGTAGACTGACAAAAATGAACACAGCCTCTGGGACTTGTGAGACTATAACAAAAGATCTAACACTTGTGTCATCAGAGTCCTGAAAGTAGAGGAAAAACAAGGTGAGGATTAAAAAAGCACTCAAAGAAATAGGCTTAAAATTTCCCAAACATAGGACAAGACACAAACTTAATCTAAAATAGGATACATAAAAATCAATGAAATCCACACTAAGACATATAATAATTAAACTACAGACAACAAAAAGAATTTTTGAAAGCTGTCAAGGAAAAGTGACACTTTAACTATAATAGAAAAATAATTCAAATGAGAACAGATTTCTCATCAGAAAACAAAAAAAAAAATGGCATGACATTTTTCAGATGCTGTAAGAAAAGAATTGTCAACACAGAATCCTATACCCAGCAAGCATTTCCTTGAGGAATAAAGTGAAAATAAAACATTCTCAGATGAATGAAAACTAAGAGAATTTGTCACTAGCTGACCTACTCTAACAGAATGGCTAAAGGAAGTTTTCTAAATTAAAATGAAACAATAAAGGAAGGAAACTTGAAACAACAGAAAAAAAAAAAAGAAAAACATGGTAAACAAATAAGTAGGTAAATGCAATAGGTTTTCCTTCTACTCTTTAATTTTCTAAATTGTTTCATTGTTAAAGAAAAAACATAACAGAGTCTGATATGCTTCTAAATGTAGATAGAATAATTACTTAATAAATATAACAAACTGGAGATTAAAGGGACATAAAGGAAAATAAGGTTTCTATCCTTTACTCAAACTGGTAAAGTGGTAACACCAGTAAGTTGTGATGTTATGTATATATACTGTAATTTTGGCATCAACTATGAAATGCTATACAAAGTGATACCCTCAAAAACACTTAGATAACTCAAAATGAAATTCTTTTTTTTTTTTTTCACTAACTGGTCTCTCTGCTTTTCAATTTAAATGAGTCTCTGCAATTTACCCCTTACTCAGAATGACCTTAAAGCTCCAATACGATCATGTCATTTCCTCACTTAATATCTTTCAAAGGCTTCTTGTCAACTAAGAATAAGGGGTACACAGCTTTTGGCTTACACAGCTTTTTGTGACCTGTGTCTGTTCAACTCACCAGGCTCAATCCCACCACTTTCCTTCCCCACCACCCCAACTCAGATCCAGCTGCACTAGTGATCTTAAGACTTTGGAAAAAACAGAGACTTTAGTGATGCTTTGGACTTAGTTTCAAACCAGGCTTTGACATGTCAGACATTTTGTAGGTTACTCAAAACTTTCTTGAGCTCCATCTTGTCTTCTCTAAGATGAATGAAATATCACCTACTTCATTAGATTGTTATGAGAGCCATATAAGTTCTGTTAATTTGATAGTTATATACTTTTGCATCAAATATCTAACACATAATAAATGCTTTAAATGATAACTGTTATTTTGATTACTCACCCTTTGCCTAAAATATTCTTTCTCCAATGTTCACCTCTTCTTAAAACAGGCTTAATTCTTTCTTTAGAATTCAGCACTGATATAACTTTCTCTGAAATTCAATACTTTGGTTAAACTTACAAGAATTAAAAAAACAAAAAACTTACAAGAATTAAGTTTGAGTTTGTTACAACTGGGTTCAATCTTAGTTCCATTATATTCTATTTGTATAACTTCCATCAATTAACAATTTCTCAGATCTTAAGTTTCCTCATTTGTTCAATGAGGATGAAAATCCCTATCTTATGGGTTTCTGTGAGTATTAAATCATTTTTGGAAAGGACAAATAAATCTATGCCTTCTTTCCCAACACACAAAAGTTCTCTCACTTCCACTTTTTCTCTCTATCTCTCAAAATGAAATTATTAAAAAATGTTACTACAATCCATAGGATGGCAGAAAAAAAGAACACGGAGAGAAGAAAAACATGTAGAAAAACCAGAAAACAAAAAATAAATGGCATGCTTAAGCCTTAACATATCAATAGTTACATTAAATGTAAACTTGATAACACACCAATTAAAAGACAAAAGTTGGCACAGTGGACAAAAAATCATGACCCAACTACATACTTTCTACCAGAAACTAACTTTAAACATACTGATATAGGCAGGTATATAGTAAAAGGGTAGGAAAAGTTACATTATGCAAACTTTAATCAATGGAAAGCTCGAGTAGGTATATAAATTTCACACAAAACAGACTTCCTTACAAGGAAACACATAAGAAATAAAGAAAGATAGTAAATAGAGAGTTTAATTCTCTAAGAAGACATAACAAACTTAAATGCATATATACCTAAAAAGAGAACATAAAAATACACAAACCAAAAATGGGTAGAACTGAAAATAGAAAGACATCTCCATTATTACGATTGGAGATTTTGAAACTCTTCTAACTGATAAATCAAGCAGCATTTCCCACACTTACTCTCACCGTCCCAAATAAGAGACACTATGGTTTTCTCAGAACACGATTTGGAAAAAGCTGCTCTGATTGGTCAGTAATCATCTTGAGCTCTGGGAGAGGGTGAGAAACAATCCTTAGGGTCATCTCAATTTCCTTTTATCCCTTCATTATAGTCATTTTTACTGCCTTCTTGTTTTTGCAGCCTATCTTTAAAGATTCTTAGGCTTTGAAAAGACACAAAATCCTTGCTTTGTGTCTGAAGAGATCTTTTTATGGTTTATGGAATTTACACAGCAAACTTTAAAAATCCAGATAAATTCCCATGGTCTTCATTAAATATCTGCTTAAAAAACAACTAGGAGCTCTACCCAATAAATCTAACTTATTTTCACTGTGCTTCACTAAAAGATATGGAAATGTATTTTTACTCTATCTTCAGTGCACATTAGTAGTAATTGCTGTGAATATTTGGGCTTTTGTCTCTGTATTTTTTCTTTTTTTTCATTTACATTTAGGTAATATATTTTAGTGTAGAAGGTGAGGTAGAATGTCACCTTTATTTTCACATTTTAATATACATTTTAAATGATTTTATTGTCATAATACACTTCATATATGGTAGTATTACCTCTCATTTCTCTACTCTTTCAAAAATATCCTGTGGTTTTCGGCCTCGGTGCATGACTCAGCTCAGTCCACTTCAAGATGCTGACAAACAGGTCTAGCCACAGAGCCTGTTGAGCTTTACCCTACATGACCATGGGCACTGGCAGCTGTGTTGGGCCATCTTGCCTGTAGGATGAAGCAGTGCCTTCAGATGCCTGCCTCCTTGTACTTCCAAGAGATTCGTTCAAGATGGCAGAGTAGAAGGATACGCTCTCACTCCCTCTTTCAAGAACACCAGAATCACAACTAAATGCTGAACAGTCATCAACAGGAAGACACTGGAACTCACAAAAAAAGATACCCCACATGCAAAAACAAAGGAGAAGCCACAATGAGATGGTAGGAGGGGCGCTATCACAATAAAATCAAATACCATAACTTCTAGGTGGATGACTCACAAACTGGAGAACACTTATACCACAGAAGTCCACCCACTGGAGTGAAGGTTCTGAGTCCCATGTCAGGCTTCCCAAACTGGGGGTCCAGCAACGGGAGGAGGAATTTCTAGAGAATCAGACTTTGAAAACTAGCAGGATTTGATTGCAGGACTTCAGCAGTACTGGGGGAAACAGAGACTCCACTCTTGGAGGGCACACACAAAGTAGTGTGCACATCAGGACCCAGGGGAAGGAGCAGTGACCCCATAGGAGACTGAACCAGACCTACCTGCTAGTGTTGGAGGGTCTCCTGCAGAGGCGGGGGGGCAGCTGTGTCTCACCAAGGGACAAGGACACTGTCAGCAGAAATTCTGGGAAGTACTCCTTGGCATGAGCCATCCCAGAGTCCGCCATTAGCCCCACCAAAGAGCCCGGGGAGGCTCCAGTGTTGGGTCGCCTCAGGCCAAACAACCAACAGGGAGGGAACTCAGCCCCACCCATCAGCAGACAAGCGGATTAAAGTTTTACAGAGCTCTGCACAACAGGGCAACAGCCAGCTCTACCCACCACCAGTCCCTCCCATCAGGTAACTTACACAGCCTCTTAGTTAGCCTCATCCACCAGAGGGCAGACAGCAGAAGCAAGAAGGACTACAATCCTGCAGCCTGTGGAACAAAAACCACATTCACAGAAAGATAGACAAGACAAAAAGGCAGAGGACTGTGTACCAGATGAAGAAACAAGATAAAACCCCAGAAAAACAGCTAAATGAAGTGGAGATAGGCAATCTTCCAGAAAAAGAATTCAGAATAATCATAGTGAAGATGATCCAGGACCTCAGAAAAGGAATGGAGGCAAAGATCGAGAAGATGCAAGAAATGTTTAACAAACATCTAGAAGAATTAAAGAAAAAACAAACAGACATGAACAATACAATAACTAAAATGAAAACTGATACACTAGAAGGAATTAATAGCAGAATAACTGAGGCAAAAGAACAGATAAGTGACTTGGAAGACAGAATGGTGGAATTCACTGCTGTGGAACAGAATAAAGAAAAAAGAATGAAAAGAAATGAAGACAGCCTAAGAGACCTCTGGGACAACATTAAATGCAACAACATTCGCATTATAGGGGTTCCAGAAGGACAAGAAAGAGAGAAAGGACCAGAGAAAATATTTGAAGAGATTACAGTCGAAAACTTCCCTAACATGGGAAAGGAAATGGCCACCCAACCAGGAAGTGCAGAGAGTCCCATACAGAATAAACCCAAGGAGAAGCATACCAAGACACATAGTAATCAAATTAACAAAAATTAAAGACAAAGAAAAATTATTGAAAGCAGCAAGGAAAAAACAACAAATAATATACAAGGGAACTCCCATAAGGTTAACAGCTGATTTCTCAGCAGAAATTCTACAAGCCAGAAGAGAGTGGCATGATATACTTAAAGTGATGAAAGGGAAGAACATACAACCAAGGTTACTCTACCCCGCAAGGATCTCATTCAGATTCGATGGAGAAATCAAAAGCTTTAGACCAGCAAAAGCTAAGAGAATTCAGCACCACCAAACCAGCTCTACAACAAATGCTAAAGGACCTCCTCTAAGTGGGAAACACAAGAGAAGAAAAGGACTTACAAAAACAAACCCAAAACAATTAAGAAAATGGTAATAGGAACATACATATCGATAATTACCTTAAACATGAATGTATTAAATGCTCCAACCAAAAGATACAGGCTTGCTGAATGGATACAAAAACAAGACCCATATATATGCTGTCTACAAGAGACCCACTTCAGACAGAGGGACACATACAGACTGAAAGTGAGGGGATGGAAAAGATATTCCATGCAAATGGAAATCAAAAGAAAGCTGGAGTAGCAATATTCATATCAGGTAAAATAGACTTTAAAATAAACAATGTTACAAGAGACAAGGAAGGACAATATATAATGATCAAGGGATCAATCCAAGAAGAAAATATAATTATAAATATATATGCACCCAACACAGGAGCGCCTCAATACCTAAGGCAACAGCTAACAGCTCTAAAACAGGAAATCAAGAGTAGCACAGTAATAGTGTGGGACTTTAACACCTCATTTACACAAATTGACAGATCATCAAAACAGAAAATTAATAAGGAAACACAAGCTTTAAATGACACAATAGACCAGATAGACTTAATTGATATTTATAGGACATTCCATCCAAAAACAGCAGATTACACTTTCTTCTCAAGTGCACATGGAACATTCTCCAGGATAGATCACATCTTGGGTCACAAATCAAGCCTCAGAAAATTGAAATCATATCAAGCACCTTTTCTAACCACAACGCTATGAGATTAGAAATGAATTACAGGGAAAAACACGTAAAAAACACAAACACACGGAGGCTAAACAATACGTTACTAAATAACCAAGAGATCACTGAAGAAATCAAAGAGGAAATCAAAAAATACCTAGAGACAAATGACAATGGAAACATGACAATCCAAAACCTATGGGATGCAGCAAAAGCAGTTACAAGAGGGAAGTTTATAGCTATACAGGCCTACCTCAAGAAAAAAGAAAAATCTCTAACAAACAATCTAACCTTACACCTAAAGGAACTAGAGAAAGAAGAACAAACAAAACCCAAAGTTAGGAGAAGGAAAGAAATCATAAAGATCACAGCAGAAATAAATGAAATAGAAACAAAGAAAACAGTAGCAAAGATCAATAAAACTAAAAGCTGGGTCTTTGAGAAGATAAACAAAATTGATAAACCATTAGCCAGATTCATCAAGAAAAAGAGAGGACTCAAGAAAATTAAAAATGAAAAAGAAGTTACAACAGACACCGCAGAAATACAAAGTATCCTAAGAGACTACTACAAGCAACTTTATGCCAATAAAATGGACAAACTGAAAGAAATGGACAAATTCTTAGAAAGGTATAACCTTCAAAGACTGAACCAGGAAGAAATATAAAATATGAACAGACCAATTGCAAGTAATGAAATTGAAACTGTGATTAAAAACCTTCCAACAGGGCTTCCCTGGTGGCGCAGTGGTTGAGAATCTGCCTGCCGATGCAGGGGACACGGGTTCATGCCTGGTCCGGGAAAATCCCACATGCCGCGGAGCGGCTGGGCCCGTGAGCCATGGGCGCTGAGCCTGTGGGTCTGGAGCCTGTGCTGTGCAACAGGAGAGGCCACAACAGTGAGAAGCCTGCGTACTGCAAAAAACAAAACAAAACAAAAAACAACCTTCCAACAAACAAAAGTCCAGGAGCAGATAGCTTCACAGATGAATTCTATCAAGCATTTAGAAAACCAGTCATTCTCAAACTTCGAAAAAATTGCAGAGGAAGGAAAACTCCCAAACTCATTCTGTGAGGCCACAATCACCCTGATACCAAAACCAGACAAGGATACTACAAAAAAAGAAAATTACAGACCAAATCAGTGATGAATATAGATGCAAAAATCAACAAAATACTGGCAAACAGAATCCAGCAACACATTAAAAGGATCATACACCATGATCAAGAGGGATTTATCCCAGAGATGCAAGAATTCAATATACACACATCAGTCAATGTGATACACCATATTAACAATTTGAAGAATAAAAACCATATGATCATCTCAATAGATGCAGAAAAAGCTTTTGACAAAATTCAACACCCATTTATGATAAAAACTCTCCAGAAAGTGGGCACAGAGGGAACCTATTTCAACATAGTAAAGGCCATATATGACAAAACCACAGCAAACATCATTCTCGATGGTGAAAAACTGAAAGCATTTCCTCTAAGACCAGGAACAAGACAAGGATATCTTCTGTCACTACTATTATTCAACATAGTTTTAGAAGTCCTAGCCATGGCAATCAGAGAAGAAAAAGAAATAAAAGGAATCCAAATTGGAAAAGAAAAAGTAAAAGTGTCATTGTTTGCAGATGACATGATACTATACATAGAGAATCCTAAAGATGCCACCAGAAAACTACTAGAACTAATCAATGAATTTGGTAAAGTTGCAGGATACAAAATTAATGCACGGAAATCTCTTGCCTTCCTGTACACTCATGATCAAAAATCTGAAAGAGAAATTAAGGAAAAACTCCCATTTACCATTGCAACATAAAGAATGAAATACCTAGGAATAAACCTACCTAGGGATACAAAGACCTGTATGCAGAAAACTATAACACACTGATGAAAGAAATTAAAGATGATACCAACAGATGGAGAGATATACCATGTTCTTGGATTGGAAAAATCAATATCGTGAAAATGACTACACTACCCAAAGCAATCTACAGATTCAGTGCAAGCCCTATCAAATTACCAATGGCATTTTTTACAGGACGAGAAAAAATATCTTAAAATTTGTATGGAGACACAAAAGACTCAGAATAGCCAAAGCAGTCTTAAGGGGAAAAAACGGAGCTGGAGGAAACAGACTCCGTAACTTCAGAATATAGCATAAAGCTACCGTAATCAAGACAATATGGTACTGACACAAAAACAGAAATATACATCAATGGAACAAAATAGAAAGCCCAGAGGTAAACCCACACACCTATGGTCAACTAATCTATGACAAAGGAGGCAAGGATATAGAATGGAGAAAAGGCAGTCTCTTCAGTAAGTGGTGCTGAGAAAACTGGACAGCTACATGTAAAAGAATGAAATTAGAATACTCCCTAACACCATACACAGAAATAAACTCAAAATGGATTAGAAACCTAAATGTAAGACTGGGCACTGTAAAAACTCTTAGAGGAAAACATAGGAAGAACAATCTTTGACATAAATCACAGCAAGATATTTTTTGATCCACCTCCTAGAGTAATGGAAATAAAAATAAACAAATGGTACCTAATGAAACTTAAAAGCTTTTGCACAGCAAAGGAAACCATAAACAAGACGAAAAGACAACCCTCAGAATGGGAGAAAATACTTGCAAATGAATCAATGGACAAAGGATTAATCTCCAAAATACATAAACAACTCATGCAGCTCAATATTAAAGAAACAAACAACCCAATCCAAAAATGGGCAGAAGACCTAAATAGACATTTCTCCAAAGATGACATACACGTGGCCAAGAAGCCATACAGATGGCCAAGAAGTACATGAAGAGCTGCTCAATATCACTAATTATTAGGGAAATGCAAATCAAAACTACAGTGAGGTATCACCTCACAGCAGTTAGAATGGGCATCATCAGAAAATCTACAAACAACAAATGCTGGAGAGGGTGTGGAGAAAAGGTAACCCTCTTGCACCATTGGTGGGAATGTAAATTGATACAAGCCACTATGGAGAACAGTATGGAGGTTCCTTAAAAACCTAAAAATAGAATTACCATATGACCCAGCAATCCCACTCCTGGGCATATACCCAGAGAAATCCATAGTTCAAAAGACACATGCACCCCAATGTTCATTGCAGCACTATTTACAATAGCCAGGTCATGGAAGCAACCTAAATGCCCATCGACAGTCAAATGGGTAAAGAAGATGTGGTGCATATATATACAATGGAATATTACTCAGCCATAAAAGGGGACGAAACTGGGTCCCATTTGTAGAGACGTGGATGCATCTAGAGACTGTCATACAGAGTGAAGTTAGTCAGAAAGAGAAAAAGAAATATCATATATTAACGCATATATGTGGAACCTAGAAAATGGTACAGATGAACCGGTATGCAGAGCAGAAATTGAGACACAGAAGTAGAGAAAAAACGTATGGACACCAAGGTGGGGGAAAGTGGCTAGGGTTGCGGGTTGTGGTGGTGGGATGAATTGGGAGATTGGGATTGACATGTATACACTGATGTGTATAAAATGGATGACTAATAAGAAAAGTAAAAAATAAACTTACAAAAAAAAAGATAAGACAAAAATCAATGAAAATGAAACCAGAAAAACAATAAACAACAACAAAAAATGTGTCTACAATCATTTGTATTATTTTTTAGAATCCACAGATAATAGAAAATAAAACTTGTGGTTACCAAAGGGGAGAAGGAAGTTGGAAGGGACAAATTAGGGTTATGGGATTAATAGATACAAGTTGCTATATATAACATAGCTAAGCAACAAGGATATACTGTATAGCACAGGAAATTATACCCATTATCTTATAATAACCTAGAGTGGAATAAAATATACAAAAATACTGAGTCACTATGCTATATACCTGGACCTAACACAATACTATAAATCAACTATACTTCAATAAAAAAGAATGTACATAACCACTAAAAAAAAAATGTACAATCTCAGTTTTATATTGATTACAAGTTAATTGATAATATTTTAGAAATATATTATTAAAATTAAAAAAATATTCTGGGTATTTTGCATGTCTAGTTTTCTATGTGAACATTAGAAACAGCTACTATAATTATAAAACCAAAATTCCATTCATATTATTAAGTTCTATATTATTGTAATTTATATAGATTTAACTTTTTATAATAGGCCCCTTGAAAAAGTGACATTCTTTGAAGTCTTATTTGAGTTGTTAGATACTTTATTTATTTATTTATTTATTAACATTTTTATTGGAGTATAATTGATATACACTGTTGTGTTAGTTTCTGCTTTATAACAAAGTGAATCAGCTGTATATATATACATATTTACCCATATCTCCTCCCTCTTGTGTCACCCTCCGACCCTCCCTACCCCACCTCTCTAGGTGCTCCCAAAACACCAAGCTGATCTCCCTGTGCTATGTGGCTGTTTCCCACTAGCTATCAGTTTTACATTTAGTGGTGTATATATGTCCATGCCACTCTCTCACTTCGTCCCAGTTTACCCTTCCCCTCCCCATGTCCTCAAGTCCATTCTCCATGTCTCTGTCTTTATTTGCTGTCCTGCCCCTACGTTCTTCAGAACTTTTTTTTTTTTTAGATATCATATATATGTGTTAGCATATGGTATGTGTTTTTCTCTTTCTGACTTACTTCACTCTATATGACCGTATCTATGTCCACCCACCTCACTACAAATAACTCAATTTTGTTTCTTTTTATGGCTGAGTAATATTCAATTGTATATATGTGCCACATCT
The DNA here is from genome assembly GCF_003676395.1 of Aethalodelphis obliquidens. Taxonomy (NCBI): domain Eukaryota; kingdom Metazoa; phylum Chordata; class Mammalia; order Artiodactyla; family Delphinidae; genus Aethalodelphis; species Aethalodelphis obliquidens. The sequence continues at coordinate 26,200,600 of NW_020837968.1, forward strand.
TCTTTATCCATTAATCTGTCGATGGACACTTAGGTTGCTTCCATATCCTGGCTATCATAAATAGAGCTGCAGTGAACATTTTGGTACATGACTCTTTTTGAATTATGGTTTTCTCAGGGTATATGCCCAGTAGTGGAATTTGTGGGTCGTATGATAGTTCTATTTTTAGTTTTTTAAAGAACCTCCATACTGTTCTCCATAGTGGCTGTATCAATTTACATTCCCACCAACAGTGAAAGAGGGTTCCCTTTTCTCCACACCCTCTCTAGCATTTATTGTTTGTAGATTTTTTGATGATGGTCATGCTGAATGGTGTGAGGTGATACCTCATTGTAGTTTTGATTTGCATTTCTCTAATGACTAGTGATGTTGAGCATCCTTTCATGTGTTTGTTGGCAATCTGTATATCTTCTTTGGAGAAATGTCTATTTAGGTCTTCTGCCCATTTTTGGATTGGATTGTTTGTTTTTTTTGTTTTTTTTTTTTTAACATCTTTATTGGAGTATAATTGCTTTACAATGGTATGTTAGTTTCAGCTTCACAACAAAATGAATCAGTTATATATATACATATATTCCCATATCTCTTCCCGCTTGCGTCTCCCTCCCTCCCACCCTCCCTATCCCACCCCTCCAGGTGGTCACAAAGCACCGAGCTGATCTCCCTGTGCTATGCGGCTGCTTTCCACTAGCTATCTACCTTACGTTTGGTAGTGTATATATGTCCATGCCTCTTTATCGCTTTGTCACCGTTTACACTTCCCCCTCCCCATAGCCTCAAGTCCATTCTCTAGTAAGTCTGTGTCTTTATTCCTGTTTCACCCCTAGGTTTTTTTGATATTGAGCTGCATGAGTTGCTTGTATATTTTGGAGATTAATCCTATATCAGTTGTTTCTTTTGCAAATATATTCTCCCATTCTGCAGGTTAGCTTTTCATCTTGTTTATGGTTTCCTTTGCTGTGCAAAAGCTTTTAAGTTTCATTAGGTCCCATTTGTTTATTTTTGTTTTAACTTCCATTTCTCTAGGAGGTGAGTCAAAAAGGATCTTGCTGTGATTTATGTCATAGAGTGTTCTGCCTATGTTTTCCCTCCAAGAGTTTTATAGTCTCTGGCCTTACATTTAAGTCTTTAATCCAGTTTGAGTTGATTTTTGTGTATGGTGTTAGGGAGTGTTCTAATTTCATTCTTTTACATGTAGCTGTCCAGTTTTCCCGGAACCACTGTTGAAGAGGCTGTCTTTTCTCCATTATGTATTCTTGCCTCCTTTATCAAAGAAAACGTGACCATCTGTTTGTAGGTTTATCTCTGGGCATTCTATCCTGTCCGTTGATCTGTATTTCTGTTTTTGTGCCAGTACCATCCTGTCTTTTTTACTGTAGTTTGTAGTATACTCTGAAGTCAGGGAGCCTGATTCTTCAAGCTCCATTTTTCTTTCTCAAGATTGCTTTTGCTATTTGGGGTGTCTTGTGTTTCCATACAGATTGTGAAATTTTTTGTTCTAGTTCAGTGAAAAATGCTAGTGGTAGTTTGACAGGGATTGTCTTGAATATGTAGATTGCTTTAGGTAATATATTCATTTTCACAATGTTGATTCTTCCAATCCAAGAACACGGTGCATCTCCCCATCTGTTTGTATCACCTTTAATTCCCTTAGTTAGTGTCTTATAGTTTTCTGCACACAGGTCTTTTGTCTCCCTAGGTAGGTTTATTCCTAGGTATTTTATTCTTTTTTTTGCAGTAGTAAATGGGAGTGTTTCTTTAATTTCTTTTTCAGATTTTTCATCATTAGTGTATAGGAAGGCATGAGATTTCAGTGCATTAATTTTGTATCATGCAACTTTACCAAATTCATTGATTAGCTCTAGTAGTTTTCTGATAGCATCTTTAGGATTCTCTATGTATAGTATCATGTCAGCTGCAAACAGTGACAGTTTTACTTATTCTTTCTGATTTGGATTCCTTTTATTTCTTTTTCGTCTCTGATTGCTGTGGCTAAAACTTCAAACACTAAGTTGAATAATAGTGGTGAGAGTGGGCAACCTTGTCTTGTTCTTGATCTTAGTGGAAATGGTTTCACTTTTTCACCATTGAGGACAATGTTGGCTGTGGGTTTGTCATATGTGGCCTTTATTATGTTAAACTCCCTTTATGCCTCTTTCTGGAGGGTTTTTATCGTAAATCAGTGTTGACTTTTGTCAAAAGCTTTTTCTACATCTATTTAGATGATCATATGGTTTTTCTCTTTCCATTTGTTAATTTGGTTTATCACATTGACTGATTTGCATATATTGAAGAAACCTTGCATTCCTGGGATAAACCCCACTTGATCATGTTGTATGATCCTTTTAATGTGCTGTTGGATTCTCTTTGCTAGTATGTTGTTGAGGATTTTTGCATCTATGTTCATCAGTGATATTGGCCTTTAGATTTCTTTCTTAGTGACATCTTTGGTCGAATCTGAATGAGATCCTTTCTGGGTATAATCTTAGTTGTAGGTTTTTCTCTTTCATCACTTTAAATATGTCCTGCCCCTCCCTTCTGGCTTGTAGTGTTTCTGCTGAAAGTTCAGCTGTTAACCTTATGAGGATTCCATTGTATGTTATTTGTTGCTTTTCCCTTGCTGCTTTTAATATTGTTTCTTTGTATTTAATTTTTATAATTTGATTAATATGTGTCTTGGCATGTTTCTCCTTGGGTTTATCCTGTATGGGCCTCTCTGTGCTTCCTGGACTTGATTAACTATTTCCTTTCCCATATCAGGGAAGTTTTCAACTATAATCTCTTCAAATATTTTCTCAGTCCCTTTCTTTTTCTCTTCTTCTTCCGGGACCCATATAATTCAAACGTTGGTACGTTTAATGTTGTCCAAGAGGTCTCTGAGACTGTCCTCAATTCTTTTCATTATTTTTTCTTTATTCTACTCTGTGGTAGTTATTTGCACTATTTTATCTTCCAGGTCAATCATCTGTTCTTCTGCCTCAGTTATTCTGCTATTGATTCCTTCTGGAGAATGTTTAATTTCATTTATTGTGTTGTTCATCATTGTTTGTTTGCTCTTTAGTTCTTCTAGGTCCTTGTTAAACGTTTCTTGTATCTTCCCCATTCTATTTCCATGATTTTGTATCATCTTTACTATCATTACTCTGACGTCTTTTTCAGGTATACTGCCTATTTCCTCTTCATTTATTTGGTCTTGTGGGTTTTACCTTGCTCCTTCATCTGCTGTGTATTTCTCTGTCTTCTCATTTTGCTTAACTTACTGTGTTTGGGGTCTCCTTTTTGCTGGCTGCAGGTTTGTAGTTCCCATTGCTTTTGGTGTTTGCCCCCAGTGGGTAAGGTTCTTTCACTGGGTTGTGGAGGCTTCCTTGTGGAGGGGAGTGGTGCCTGTGTTCTGGTGGATGAGGCTCGATCTTGTCTTTGGTGGGCAGGACCATGTCTTGTGGTGTGTTTGGGGGTGTCTGTGAACTTTCTATGATTTTAGGCAGCTTCTCTGCTTATGGGTGTGGTTGTGTTCCTGTCTTGCCAGTTGTTTGGCATAGGGTGTCCAGCACTATAGCTTGCTGGTTGTTGAGTGGAGCTGTGTCTTTGCATTGAGATGGGGATCTCTGAGAGAGCTTTCACCATTTGATATTATGTCGAGCCAGGAGGTCCCTGGTGGACCAATGTCCTGAACTCGGCTCTCCCACCTCAGAAGCTTAGGCCTGACACTCGATTGGACCACCAAGACCCTGTCAGCTACACGGCTCAGAAGAAAAGGGAGGAAAAAAAAGAAAGAAAAAATTAATTAATTATTTAAAGTTATTAAAATAAAAAACTTTTTAAAATTATTAAAATAAGAAAGTAATAAAAACAAAAAGCAAGCCAGAAAGAAGAGAGCAACCAAACCAAAAACAAATCCACCAATTCTAACAAGGGCTAAAAACTATACTAAAAAGAAAAAAAGGACACACAGAACACTAGGACAAATGGTAAAAGCAAATCTATGCAGAGAAAATCACACAAAGAAGCATACACATACACACTCACAAAAGGAGAAAAAGGAAATATATATATATATAAAAGAAAAAAAGGAAGAGAGCAACCAAATCAATAAACAAATCTACCAATGATCATAAGTTCTAAATACTAAACTAAGGTAAAGATAAAACCAGAAACAAATTAGATGCAGAAAGCAAACTCCAAGTCTACAATTGGTTCCAGCCTCCACTGCCTCAGTTTCAGGGTGATTCCTTGTCTATTCAGGTATTCCACAGATGCAGTGTACATCAAGTTGATTGTGTAGCTTTAATCCGCTGCTCCTGAGGCTGATGGGAGAGATTTCCCTTTCTCTTCTTTGTTCGCACAGCTCCTGGGGCTCAGCTTTGGATTTGGCCCCGCCTCTGCGTGTAGGTCACCTGAGGCCATCTGTTCCCTGCCCAGACAGGACAGGGTTAAAGTATGAGCTGATTAGGGGCTCTGGCTCACTCAGGCCAGGGGGAGGGAGCAGTACAGAATGTAGGTCGAGCCCGCAGTGGCAGAGGCTGGCATGATGTTGCAACAGCTGAGGCGTGCTGTGTGTTCTCCTGGGGAAGTTGTCCCTGGATCACAGGACCCTGACAGTGGTGGGTCGCACAGGCTCCCTGGTGGGGAGGTGTAGATAGTGACCTGTGCTTGCACACAGGCTTCTTGGTAGCTGCAGCAGCAGCCTTAGCGTTTCATGCCCATCTCTGGTGTCCACGCTGATAGCCACGGCTCGCCCCCATCTCTGGTGGTGGTGCTCTGAATCCCCTCTCCTCGTGCACCCCAAAACAATGGTCTCTTACCTCTTAGGCAGGTCCAGACCATGTCCCAGACTCCCTCCTGGCTAGCTGTGGCTCACTAGCCCCCTTCAGGCTGTGTTCACGCAACCAGCCCCAGTCCTCTCCCTGGGATCTGACCTCCGAAGCCCAAGCCTCAGCTCCCAGCCCCCACACAACCCAGCGGGTGAGCAGACAAGCCTCTCAGGCTGGTGAGTGCTGGTTGGCAGCCATCCTCTGTGTGGGAATCTCTCCACTTTGCCCTCTGCACCCCTGGTGCTGCGCTCTCCTCCGTGGCTCTGAAGCTTCCTCCCCCCGCCCAACCCCGGTCTCCACCAGTGAAGGGGCTTCCTAGTGTGTGGAAACTTTTCCTCCTTCACAGCTCCCTCCCAGAGGTGCAGGTCCTGTCCTATTCTTTTATCTCTGTTTTTTTTCTTTTTTCTTTTGTCCCACCCAGGTATGTGGGGAGTTTCTTGCCTTTTTGGTCTTCTGCCAGCATTCAATAGGTGTTCTGTAGGCGTTGTTCCACATGTAGGTGTATTTTTGATGTATCTGTGGGGAGGAAGGTGATTTCCGTGTCTTACTCCTCCACCATCTTGAAGGTCCCTCCCGTCTCTTTAATTTTCAGATTCAGGTTATGTTTACAAAGGCCCGTATTTTCTGTGATTCTACTTTTGGTTCAGGGCCATAGCACTCTGAGTAAGAACCTGGAAAGAAAATGTAATCAACCACATAATTTGCTTTTGCCATCATATCTACAAATGGCATTTAAATGTCCTCTTTTCTTTAAAGTGTTGTAGACCAAGACTTAAAATGTGTTCCAGGTTTAGCAAAAGGAATAATATCTGTTTTAATTATTACTCTGGATTTCAGGGTTGTTATTAGCTATGGAAGATTGTAAGACATGCTTTTACATTATAACTTTGACCCAGTTTCAATCTGTGACCACAACATAATTTTAATTCTATGAAAACTGGATAATCTTTTCTAAATAAAGCTGATATATAAAAATCCAGGCATAACAATAATCAATTGGATGTTATTCATTTTAGAAAATAAATTCTTTCCTTAAAAAGATACACACTCATATAAAAACACCCAATTGCATATACACCATGAGGTTCTTTTGCATAGCTCTTTTACTACACATGAAGTGTGTCTTTATTCACACACACAAAAATGTATTCACAGTCTTTCAGGAATATAATAATTTCATAGAACAAAATATTTATATTTATAACAAAGCAGAATAGCATGCTCATTTCATTCACAATTTGACATGCTTTTGCGCTCCACCTCCTCTCTCTTTTCTGCTTTTTTTTCTGATAGAAATATAAAAGCTAAAGAACTCAAGGAAACTGTGGTTTAACCTGTTGGTTTGTCTGCCAAGTAATCATTCTTTCTGGAAACTCTTTCCATCTATGCCTCCCACCAGCACAGCTGTTTTTATGATCCCACCTTTCTTACCACAGTTGACTGATACAGGAATGAGTACCTTCCCCAAACTAAGGCCCTCCATCAGAAATTAGGAGCTGTGACTACAAAATTTTAGCCTCAAACTACCTGCTTCCTTCAGTGAAGGAGATGTAAACCCAGGAAGTATGAGCCCTTAGGACCCACTTTGTGGATGAGAAACAGCAGAGACTGTTTTTTAGAGAGAAATACATCCAGAGAGGAACCACAAGGAACTCTCATGTCATCAGAGTCCTGTTTCCATTTTTCCTTGAGGCCCAAATGTATCCTTTCCCTTTGGTCCAGGATACCTTTTAGCAAATTCCTTAATTAATTTGTTTATTTTTTATACTTCCCTCAAAGACTGTTCTTTGTAATCATAAGTGTCCTAATGAAAGAACTCAAATTTTATTGTTATTGATATATTAATCTGAGATATTAGCAAGAAAGTGTCAATGGAGACTCTTCAAAATAGAAGTACCATATGATCCAGTGATTCCACTTCTGGGTATTTATTTGAAGGAAACAAAAACACTTACTTGAAAAGATATCTGCACCCTCAAGTTCACTGCAGCATTATTTATAATAGCCAAGGTATGGAAACAACCTAAGTGTCCATAGATGGATGAATGGATAGAGAAAATGTGGTATGAGATATTATTCAACCATAAAAAAGAAGGAAATCTTGCCATTTGCAACAACATGGATGGACCTTGAGGGTATTCTGCTAAGGGAAATAAGTCAGACAGAAAAAGAGAAACACCAGATAATGTCACTTACAAGTGGAATCTAAAACAACAGCAACAAAAACCTGAACTCATAGATTCAGAGAACAAATGGGTGGTTGCCAGAGGCGGGATTTGGGAGGGTGGGAGAAATGGTGTGAAGTGGGTGAAAGGTACAGACTTCAGTTATAAAAGAAGTAAGCCCAGGGGATGTAATGTACAATATATTGAATATAGTTAATAATACTGTATTGTATAATTAAAAGTTGCTAAGAGAGTAGATTGTAAAGGTCCTTGCCACAAGAAAAAAAAAAAACTTTGCAGCTGTATGAGGTGATGGTTGTTAATTGGACTTATTGTGGTGATCATTTCATGGTATATACAAATACTGAATCATTATGTTGTACACCTGAAACTAATATAATGTTATATGTCAGTTAAAAAAAAGAATCAATGCCCTCCAGCCAAAAACCACCAGGAACACACCTATGATTGAACAAATTGAGTTTATTACTCTTAAGCAAGAGAGAGCACACACCCTAGGGAAGCCAAAGGATGTCTCAGTAACAAAGTGTTAGAAATAATCTATTACAGGATTTAGACTTTGGATGCCCTATTGGATCCTCAGACCTGACGATGGTTGTGCAGTTGCATTTAAGATGGGACAGGATACGTCAGCAAGCAGGAACACAAGTAATCATCAGAAACAAAACGTTGTTTTTAGATATTAGCAATTACTTATTCTAAAGATTAAGGAAAGATTCAGTTCATTCTTTCAGCTTTACAAATGGGTAATATATCAGCTTACAAAAAAAAACCTTTATTTTTTTAAATCTTAAAGAAATACTGCAGTAAAAATTAAACTGAATTAAATTATTTTTGCACCAAGAATTTTAAAAATTATGACAGCGATACACAAGGGTGTCATTAAATGTTGGATGGGAATGACTGTTAGGGCTGATTTTTCAGTGTTTGGGGTCCTTTGTGCATAAAGTACATGTCTATAAACATTGAAGCTATACCTACAGTAAATGTTTAATAGTGATCTGTGTTAGAGCACTTTGAAGAGAATGAGGGAAATGTGATTAGTAAGACATCATTTCTTCCCTCAAAGGACTCACAGAAGAGTAAATCTGCTTCGCTCCACATTCTTTCCTACTTGTCCCTAAAACTATAGGTCTACAGCAAGATTTTCATAGAAACTCAATAAATGTGCATTATATACTATTTAATGATGATGATGATAAACATTTATTGTTCCTATTTCAAGGAACCAAGAATAATGTTGGAAAAATATTTTCCAGATATACAGGATGTTATATTTAGTGAGAGATCCTGAGAATACTTAACCCATAAAAAACAGGGACTATTTATGGTATTTGTTAAATAAAATACATTCATATTGCCAGGACCATGTCTATGTGGTTCTGAGGGTTCAGCAAAGTATTTAGGCAGTGCAAAGAGCCTACTACTCATTTTCCTGAAAGAGAAATATTACAAAGGTCAATGTCTTTGCCTCAGGAATATTTGGAACCCTTCCATTGTGATTAAGAGCTAAATGTTTTCATTAAAAGCTCTAACAGAAATTACAAAAAGAAGGTTTTTTGTTAAAGATACAAATCAAAATTGTAACATTTTGGTTGCTTACAAAGTCCTCATATATCATATTTGCAAACATTTCACAATATTTTTCTTTTGGTGAACCTCAGTTTCAGGTTCAGAGTGTGGATAGCTATAGTTGTCACTTGTAGGTGAGGATGTGCTCTAACTTGTAGAGGGTATATGGCCTGCAATGGAAGTATAGTAAGCTCTGCCCGGAGCATAGTCCAAGCCTTGTCACTCAGCATCAGACCAGACTTGGGGAAGCCCCTTTACTACTCAGGTCCATGGCATGGGTGAGGAAATAATATTGATGTCTAAATGTCTTTGATTCCTTTGCTTTAATTATGGATGGAGTGGTGAATTGATAGCCTTGAAAAGGGAAAATTATCACCGTGAAGGGTGATTACGGTAGCTGAAAATTACAGGCCAGTCAAATGTTCTTTGTATGACCAATGCCATCGTTTTGTAAATTCTCTTAGAGTAGCATATGAGGAGGGGAATCTTGCTGTTTGTTCATCTAGTCTTTTAACATTTACTCATCACCTTTTATATGCCAGGCACTGGTCTGGGTGCTTGAGATCCAAAGATGAATAACACACACCCTTACCTCCAAGGAACTCATGATGCAATGGGAAAGACAGACAAAAATTAACAAAAGGTAATAAAACCATTGACAAGTGTAATGAATGATGAGGATATTAATAGGTCTTAGTGGAGAAAGACTTTACCTGGCAAGGTGAGATAGGGATGAGCAGAGTAGACTTCCTGGAGTAGTTAATATATGAACTGAACTTTATGAAATCAGTTGGGATTAACCAAAGGAAAAAGAGGCAGAGACAGAATAGCGTGAGCAAAGTCATGGAAATAAGAAACAATATGGCATGTGCAGAACTATGAGCAGTACGTAAGGAACATTTTTGCTTTGCTTGTTTTGCTTGTTTTCATTGCAAATCATAGATTATGGGATTATACAATAATAAAGCTTCCACTGCTCCTGCTAAGTAGAGAGAACACATAATTTTGTAACTCTAAAAGTGTTAGATGCCTCTAAGATTTCAAGACAAGAGTATGGGCACTGATCAGGGCTAAACTTTCCAGAAGTTGCAATCACAGAGACAAATTTACCTCTTAGGGCCGTGGTCCCCAACCTTTCTGGCATCAGGGACCGGTTTCATGGAAGACAGTTTTTCCATGGACCAGGGTGCAGGGGGATGGTTTCGGGACGATTCAAGAGCATTACATTTATTGTGCACTTTATTTCTATTATTATTACATTGTAATATATAATGAAATAATTACACAACTCACCATAATGCAGAATCAGTGGGAGCCCTGAGCTTGTTTTCCTGCAACTAGATAGTCCCACCTGGGGGTGATGGGAGACAGTGACACTCAAAGTGTGTTGCTTATGTTCAGTCTACTCCCCAACTTCATTTTGGTCACTGTCACTGCAGAAAACCCTGCTTCACAGAGATAGGGCATTGGGAATGGAAGCAGGCTTTTCAGTGCTTTTGTGGCAATCTCAGGATATTCCACCTTGACTTTAATCCAGAACGTATGGAGATTTGAAGTTGTCTCAAACATACTTTTAAGGCCACCGTCATTTGTGATCTCAAGCAGTTGATCCTCTTCTAGCACAGACAAAGTCAATTTCACCTGGCTTATTCACAAATGGGTTGTGTATCCATTCCTTCCCAGTTCGGGGGTCTTTTGTGGTTAGGAAGTAATGCTCAAACTCTTCTGAAAGCTGAGATAGGTGATCATGCACCAGCTGGGAGAAAGAAGGCCCTGGCTCAGCCTCTTTCAAAATCTTTGCTAATGTTTGAAACACGTCAAAAATCCCAATGTTCTCTTGTCACCCCCATAATTCCAGTTTGCATTGAATGCAGCCACTTTATCTGTTGACTTGAACACCGTTGTTCTTCTCCCCTGAAGTGACAGATTGAGTTTGTTAAGCAGGTTGAATATGTCACACAAGTAAGCAAGTTTTGTGACCCATTCTGTGTCACTGAAATGTGCTGCCAGTGGTGACTGTGTTTCTAAAGAAATCTCTGGAGTGGCTCTTGTAACTCAAAAACTCTGGCCAGTGAACTTCCTTTAGAAAGCCATCTCACTTCTGTGTGTAAGAGAAGATGTGTTGCTCTGCGTCTATCTCCTCACAGAGCTGCACAAACAGACGTGAGTTAAGGGCATGTACCTTAATGTGGTTGATAATTTTAATCACATCCTGCGAAATGTTGTTAAGTTCAGGTGATATTTTTTGACTAGCCAACATTTCTCTATGGATGACACAGTGCATAGACTCACATTCAGAAACAACCTCTTTGACCCGAGTAGTGAAACCAGAAAGCTATCCAGTCATGGCAGCCGCTCCATCCGTGCATATACCGACACAAAATGACCAATTCAGTTTTCCTGATATGTAACCATTCAAAGACTTGAATAGCTCTGCACCTGTGGTGTTAGTTGGCAACAAAAGTGCATGAAACACATCCTCAGGCACATCCTCCTGAAAAATATATCACACAATAGCAAGCATTGTTGCCTTGTTGTCAACATCGGTAGACTCATCAACTTAGATTGCATATCATGGTGGCTCATTAATCCTCTCTAACAATTGTGCCTCAATATTCTCTGCTGTTTCATTAATTCATTTAGTTATGGTGCTAGCTGAAAGAGCACCAATTGTGCCACCTTTTGAACTGCAACCTCTCCTAAAAGTTCACGACAAATGTCCTTAGCAGCAGGCAGGATCAACTCTTCACCAATAGTAAAGGGCTTCTTAGCTTTAGCAATGTGATTAGCCACTAAGAATGATGCTCTCAGTGCAGACACCTTAGATGAAGTGGTGGCCTTCAGCAATTCTTCTGTTCTTCCTGTTCACGTTTTTTTCTCTTGAAAAATTCCAAAGGCTTGTCTTTTAATGCAGAGTGCTTGGTCTCCATGTGGTGAAGCAGTTTTCAAGGTTTCATGGCTTTGTTGGATAGCCGGTTGCTGCATATTATACAAAGTGGGCTTGGAGAATGTGAATCACCTGTTGCAATGAACCTGTAATTTAAGTAGAACTCTTGATATTTTCTTTTAAATGCAGCTTTCTTTTTGTTGGCAGTCTTAGAGTCTTCTACTCTTTCACCATTGGGTCTTTCCCCTTTCCAAAGAAGCTCTCTAACGACGTTTGTTTTTTCCTCTTTTTGGCTAGGGTTAGCTTGTGGGCTTACCAAAACTGTGACTGAGACAGGTGTGCAGTGAGGGAAAGAGAGGCAGAGAGAAGTGGTAAATAAAATAATGGGAGGGCCACACGCAGACTAAAGTAAGTGTCGGATTCTGACTTATACCCTGCCACCAGATGCAGCTGTACAATTGAAGTACATCAAGTCACTTGCCACTATAAAGCCTGCCATCAGATGCAGCTTAATTGTCACTTGTCACTCACTGATAGGGTTTTTTTTTTTTTTTTTTTTGGCTATGTTGGGTCTTCGTTGCTGTGTGCAGGCTTTCTCTAGTTGCGGTGAGCAGGGGCTACTCTTCATTGTGGTGCACGGGCTTCTCATTGTGGAGGCTTCTCTTGTTCTGGAGCATGGGCTCTAGGCGTGCAGGCTTCAGTAGTTGTGGCTCATGGACTCTCTAGAGCGCAGGCTCAGTAGTTGTGGTGCATGGGCTTAGTTGCTCCGTGGCACGTGAGATCTTCCCACACCAGGGTTCAAACACGTGTCCCCTGCATTGGCAGGCAGATTCTTAACCACTGCACCACCAGGGAAGTCCCACAGATAGGGTTTTGACATGAGTCTGCAAGCAACTGATTTATTATGGTCTCTGTACAGTCAAACCTCTCTGCTAATGATAATCTGTATTTGCAGCCGCTCCCCAGCGCTAGCACCACCACTTCAGCTCTACCTCAGATCATCAGGCATTAGATTCTCATAATGAGTGCACAACCTAGATCCCTGGCATGCACAGTTCACAGTAGGGTTCGCGCTCCTATGAGAATCTAATGCCACCGCTGATCTGACAGGAGGCGGAGCTCAGGCAGTAATGCGAGCGATGGGAAGCGGCTGTAAATAACGATGAAGCTTTGCTCTCCCGCTGCTCACCTCCTGCTGTGTGGCGCAGTTCCTAACAGGCCATGGACCGGTATTGGTCTGTGGCCCAGGGTTTGGGGATCCCTGTCTTAGGGTATAAGATACTGTTGCATCTCTTAACTAGTTTCACATTTTTTTTAAAGAAATAAACAAAGCCAAACAAAACATCCTGCTTGTTACTCTGATGTCCTCAGTATAAAGATAAATGAAATTAGAACACACCATAACACCATACACAAAAATAAACGCAAAATGAATTAAAGACCTAAATGTAAAGCCAGACACTATTAAACTCTTAGAGGAAAACACAGGCAGAAAACTCCATGATATAAATCACAGCAAGATCCTTTTTGACTCACCTCCTAGAGAAATGGAAATAAAAACAAAAATAAACAAATGGGACCTAATGAAACTTAAAAGCTTTTGCACAGCAAAGGGGACCATAAATAAGATGAAAAGACAACCCTCAGAATGGGAGAAAATATTTTCAAATGAAGCAACTGACAAAGGATTAATCTCCAAAATTTACAAGGAGCACATGCAGCTCGATATCAGAAAAACAAACAACCCAATCCAAAAATGGGCAGAAGACCTAAATAGACATTTCTCCAAAGAAGATATACAGATTGCCAACAAACACATGAAAGAATGCTCAACATCATAATCATTGGAGAAATGCAAATCAAAACTACAATGAGATATCATCTCACACCAGTCAGAATGGCCATCATCAAAAAATCTACAAACAATAAACGCTGGAGAGGGTATGGAGAAAAGGGAGCTCTCTTACAGTATTGGTGGGAATGTAAATTGATACAGCCACTATGGAGAACAGTATGGAGGTTCCTTAAAATACTAAAAATAGAACTACCATACGACCCAGCAATCCCACTACTGGGCATATACCCTGAGAACACCGTAATTCAAAACCAGTCATGTACCACAATGTTCATTGCAGCTCTATTTACAATAGCCAGGACATGGAAGCAACCTAAGTGACCATCAACAGATGAATGGATAAAGAAGATGTGGCGCATATATACAATGGAATATTACTCAGCCATAAAAAGAAATGAAATTGAGTTTTTTGTAATGAGGTGGATGAACCTAGAGTCTGTCATACAGAGTGAAGTAAGTCAGAAAGAGAAAAACAAATACCGTATGCTAACACATATATATGGAATCTAAGAAAAAAAAATGGTCACGAAGAACCTAGGGGCAAGACGGGAATAAAGACGCAGACGTACTAGAGAATGGAGTTGAGGATATGGGGAGGGGGAAGGGTAAGCTGGGGCAAAGTGAGAGAGTGGCATGAACATATATATACACTACCAAATGTAAAATAGATAGCTAGTGGGAAGCAGCCGCATAGCGCAGGGAGATCAGCTCAGTGCTTTGTGACCACCTAGAGTGCTGGGATAGGGAGGGTGGGAGGGAAGGAGATGCAAGAGAGAAGAGATATGGGGACATATGTATATGTATAACTGATTCACTTTGTTATAAAGCAGAAACTAACCACCATTGTAAAGCAATTATACCCCAATAAAGATGTTTAAAAAAAAAGATAAATGGAACTCTAAAGTGTCCTGGATATGTACATTTGTACACGAAAATTTTAGCAGGTCTGCCACTTATTTATTAAAGATAAAGCTGAGAAATTGGGAGAAAGGGGCAATTCCTTTCCACACCCCTCCTGGCCATAAAGCCATTTGAATCAGTTTTCAACATTACTATGATAGCATTTCTCTTTCAATCTTTTGGTTCCATAAGATGCTGGAATTTTTTTTCTCCCTTTCTCTGTCTCTGCCTCTCTCAACTGGGAGTTAAGGTCTTGCTGTCATAGATGCATAATAGATGAATATGGTGAACTGGATGTACATTTGACAATAAAATAATTCATAATGTGTTAAAACCATACATATATTGGGTGATCACACAACAATAAAACCACTATAATGATACTGACAGGTAATCACATTGGCTCTTTTACAGTGAACTGAGACCACCACTGTGACAGAAATACCCAAAACTAGGCCAGGAAAATAAGTTTCTTGTTTCCTGAATTAAATGTAATTTCAAATTAGACTGCTTTGTATTTCTTTCTGTTCGGGAAAGGGTGGGGGGAGAGGGAGAAAGAGAGAGGGAGACAGAAGAAAATTTTTTTTTAATAACACTTTTCTGAAGGTATTCTAAAATCACTTTTCACATTAAGAAAAAATTATAGTCCTGGAACCAATATTTGGCTCTCTTCAAGAGTAGAAATTTTCCAGTGGCTGCTCATATATTTTCCCCAAATAGATGCTCAAATGTGAAAAACGAGCAGGGCACCTGGAGATAGCTAATAATATTTAGGTACCTGGAATTCTACATTGGTCAACATACACATTTGAAAAACTGAGTTTCCCCTTTTATAAAAGGGAAGACCATGCCTCAAGATAACTTAGGCTGTAAGTAATAAGTTAAGCACAACATTCTGCAACATCTGTGTTCTTATGAATGGTTTCCCCTCTTCCTTCCCTCAGAGCTTCCTTAGGATCTAGTTGAAGTCATCCTCTCAAATGCAGTTAAATCAACGGCAGTTGTCAAGGAACAGTTAATACTTGAAGTTAATATTTTTTAAATGCATGCATATTGAAATTGATGTTGGGTGTAACTGTTTTCATAAGTTTTAGGACATTATTGTCAAGCTTGATGATCAAGTTTATTTTGAAATTAATTTTGAACTATTCTGCTTTAAGCAACTAGAATTATTTGGCCATTGTTAATATCACTCATTTGCCAGGTCTCAGGTGGGTAGGCTACAACTGTACCCAGTCTCCAAGAGAGGTAGAAATGGAATTTCAGTTCACACAAAATTTCATTCATGCAGCCCTGATACAGCTTACTAAGTATATGTAACTATTTACATTACATATTTTTTGCAGTTTTATGTAGAAATGAATTATGCTGAGAGCCAAATTAAACAGAAATGAACATCTCAGGTAAATCAGCGCCTCTTCCTGAATCTCCCATTTCTGCTCATATTTTCACCATTCCATTCATTCCTAATGCTCCTGGACTGTAAACTTTGAGTCCTCTTAATTTTCCCACTTGCCAACCCCAGACCTAGTCACAAGGTCCTAGAACAAGTCTAATTTTGTTCTAATTCACATGTACACTGAACTAGCTCAGGGCCTTATCCTTTCAATCTTGGATCACAACCCACTAGAAATGTTGGCTGCCCTGCTTTCCTTTTGACCAGCCTACGGCTCTCCACACCCATTGCCAAAGGTGAGGGTCAAGGGAAGTTCTCTTGTATAAATGAATCTTGAGTGTCTTGAAAATAGTGGAAAGACCTTTCAGTCAAAGAAAATAGTATTATAAAGACACAATACTATAACAACACAAATTTGTTGCCAAAAATGACAACCAATTTGGGTTGGCTTGAGAGTAGATACAGGGACTGGATGGGGAAAACCAGAAATGAGACAGGTATCATCTTATAAAGTATTGGTTATGCCATGCTAAGAATTGTGCTTGAAACATAGTGGGCACTCAATAAACATTCATTAAATGAATAAATCAATGAATCACTTTATCCACTACTAGTATATTAAATCTTTATGTTTAAACATTTCATATTTAATAATTGACTAGTTTGCACCTTGGCTCACTGAAGAAAAACAATGTATTCACGCTCTGTTTTCAATACTTCATATGTGGCTGATCTTTAATCTGTTATTGTAACAACTAGAAACATTCCTACTCTTATGAGTGCTAAATGTTGAGTTCTTAAGGTTAACATATATAAATAGATGTTCATATATATGTATATATATGTGTGTTTCTTTTTCTCTTTTTTCAGGGTCAGACATTGTTCAATGGTTAATAAAGAACTTAACCATAGAAGATCCAGGTAAATAATTTTCCCATCGATAAAAGTATTTTCTTTGTAGTTTTAAGAAATATGTTTTTTCAGGGCTAACATGACAAGCAAGCAAACCTGAAAAGTTATAATTACATTTTAACTATGTTTTTCCCATTTATACAGATTTTATGGTAGTCAATGTATATTTAACTAAATTTTATTTAGTTTACTTTAAAATTTTTTCAATATATAATGTCCTATTTTATAACATTTGATTCAGGTGATTAGCGACTGTTAGAATGGATGAGCAGTATACATGTCCATAAATAATTATACATATAATTTATAGCAAGTGATTATGAAATAATGAAATTTCTCTTCTGAAAACACATAGAACTAGATCTCATTAACTTATAATTTTGCCTTAACTCCATTTTTGCATGAGGTTTGAAAACAATGTTATTTGTAATTCCAATTTTTTATCATGCCTACATTATGTTTTTAATACCCTTATTGCAGCCATGGACTCATTTATTGTGGTGGACATTTTCTGTATTCTGCAATGCAAAACCAATGTCCACAATTTGAGAACAGTTTCTACCAGCACACTTCTTCATTGCCTAGAACATATTCTGAATTGTGAGGAATTTAATGACTTTAAAGAAATATCATGTAAAAGCCTTCATGTGTGGCAAATATTTCACATCACTGAAATAAAAGTGAGATTATTTTGTTTAGAGAATATGCTGAAAAAAACAAAAGAAAATAACATAAAAATTGGGATTACAGTGACAGAATGACATAATAGAGAAAGATGGCAATACACTAACTACACAGACACTATTCCTTCAATTAAAAAAAAAAATTGTTACGGCTTTTACTCCTGCTTCTAGTGATTACCACCTTAGAATGATTTAGAAATAATAGTACATGGAGATGCAAAGTTTTTATTTTTACTCATTTTGAGCTAACTTTATAAGGCCGTGCCACCAGAAAATATACTTCTAATTCTGTAAAAAATGTCTGTGTACATCCCCTGATCACTTGGTATATGATCTTTTAAAATACTTATTCTATCAAGTTAAACAGGAATAAAACAAGTAAGTAAAGATGAAGCAGCTACTGCCAGCATCAAATTATTACTAGGTGAAAAAAGGAGATAATTATTGAGAAAGGAAGCCACGGTCTTGACAGTTTTACCTTTCAGCCTCAGCTCAGTGCCATTCCTGACTTTACAAACTGTAGCACCAGACAAAAGACTCCAGTGCTAAGAAAACACTGGTACAGTCACAGAAAACCAGGGAACTACTGATTTGCAAAGAATATCATTTCTCAAAAGGTGAAGTAGATACAAAAGAGTAGTTCTTTTGCAAATTAAGACTGAAAGTGTACTTCAGTAATAGTCTGAGAAGCAGGGAAAATATACAGGTATAATATGCAAGTAAGAAACACTCGTTGTTTATAATTTATATAAGAAATATCATTTTAGCTATAATGTATATGAAAAACTGATTTTATTTGCTTGTTCAACCGTTTAAGGAAGTTGTAAAGCTTCATTAGAAGGTATATAAAAAGATAAAATCAATTATATCTGGGAAAGAACATTCATGATTTTCAGTCATATTTATGACAGGCTGAAAAATTAGTTTTTGGTTGGTTGGTATGGAGTGAAAAATTCTGTGCTGGATTTTAAGAAGCATTGATGATTGTTCTGAAGATATAACAGATTTTGCACACAGAAAATGAATCAATCTGGGAGATGATTCTAGTTAAATACGATCAAGAATGTAGCTGACATCTACTTTGGTGGTTGCATGATTAATTTAATCATACCATTTTAGAACTGCTCATGAAGAGATAAGTAGTTATTATAAAGCTAGGTCTAATTTTAACTTCATAAATTATCTGAAGATATTTAAATATAAAAGAGAAACCCATGCCAGGCTTCTATGTTGTGCTTATTTGGTGGTCAAGTGGTTGTTTGAAGAACTCTAGGGATCATTTGAAGTTCTAGATCAATAATTTGTTGAAAGAGAATTTTGTGGCAAGTTGGAAGAAAAGACTAATGCTTTGGTATGGGAGCGGGTTCTGGTGATCCATTTAGAGACGGGGAGAGGATTGCATGATCTTCAGGGACTTCTGAGGGAAAGGGGTTGCATAATCCAACACCAGTATATATTTACATATACATACCAAATTTTCCTTTTACATTCATTCAACGATGGACAGTTAGGTTGCTTCCATATCCTGGCTATTGTAAATGATGCTGCAATGAACATTGGGGTGCAAATATCTTTTTGAGTTAGTGTTTTTGTTTCCTTTGGATAAATTCCCACAAGGGGAATTGCCGAATCATATGGTAGTTCCATTTTTTATTTTTATTTATTTATTTATTTATTTTTGCGGTACACGGGCCTCTCGCTGTTGTGGCCTCTCCCGTTGCGGAGCACAGGCTCCAGACGCGCAGGCTCAGCAGCCATGGCTCACGGGCCCAGCCGCTCCGCGGCATGTGGGATCTTCCCGGACCGGGGCACGAACCCGTGTCCCCTGCATCGGCAGGCGGACTCTCAACCACTGTGCCACCAGGGAAGCCCTATTTTTAATTTTTTGAGGAACTTCCATAATCTTTTTCAGTGTCTGCATCAGTTAACACCAACAGTGCACAATGGTTTCCTTTTCTCCACAACCTTGCCAACATTTGTTAGTTATTATCTTTTTGCTAATAGCCATTCTGACAGGTGTGAGGTGATATCTCATTGTGTTTTTGATTTACATTTCCCTGATGATTGGTGATGTTGAGCATCTTTTTCAAGTACCTGTTGTGGACATCTGTATGTCTTCTTGGAAAAATGACTATTCAGATCATCTACCCATTTTTAATCAGATTTTTTGTTATTGAATCCTTTATATATTTTGAATATTAACACTTACCAGATATATGATTTGCAAATATCTTCTCCCATTCAGTAGGTTGCCTTTTCATTTTGATGATGGTTTCCTTCACTGAGCAAAAGATTTTTAGTTTAATCTAGTCCCATTTGTTTATTTTTGCTTTTGTGTCCCTTACCTTTGGGGTCAGGTCCACCAAAACATCACTGAGATCTATGTCAGTGAGTTTACCACCTATGTTTTCTTCTAGGAATTTTATGATTTCTGGTCTTACACTCAAGTCTTTAATCCATTTTGAATTAGTTTTTATGTATGATATAAGATAGTAATCTAGTTTTGCTCTTTCACATGTGGCTGTCTAGTTTCTCCAACACCATTTAATGACATTTCATGACACCAAAATAATGTCATTTCTTTCTTTTATGTGTTTGGCTCCTTGGTAGTAAATTAATTGACCATATATTTGTGGGTTTATTTATGGACTGTCAATTCTGTTCCATTGATCTGTGTGTCTGTTTTTGTGTCAATACCATACTGTTTTGATTAATATGGCTTTGTGGTATAGTTTGAAATTAGGACGCTCGATACCTTAGGTTTTGTTCATTGTTCTCAAGCTTGTTTTTGCTATTTGGGATCCTTTGTGGTTCCATACAAATTTTAGAAGTATTTGTTCTAGTTCTACAAAATATGTCTTTGGAATTTTTATAAGGATTTCATTGAATCTGTAGATTGCTTTGGCTATTAGGGGCATTTTAACAATATTAGTTCTTCCAATTCATGAGCATGGAATATCTTTCCATTTATTTGTGTCTTCAGTTTCTTTCCTCAGTGTCTTATAGTTCTCAGTGTACAGGTATTTCATTTCCTTGGTTAAATTTATTCCTACGTATTTTAATTTTTTTGATGCAATTGAAAATGGGATTGTTTTCTTCATTTATCTTTCTGATAGTTTGTTAGTAGTGTATAGAAACACAACAGATTTCTGTATATTAATTCTTTATCCTGAAACTTTACAGAATTCATTTATTAGTTCTAATAGTTTTTTGGTGTAGTCTTAGGATTTTCTATGTATAGTATCATGTAAACTGAAAACAGTGACAGTTTTACTTCTTCCTATCCAATTTGGATGCCTTTTATTTATTTTTCTTGCCTAACTGCTGTGGCTAGGACTTCAATACAATGTTGAATAAAAGTGGCAAGAGTAGACATCCTTGTCTTGTTCCTGATCTTAGAGGAAAAGTTTTGAGCTTTTCTCTGTTCAGTATGATGTTAATTGTGGGTTTGTCATATATGACCTTTATTATGTTGAGGTACATTCCCTCAATATGCCCTTACTTGAGCATTTTTGCATAAATTGATGTTGAATTTTGTCAAATGTTTTTCTGCAACTATCAGGATGATCATATGATTTTCTATGTTCACCAAGGATTTTGGATTGTAACTTTCTTTCTTGTGATGACCTTGTCTGATTTTGGTATCAGGGTAATGCCAGCTTTATGAAATGTGTTTGGAAGGTTTCCTTTCTCTTCAATTTTTTGGAAGAATTTAAGAAGGATCGATATTAAATTTTTGAATGTTTTGTAGAATTCACCAGTAAAATCTACTGGTCATGGGCTTTTGTTTGTTGGGAGATTTTTAAATTACTGTTTTAATTTCCCTACTAGTAATCAGTCTATTAAGATTTTCTATTTCTTCATGATTCAGTCTTAGAAGATTGTATATTTCTAAAAATTTATCCATTTCTTCTAGACTGTCCAATTTGTTTACATATACTTGTTTGTAGCAGTCCTTATGATTCTTTATTTTTCTGTGGTATCAGTTTTAAATTCTCCTTTTTAATCTCTGGTTTTATTTGTTTGAGTCCTCTCTCTTTTTTTCATGGTTAGTCTAGCTGCTTTGTTGATTTTATCTTTTCAAAAACCAGCTCCTTGTTTCATTGGTGTTTTCTATGGGTTTTTTTTAATCTCTACTTCACTTATTTCCACTCTGATCTTTATTATTTCATGTATTCTACTAATTTTACCTTTGTTCTTTTTATAGTTCCTTTAGGTGTAAAGTCAGATTGTTTATTTGAGATATTATTGTTATGAGGTAGGAATGTATTGCTATGAAATTCTCTCTTTGAACTGATTTTCTGCATCCCATAGACTTTGCTATGTCATATTTATGTTCTCATTTCTCTTTAGGTTTTTTTTTCTTCTTTTGATTTCTTTGATTATCCATTGATACTTTGGTATCAATTTTATTTAATTAGATTTAATTATAGATTTTATTTAATCACCATTTTTTGTGTTTTTTCTCTTTATTTCCTTGTGATTGTTTTCTAGTTTCATACAATTATGGTAAAAGAAAATACTTGACATAATTTCAATCTTCTTGAATTACTTGAGACTTGCTTTGCAATCTAACATGTGATCTATCCTGGATATTGTTCCGTATGCACTTGAGAAGAATATGTATTCTGTTGCTTTGAGATGAAACATATGTATCAGAATGTATATATCTCTTAAGTATATGATGTAAATGTGTCATTTACATCCACTGTTTCCTTATTTTGTCTAGATGATCTATGCATTGATTCAAGTAGGGTGTTAAAGTCCCCTAGTATTGTTGTATTGCTTTCAATTTTTCAACTTAAGTCCATTAATATTTGCTTTATATATCTTGGTGCTCCTCTGTTGGGTTCATATACGTTTATAAAGGTTATATCTTCTTGCTGAATTGACCTATTTATCATTATGTAATGTTCTTCTTTGTCTTTTATTATAGTTTTTGTTTAAAGCCTATTTTGTCTGATATGAGTATAGCTACTCTTGCTTTCTTTTCATTTCCTTATGCATGGAATATCTTTTTCCATCCCTTCACTGTAAGTCCATGTGTGTCCTTTCTTCTGAAGTGAGTCTCTTGTAGGCATCATATAGATGGGTCTTGTGTTTTAATCCATTCAGCTAGTCTGTGTCTTTTGATTATTGAATTTAGTCCACTTACATTAAAGTAAGTAGTGATAATCATGTATTTTGCCATTTTGTTTATTGTTTACTGGCTGTTCTTATAGTTACTCTCAGTTCTTTTCTTTTCCTCTTTATCTCTTCCCTTGTGTTTTGTTGATTTTCTTTAGTATTATGTTGAGATTCTTTCTCTCATTTTCTTTTGTGTATTTACTACAAGTTTTTTTCTTATGGTTATTATGAGCTTTACATATGACAGCCTGTTTAAATGGTAGACTGTTTTAAGTTGGTAGCAACTTAAATGTGAACACATTCCAAACTTTTATCTTTTTACTCTCCCACCCCCCTACCCTGGACAAACGTTTTACTCATGATAACACATTTTACATTATTTATTTTATGCATCCTTTAATTAATTATTATAATTTTAGTTATTTTTACTTGTCTTTTAACCACTATGCTTGCTTTATAAATGCTTGATCCACTTCCTGTAGTACATATTTATCTATACCGGTGAAATTTTTATTTTCATATGTTTCTTATTATTAATTAGTGCGTTTTCTTTTCACCTGAAATAAGTCTTTATAATATTTCTTGTAGGGATGGTTTAGTGGTGATGAACTCCTTTTGTTTTTGTCTATCTGGGAAAATCTTGACTTCTTTTTCAATTCTGTGTGATATTCTTGGTTGGAAGTATTTTCCCTTAAGCACTCTGAATATGTCATCCACCCCCTTCTGACCTGTAGTTTCTGCTGAAAAATCTGTGATAGCCTTATGTGGTTTCTTTTCATATGTAACAAGTTGTTATTCTCTTGCTGCTTTTAGGATACTCTTTTTATCCTTAAACTTTACAATTTTAATTATAATGTGTCTTAATGTGTGTCTCTTTGAGTTCATCTTATTTGGAACTCTCTGGGCTTCCTGGACCTGGATGTCTATTTCTTTTCCCAGATTAGGGAAGTTTTCAGCTACTGTTTCTTCAAATAATTTTTCTGGCTCTTTCTCTCTTCTCATTCTAGGACCCCTATAATGCATATATTTCATTTGATGTTGTTCCAAAGCTCTATTAAGATTTCTTCACTTTTTTAAATTCTTTTTTCATTTTTCTACTCTTGTCTATGTTAGTTCCATTTTTTGTCTTTCAGCTTACCAAATTCTTCTACATCATGCAGTCTGCTGTTGATCCCATCTAGTGTATTTTTAATTATGTCATAACTTCTATTTGGTACTTTTTAATATTTTCTGTCTCTTTGTTGAACTTCTCACTATGTGTATTTATTCTACTTCCAGGTTCAGTGAGCATCTTTATCTTGCTCTTTCAATTGGGACATACTCCAGTATCTCTTTATTTTGCCTAGTTTTCTTTGTTTGTTTCTAACTAATAGGTATATCAGCTATCTCTCCCAGTCTTGAAGGAGTGGCCTTATTTAGGTGATGTCTCCTGGGACTCAGAAGTACAATTCTGCCTGGCCACTAGATCCAGGAGTTCGAGGGGTCTCCCCTATGTGTGCTGCATGCACCCTACTGTTGTGGTGGAATCCTGGCTGCTGTGTGGCACTGGTGGATGAGTCTGGATCCCAGGTTAGCTGCTGGGAGCAGCTGCCAAAGGGCACTGGTAGATGAGGCTATTGCTAATCCAGCAGGGCTCTTAGTGAGGCATGCCCACTGGTGCTAACAGATGGATAATTCCAAAATGGCACCCTCTAGTGCCAGTATTAGCAAGGTAACCAGCGATCACATAAATGGCTCAAATCAGTGATTCATTTCCAGGGGGGTATTCCACCTGGTTCATGTCTCGCTGGCAGATGCTTCAAGGTTAGTAAGTGGGTATCCTATACCTATGATCTGTGTACTTTTTTTTAAATTGAAGTATAGTTGATTTACAATGTTGAGTTAGTTTCAGGTATACAGCAAAGTGATTGAGTTATATATATATATATATATATATATATATATATATATATATATTCTTCTGCAGATTCGTTTTCATTATAGATTATTACAAGATATCAAATATAGTTCCCTGTGCAATACAGTAGGTCCTTGTTGTTTATCAATTTTATATATAGTAATGTGCATCTGTTAGCCCAAACACCTAATTTATCCCTTCCTCCCCCTGCCTTCCCCTTTGGTAACCATTAGTTTATTTTCTATGTCTGTGAGTCTTTTCCTGTTTTGTAAATAAGTTCATTTGTATCATTTTTTTAGATTCCATGTATAAGAGATATCCTATGATATTTGTCTTTCTCTGTCTAACTTATTGGGATAATCTCTAGTTCCATCCAAGTTACTGCAAATGACATTTTATTCATTTTTATGACTAATATTCCATTGTATAAATACCACCTATTCTTTATCCATTTATTTATCTGTCAATGGACACTTAGGTTGTTCCATGTCTTGGCTGTTGTAAATAGTACTTCTATGAACATTAGAGTGCTTGTATCTTTTCAAATTAGGGTTTTCATCTTTTCCGGATATATCCCCAGGAGTCAGATTGCTGGATCATATGGTAGCTCTATTTTTAGTTATTTTAAGGAACCTCCATACTGTTCTCCATAGTGGATGCACCAGTTTACATTCCCCCAAAGAGTGTAGGAGGATTCCCTTATCTACAACCCCCCTCTAGCATTTGTTTGTAGACTTTTGATGTTGGCCATTGTGACTGGTGTGAGGTAATTTTGATCATTGTAGTTTGATCATCATTGTAGTTTTGATTTGCATTTCTCTAATAACTAGAGATGTTGAACATCTTTACATGTGCCTGCTGGCCGTCTGTATGTCCTCTTTAGAGAAATGTCTATTTAGGTCTTCTGCCCATTTTTTGATTGGATTGTTCTATTTTTTAATATTGAGCTATATGAGCTATTTGTATATTTTGGAAATTAATCCCTTGCCAGTTGCATCATTTACAGATATTTTCTCCCATTCCATAGGTTCTCTTTTCATTTTGTGTATGGTTTCTTGGCTGTGCAAAAGCTTTTAAGTTTAATTAGATTCCGTTTGTTTATTTTTGCTTTTATTTCCATTACTCGAGGAGATGGATCAAAAAAAATATTGCTGCTTTATGTCAAAGAGTGTTCTGTGTTTTCCTCCAGGAATTTTATAGTATCCAAACTTACATTTAGGTCTTTAATCCAGTTTTAGTTTATTTTTGTATATGGTGTTAGCTAATGTTCTAATTTCATTCTTTTGCATCTAGCTTCCCAGTTTTCCCAGCACCACATATTCAAGAGACTTTTTTCCATTGTTTGTTCTTGCCTCCTTTTTCATAGATTAATTGACCATAGCTGCATGGGTTTATTTCTGGGCTTTCTATCCTGTTCCATTGATCTGTGTGTCTGTTTTTGTGTCAGTACCATACTCTTGAATACTGTAGCTTTCTAGTAGATTCTGAAGTCAGGGAACATGATTCCTCCATTTCCATTCTGCTTTCTCAAGATTTTTGGCTATCTGAGGTCTTTTGTGTTTCCATACAAATTTTAAAATTATTTTTCTAGTTCTGTGAAAAATCCCATTGGTAACTTGATAGGGATTGCCTTGAATTTGTAGATTGCCTTGGGTAGTATGGTCATTTTAACAATATCAATTCTCCCACTTCAAGAATACCACCATATATCATTCCACCTGTTTGTGTTGTCTTCAGTTTCTTTCATCAGCATCTTCTAGTTTTCAGAGTACAAGTCTTTTTCCTCCTTAGATAGGTTTATTCCTATGTATTTTATTCTTTTGGATGTGATGATAAATGGGATTGTTTCCCTAATTTCTCTTTCTCCTATTTCATTGTTGGTGTATAGAAATGGAAGAGATTTCTGTATATTGATTTTGTATCGTGCAACTTTATTGAATTCATTGATGAGCTCTAGTAGTTTTGGTGGCATCTTTAGGCTTTTCAATGTATAGTATCATGTCATCTGCAAACAGTGACAGTTTAACTTCTTCCTTTCAAATTTGGATTCCTTTTATTTCTTTTTCTTGTCTGCTTGCTGTGGCTAGGACTTCCAAAATTATGTTGAGTAAAAGTGGTGGAAGCAGGCATCCTCGTCTTGTACCTGACCTTAGAAGAAATGCTTTCAGATTTTTACCATTGAGTATGATGTTAGGTATGGGTTGTCATATATGACCTTTATTATGTTGAGGTGCATTCCTTCTATGCCCACTTTCTGGAAAGTTTTTATCATAGATGCTGTTGAATTTTGTCAGAAGCTTTTCCTGCAGCTATAGAGATGACCATACGGTTTTAATTCTTCAATTTGTTAATGTGATGTATCTCATTGACTGATTTGCAGATATTGAAAAATCCTTACATCTTTGGTATAAATCCCACTTGACCATGTTGTATGACCATTTTAATGTGTTGTTGGATTGAGTTTGCTAGTATTTTGTTAAGGACTTTTGCATCTATGTTCGTCAGTGATATTGGCCTGTAATTTTCCTTTTTTTGCGATATCTTTGTCTGGTTTTGCTATCAGGGTTATGCTGGCTTCATAGAATGAGTTTGGAAGTGTTCTCTCCTCTGCAATTTTTTGGAATACTTTCATAAGGATAGGTGTTAACTCTTCTTTAAATGTTTTGTAGAATTCACCTGTGAAGCCATCTGGTCCTGGACTTCTGCTTGTTGAAAATTTTTAAATTACTGATTCAATTTTAGTACTGGTAATTTGTCAGTTAATATTTTCTATTTCTTCCTGGTTCAATCTTAAGAGATTGTCCCTTTTTAAGAATTTGTCCATTTCTTCTTGGTTGTCCATTTTATTGGCATATAGTTACTCATAGTAGTCTCATGATCCTTTATATTTCTGTGATGTCACTTGTAACTTCTTTTTTATTTCTGATTTTATTGATTTGCACCCTCTTCTATTTTTTCTTGTTGAGTCTGGCTAAAGGATTATCAATTTTGTTTATCTGGTTAAAGAACTAAAGCTTTTAGTTTCATTGATCTTTTCTATTGTTTTCTTCGTCTCTATTTCATTTATTTCTGCTCTGATCTTTATTTCTTTCCTTCTACTAACTTTGGGTTATGTTTGTTCTCCTTTCTCTGCTTGCTTTAGGTGTAAGGTTAAGTTGTTTGAGATTTTTCTTGTTACCTGATGTAAGACTGTATTGATCTAAAATTCCCTTTTAGAACTGCCTTTGCTATGTCCCATAGGTTTTAGATCATCGTGTTTTCGTTTCCATTTGTCTCTAGGTATTTTTTGAGTTCCTCTTTGATTTCTCCAGTGATTCCTTGGTTGATTAGTAGCACATTGTTTAGCCTCCACACGTTTGTGTTTTCTGCCTTTTTTTCCTTGTGGTTGATTTTTAGTCTCCTAGTATTTTGGTCAGAAAATATGATTGATATAATTTCAATTTTCTAAGGCTTGTTTTGTGGCCTAGCATTTAATCTACTCTAGAGAATGTTCCATGTGCACTTGAAAACAATGTGTATTCTCTGCTTTTGGGTGGAAATCTCTCTATATATCAATTAAGTTCATTTGGTCTAATGTGTCATTTACAGCCTGTATTTCCTTATTGATTTTCCTCCTGGATTTCCAGTCCATTGTTGTAAGTGGGGTGTTAAAGTCCCCTAAAACAATAAGCTTTACCGTTGATTTATCCTTTTATGTCTGTTAATTTTTGCCTTATATATTGAGATGCTCCCATGTTGGGTGCATATATATTTACAATTTTTATATCTCCTTCTTTCATTGATCACTTGATCATTATATAGTATCCTTATTTGTCTCTTGTAACAGTCTTTATTTTAAAGTCTATTTTATTCAAAATAAATATTGCTACTCTGGCTTTCTTTTCATTTCCACTTGTGTGGAATACCTTTTTCATATCCTCACTTTCAGTCTGTATGTATCTCTAGTTCTGAAGTAAGTCTTTTGGAGGCAGCATATATATGGGTCTTTTTTCTTCATTCAACCACTCTATGTCTTTTGGTTGGAACATTTATTTAATTTACATTTATGGTAATTATTGGTATTCCCTCCCCCTTTTTTTCTTCTCTTATGATGTGATGACTATCTTAGTGTTACGTTTGGATTCATTTTTCTTTTTTGTGTATATACCTGTTATAGATTTTTTGGTTTGCAGTTACTGTGAGGTTTTTATATAGCAGTCTCCCTCTTTCTCCCTCTCTCTCCCTCTCTCTCTCTCTCTCTCTCTCTCTCTCTCTCTCTCTTTCTTTCTCTCTCTCTCTCTCTATATATATATATATGTGTGTGTGTGTGTATACATATATTATATTATATATATATGAATTATTGTTTTAAGTTGCTGACCTCTTAATTTCAAATGCATTTTTAAAAGCCTGCATTTGTACTCTCTTCCCCTCACGATTTCTGTTTTTAATATCATATTTTACCTCTAATTGTTTTCTGTATCCCTTAACTGCTTATTGTGGTTACAGATGATTTTACTACTTTCATCTGTTAACTTCCTTACTAGTTTTGTTTGTGGATGGTTTATTACTTTTCCTGTATGTTTGCCTTTGTCAGTGAGCTCTTTCATTTTGTAATTTTATTGTTTCTAGTTGTGGCCTTTTCTTTTTCACCTAGAGAAGTTCCTTTAACATTTGTTGTAATGCCAGTTTGGTGGTGCTGAATTCTTTTAGCTTCTGCTTGTTTGTAATGCTTTGATTTCTCCCTCAAATCTGAATGAGAGCCTTGCTTGGTAGAGTATTCTTGGTTATAGTTTTTTTTCCTTTCACCACATTAAATATATCATACAACTCCCTCCTGGCCTGCAGAGTTTCTGTTGAAAAATCAGCACATAGCTTTATGTGAGTTCCCTATTATGTTATTTGTTGCTTTTCTCTTGTTACCTTTAATATGCTCTCTTTATCTTTAATTTTTGTCATTTTGATTACAATGTGTCTTTGTGTGTTCCTTTTTGGATGAATTCTGTATGGGACTCTATGCACTTCCTGTACTTGGGTGACTGTTTCCTTTCCCATGTTGGGGAGGTTTTCAGCTATTATCTCTTCAAATGTTTTCTAGTGCCCTTTCTCTCTTCTCCCTCTGAGACCCCTATAATGTGAATATAAGTGTGCTTGATGTTGTCCCAGAGGTCTCTTAAACTGTCCTTGTTTGTTTTCATTCTTAATTCTTTTTTTCTGTTCAATGGCAGTGATTTCAACTACTCTGTCTTCCAGGTTACTGATCTGTGCTTTTATATCATTTAGTCTACTATTGATTCCTTCTAGCATATTTTTCATTTCAGTTATTGTATTCTTCATCTCTGTTTGGCTTTTCTTTAAATTTTATAACTCTTTGTTAAAAATTCTGACTCCTTGCTCTGTGCATCCATTCTCCTCCCTAGTTTTTTGCTCATCTTACAATCATGACTCTCAAGTCTTTCTCAGGTAGATTGCCTGTCTTCACTTCACTTAGTTCTTCTGGGGTTTTATCTTGTTCCTTTGTCTGGAACATATTCCTCTGCTGCCTCATTTTGTCTAAGTCCCTATTTGTATTTTTATGTTTTAGGTTATTTCTGTTTCTCAACCTTGGAGAAGTGGCCTTCTCTAGGAGACATCCTATGTGTCACAGCAGTGCACTTCCCTCTTGTCACCCCAGCTGTATGCTCTAGGGCTTCCCCCAAAGAGGGCTGTATGGGTTCTTCTGTTGTGGTGGTCTGACTTATATGGGTGGTCTGGTAGGCTTTACTGGCCCCTAGTCCAGTTGGTTGGAAGGTCCTACCTTGTGTGGATGTTGCTGGCTGCTGTTTAATGGTGCCTTGTCATGAGGCAGCTGGTTGCAGAACCCTAAGGCACCCCGGGGCTAGTGCTGGCTCACTGGTGGGTGGAGTCTAGGTTGTGCAGGGGCTTTTGCCCACACTGGCATGTGAAGCCAGATCCTGGGGTTAGTGCAGGACTACTAGCAGGCAGAGTTGTTTCTTGGAGCCTGGCTGCATGGCCCATGGATCCCATAGCTCGTTTTAGATTGTTGGTGAGGGAAGGCTAGTTCCTGACACAGTTACGTATGTGGTGCAAGGTGTCCTGAAAATTGTGTTGGCCTACTAGTGGGCAGGGCCAGGGCCCAGCTGGCCACAGTGTAGGGTCTGGCTTGCTGTTGGCGGTCTTATTCCACAGGCTGTGGGATACTGGTTTTCCTGGTTCTGGCATCTGCCCCCTAGTGAGTGAGGCTGGTCTAGAGGCTAGTGCAAGCTTCCTGGAGGGCAGGGCCAGTGCCTACTCGCTATTGTGTGGAGGTGGGTCTTGGCCCTCTAGTGGGTAGGGCTGTGTCTAGGCGCATGCCTAGAGGTGACTCTGGGCTCAGGAAGTCTTTAGGCAGCCTGTCTGCTGATGGGTCCATACCAGGTTAGTTGTTTGGCCTGAGGCATCCCAGCATTGGAACCTACAGGGTTTGGGTGGGGCCAGGTCTTGGTGCTAATGATCCAGCAGTGTTCACATATTTGGATGTTTCTTAATATGCCTGCCACTAGTGTCTTTGTTCCCAAGATTCCCCACCTCTCCAAGAGACTCTCTGAGTCCAGAAGGTAAGTCTGGCCCAGGCTCCTACCAAATTACTGCTTTTGCCTTTGGTCCCGGTGTGGGTAGGGTTTTGTGTGCTCCCTTTTAAGAGTGAAGACTCTATTTCCCCTAGTCATGTGGGGCTCTGTAATTAAGCCCTGCTGGCCTTCAGAGCCAAATACTGTGTGGTCTCTTCTTCTTGGTTCTGGAACCCCAGGCTGGGGAGTCTCATGTGAGGTTTAGTACTCTCACTCTTGTGGGAGAGCCTCAGCAATATAATTATTCTACAGTTTGTGGGTCTCCCCCCTCCCTGGAGGATATGGGATTTAATTATATTGTGAGTCCACCCCTCCTACCTGTATCATTGTGGTTCCTTCTTTATGTCTTAGTTGTAGATCTTTTCTGGTAGGTTCCAGTGTTCTTCATTGATGGCTGTTCTACAGATAGTTGTGATTTTGTTGTGCTCATGAGAGGAGTAAGCTCAGGGTCTTTCTAGTCTGCTGTCTTGGCCAGTCTCCCTGTGTACTTTTTGTTCTGTTCTTTTTGTGCTGGTTTTGGGTTGAATGAGTCTGTACATAAGATGTTTAAGAACAGGTTTTATGCCCCCTGCAGTTATGTAGTTTTCCTGGGCATATTCCCCATTGGTTTTCAAAGCTAAGCATTTTGGGGGCTTGTCTCTTCTGTTCAGGATCAAAGGGTTAGAGTGCCTGA
This sequence comes from Aethalodelphis obliquidens, assembly GCF_003676395.1. Lineage (NCBI taxonomy): Eukaryota > Metazoa > Chordata > Mammalia > Artiodactyla > Delphinidae > Aethalodelphis > Aethalodelphis obliquidens. Next base: position 26,232,086 of record NW_020837968.1, read on the forward strand.
TGTGTAACTTGAATCCCTTTCTCCTCAGAGAGAATTCCATACCTTTGTGATCCCTCCTAATTGTGGATTGCTGTGGCTGAGATGTGGGTTTTTCCTTGACAAGCCAGTATCTCTGCCTTTTCTTCCTGTCTTGAAGCTCTCCTTTTCCCTTTGTTGAGGAGATTCTGTTCATTCAGTTTTCAGGTCCTTTTCCAAAAGAATTATTTCATATGTAGTTGTAGCTTTGTTGTGTCCATGGGAGGATGTGTGTTCAGGGTCTTCAGTACTGCCGTCTTGAACCCACATTTCTCTGAATGCTTCATATTAGGCATATTCCTAGTTATTTTATTTTGTGTAACTATTATATGTGGGTTCTCCCTTCCATTATATTTACTAACTGATTGTTGTTTGTACATATGAAAATTATTGTTATATATGCTAATTGTATACATCACTACATTACTAACTTTTACTTTTGTTAATATTTTTGTATTTGTAATTTATTTTAAAACTAGAATACTTCTTCCAGCAGGTTTTCTGGATTATATGTGGTTGCAGTTGAGTACCTGAGCCCTTGCATATGTGTCAGTAACTTTTGTTGCCTGTGTGTATGCTGACAACATGGCTAGATATAGAGTACATGAGATAAACTTTCATTTTTAAAACATCGTAGATATTAATTCATTGCTGTTATGCATTCAATATGCTGTTTTTCCCCTGCCAGTATTCCTACCATAATGTCTTCCCTCTCTTTGAAATTCAAAATGTAGGTACACAGTTCCTAGTTGTTTATACTTTTCTTTTTTTTTTTTTTTGGTGTATTTATATTATGTGCTGAATCATTTAAGTTGATTTAGGTTTTCTTAAGATGAAGAAAATTGTTTTTTCCTTTTCTGTTATTAAACTTCATATTTTTCGTTTTTAAAATGTGACTACTATTTTGTGCTTTTCTGAGAATTGAAATATATACATATAAATAAATTAAGCAGTTAATACTGCATCTAGTTGCTCAGAACATGTTAACAATTATAGTTAGTTTTATATTCATTGTTGTTGTTATATCTAATTATTTTCCTGTTTATTTGCTCTGGTTTATTCTTTTGAAACATTTACTGGTATATTTCACTCCATTCTGTACTGCAATTTTTTTCATTATTTTCCTAGCTTTTCACCTTTCTTCTCCATCTAGCTTAACTTATTTTGTACATTACACGATTTCTTTTAATTTTCTTCATTGGCAATTCAGCTCTTTATTGCTGCTAATAGAAAATAAATATATTATGGTACTTTAAATTTTTATTATTTTTCTTATTTTCTCCAGTTCTTTATTTATTTTTACCTGCCCTTTTGCAAGTTCCCTACTAATCACAGTGTGCTGTCTTATTAGTTATCTTTTATCTCTTCTTATATTACATCAGTGCTGTTCACTTTTTACATTATAATTGCACATAGAAAATACTGTCATAATTTTACTTCTTGTCATTTTATGTCTTAGAAGTGTTTGTGGGTTTGTTTTTTGAATTGTTTTCCCATTTATTCTCCTCAAACATAAAATATTCTACATAGGACTGACATTTAGTTATTGATAGGGTGGATGGATTGTCCTTAGAAAACTCAGTGCCATAGTTTCCCTTTTTTTCAGCTGGAGCTTCAGTGCTGGTAATATTAATTTGCTTTAATAGGTTAGCTTTCTTTTGATAGACTGAGTCATGTGGTGAAGGAGCTGGAACTGTGGAAACCCTTATATCAGGACTTCATCATGATATTATAACTGTCTCTGAGCGTGATGAACCCATTTCACGGGGTTACATTCTCTCCCTATATTCTGCTTTGTCAATTGCCCAGCTGCCTGCAAGCTGTGGCCTTTCCAGATTTCTGTGGTATTTGTTCTCCACTGTGGTAGAGAAAAGCAGTCCAAACATTTTACTGTTGTTATAGCCCCACTTCGGCTGCTTTTGGGTGCTGTTGATCTACTTGAATGAACAGGATCCAAAATAGTGTGCTCTGTTCTCTTCTGTGTTCTGCCCTTCCCATGCAGATTTTGGGGTTTTATTAGTGATCTTCCAAAGTCTTCTCAGTGCTGTGGTGCTTTCTTAGGAGGTGTTGCAATCTGGTCCAATATATATTATATTCTTAGACTTTGGGGGTGTATGTTTTGCCACCCTTCCCTAATTTTTAATGCTGATGCAGGTTTCTATTTTTGTAGTTTGTTGCTGCTGAGTTAATAGTTATAAACTTTGCTTATGTTGCCATGGTGCTGGAAGTTAATGATTTTATTAATACTTTTCAACTCTATTTCTTAGAACATAGAATATATATGCAAATGCAAAGCACAGAATAAATTGCATTAGCCTTAGAGTTAGAGCTTAGCTGATAGACTAAATGAAATGGTACTTTGATTTCATAGAAAGAGAAATTGATAGGGTAGGAGTGTGAGAGGAAGAATTTAGCCCTTGGTGAACATCTTTTCTCACTGGCATTCACTGGAAAGCATGTTGTACACTACCAATGTCTTCAGTTGGTGATTCAGTCAGTGGCTTGCATGTTGTTTCTTATTCCCATTGACAAGGTCTCTTCCTTTCTTTGACAATATTTGCTTTACCAGGCTTAGTTCAGGATCACAAGAAGTGATCCTGCCTCAAACTGGGAAAGTGTGTTGTGCTTCCTAAGGCCCTGTGGCATATTTCTGTTTTACTGCCAGCTGCATGAGAATAATTCTGCTGCTCTCCCTCCATTCTGAAGTATGGGGTTCTTTGAGTTGTCTGAGGTCCTCTCTGCCTGGACAAACCATACAGTCCTTGCAGTATGATCCTTCTGGGTCACCAGGTCTCTATTTAGGAAAAGAAACAGGTGGTCCCTGCTCTTGGCTAAAGGTATTAACCTTGTGCTTGTTCTTTTCCCCATTGTTTGAAATAGTATTCTATCATATCAATTAGGTTTTGCTGTGTATCAAACCACCCTAAAATTTAGTGGCTTAGAACAAACAGCTATTTTATTTAGCTCATGATTCTGTGGATTGGCTGGACCAGAGTTTACTTGGTTGATTCCTGCTGGACTTTCTGATGGACTGTAGCTAGCTGGTGGATGGATGATCTAGAATTTGGGGCATATTTGGTACTTGGTAGGCTGTCAGCCAGGTGCATCTCATTCTCTCATCCTTCAACCTGCTAGCACTGGCTTTTTACCATGGTGTTTTCTGGGTTCCAAATACAACACAAGCTTCTGCTAGTGTCACATTTTCTATTGCTTCATTTGCCAAGCAAGTGCCATGGCCAAGAACAGAGCCAGTGTAGGAAGGTACATTCAAAAACATGGATGCAGAAGGGTGCAAGCAAATTGGGGCAATTACTACAAAAATCTTCCACATCTGTATTTCTTCTGCCTTTCAGGTCTGCCCTCCTATGGTATGTCTTACTAGCTTTTGACTTGGAGTTGCAAAATTCATCCTCCAGAACCTGTTCATTTTTTCTTGTAAATATGCTTTATGTCCAATATCATATCATACTAATTATAGATGTGATTTGAGTGAATTTATCAAAAACAAAGCTTTGGTGAAGTTTGCATCCTTCACAAAATGATTGACAGACATCAATAACTTCTTGATATCGCCTTGCTCATTTGTGATCCTTGCTGCCTCTCCCTGGAAGAGTCACTCTTACCAAACTCTTGAAGTGATAATGACCAAGGTGAGTAGTACTTCAGACTAATGAGTAGCTAGGATTTGACATGAGTCTCACTCTGACCCGTGGATATCAAAGAACATTAAATATTTCTATGTTCCCTGAGTGGCAACCTGCTTGCTCTACCTTTCTCCTTCTCTTTGTCAGCCCATGCTTCTTGAGATCCCAGTATTCCTTGAGAGGCATCCTAGAAATGAAGATGGGTAATGGGCTTTGCAGACATGCTTGAGCTTGAATCTGTATCTGTACTTACTGTCTATGGAGCATTGGGCAAGTTACTTAATTTCTGTCTTTATTTTTTTATTTTCTTCTTCTTCAGTAAGATGCTTTTATTACAATGTTTTGTGAAGCTCAAATGAGTCAACATACAAGTGTGCCAAAATCCTGATTTTATTTTTAAATAGGCCAGATTCTTTTAAACTCTGAACATTTGCAAGCACATTTAACTAAATTGAATTCTTTAAAAACATATGCAATTTTTATACTAGCCTTCAAACACAACCTATTCCTTCTCATCATCATTCAGCTCCCATTGGCTTTCCTTTACAATGAATATTTTCTGAGCATATTTACATTTGATAGCACTCAATTTTTTGCTTAATTTTATTAGCTTTTATTTTTTTATTTTACATGTTGGTCTTGTCGCTTCATTCAAATCTAGAGAACATAATGACAGAGAACATATATCCCCTCCAGTCATTGACTGAAATGCCAAGATCAATCAGTTCCCAATTATCACTTGATTTTTTTTTACTAATGGGAATCCACTGAAGTGATATCAAGTTTATGGTAACTACTGATTTAGTTTGTGATCTCCTAAATAGATGAGAAGTGAGGAGGAAGAAATTTCAAATGAACTTTTCTTCATCTAAACCAAACCCAATATAAAAGAAATGGTTTGGGGGCTTCCCTGGTGGCACGGTGGTTGAGAGTCCACCTGCCGATGCAGGGGACACAGGTTCATGCCCTGGTCTGGGAGGATCCCACATGCTGCGGAGTGGCTGGGCCTGTGGGCCGTGGCCACTGAGCCTGTACCTCCAGAGCCTGTGCTCTGCAGCGGGAGAGGCCACAATGGTAAGAGGCCCGCGTACCACCAAAAAAAAAGAAATGGTTTAAAATGCAGACAGAAGAATAAGTTTAAGGATAAATATAGATTTATCCAGGATAAAAACTTAATTTTGAATAGTTGCAAAATTTCTTCCTTTAGAAGTATCATCTGTTGTAAAAAAAAAAAAAACCTGTGAAGATTAAGATTCAGACAAAATTGATATTCAACCAGATACTTTGCTTACATATTATCAAACTGGATTGAATATCTTGTCACTGAATTAATTGAATCAACCTATTATGTTCACCATTATACAGAGTCTGTCATCTGCCTCTAAATCCTGCCACAAGTTCTCTAGAAAAAGTGATATAAATTCTGTTAAATATAATAAAACTCTGTTACAAGTGGCCTTAGTATTCTATGGATTTGGTTAGCTTGCCAGTGAAATCAGAATGTATCAGAATTGAGAAAGTATATAGTATCTCTGTTATCCTTGATAACGTTTACTTGCAAAGCATTTCACGCTTTTTCCATATAGTTTTTAAATAGATCATTTCATTTGAATACCACAAAAATATCAAGAAGTAGTCATTCAGACATAGTTATTTTACAATTGGAGAGTCCAATTGGAGAATCTCCAATTTTACAATTGGAGAATCAACTGAGAGGAAATTATGACAAAAACCTGTTTAAATACATAGAAACATGTCTTCCAATCTCTACCCTGTGTGTATGCTCCTTTTTGCACAATTATTTCAGACCTAGATTCTACTTTTCCTTAAATGGTTGGCAACCATGAGAGGTGCATAGATCCACCTGACCAGATGTATCATTATATACTGTCTTTTGGAATAAAGAAATTGATTTTCTCGGATTAGTTGTTGTACTTACCTATTGCATCCTGGCCATACCCTTTGTTAGAGCTATTTCCTATATATTTCATATGTATTCATATGTATACATATATTTCATATGTATACATATTTCATATGTATATGTAACTCATATGTATTATAGGCAAAATAAAAAGAGATCTTTTCTGTATGCTCTTGTTTCAAACAATAGTCTTATTTGGGTAGTGGGAGGAAAGAAGCATTTAAAACACTCTGCACCTATAAAAATACATATTTTATTGTCCAGTCTACAAGTTGTCATGTCAATATGAAATAGATAAAAATGACCCCTTTATTATTTATTGTTCCAATGCTAATGAACCAGTAGAGGAAAATATTCTTTCTTTCTACGGCATAATTTTAAATTCTGATGATAATATGCAAGAAATCATAGATTGGAGCCATCACACACACCTCTAACAAGATTGATTACTTTGACCGTGTGATAGATATTACCCAAGCATACATCTTGCAAATGTGCATTTTTTGTTTAAAATAATGCTTAAAGAAAACACTAATAAATTCCTCATATCTTTGAGTACCTGCTCCCAACCCATGTCCCTGCTACTGAAGCCAGAGCTTCATAGTTATTCATATGTACATAGGGAATACTATACGTTGTTCTAATTATTTTTATGTGAGATGAGCAAGAGCCATAGTTTCCTATATGTATTCATTTTAGTGACTTATTAGCTTTTCCTGAGAAGAGAGCAGTAATTCCTTTTTGCATATATTCTATTGGTATCCCAGTTCTTTAAAATACAAATCATGGTATCTTTATATGGAATATAATGAGGAGCCTGTCTTTTGGTGGCCTTTGCCCCTTGCGAATACTCTAGCAAGGCAGAAAGTAAAAAAGTCTGCAAATGTTTACTCTATGATATCTTCCAATCAAAGTAATCCATACCAACAAGTAAAGCCCAGTCATATCTAGCCTATTGGTATCAACTCTTTCATTTAACTTATATCCTAGCCACACTTCCTTCTCCTCCTCTCCCCCATTTTTCTATCTATTTATTTATGTTTTGCATTTGCATTTAAATACCATATTTCATAATGGAGAAAGTGAGTGCTATTGTCATTTTATTAATATAATAATGCAGTTGCTGTACATAATTAAAACTCAAAACCCAGAATGTACTGCAAAATGTTCATAAAGTCCATAAATCAAAGTTTTGATTTCCAGAATGGAGGCTATTACTCCCAGCTTGTCTGCCATGGTTTTAGCCATAGGCAGGCCATTTTTCCTGCTGATAGATGCTTTTTCTGGTTTGGGCTCTGGCTGTCTTCATCTCCCACCTTGATTACTATATTGCAATAACAGTAGAAAAAAATTATAATACATTAGCATTAATGAATTGGGTGTCCCCAGGTAGCATACTGTATGTTTTCTTCCTATTTAAATCATTATAAATAGGAAGGAGACAAAAAAGTTCACATGTATTGAACACCAACTGTATGCCAAGCACCTGTTGAAAACTTGGTATACAGTTGACCCTTGAAAAACACAGGTTTGAACTGCACAGGTCCACTTATTTGCAGATTTTTTCAATTGTAAATACTACAGTACTACACAATCTGAAGTTTTTGAATCTGAACATGCAGAACCCTGGATATGGAGGGGACTGACTGTAAAATTATACTCAGATTTTCAACTGTGTAGAGGGTCGGCACTGTTCAAGGGTCAACTGTATGTTATTCAATCTTAAAGAAAAAAGAGAGAGAAACTTCATAAAGTAGGTGGTAGACTAGAAAACTAAGTCTCAGATCGTGAAACTACTAAGAGAGAGAGAACCAGTATTCAAATCCAGATACATTTGATATCAAAAAATGAACCCTTTCAGGTCCAGACAAGGAATATCAATTTCACTTTACAGGTGAGGTTCCTAAGACTCAGAACAGACCTGAGATGTGGAGCTGGGATTCACACCTGCTGTGTCAGACATGATGCCAACACAATGCATTTGTTAGAGATTCAGCAGGTACCCTCTAGCTATGCTAGTTCCGTCATTTGATTTGTACTGGCTAGCCCATGCATCTATAAATGTCAGTCCCAGAGTTTTGTAACCTCTCTCAAGTTTACCTGAGTGGATGATTTTCTGTATTTTATTTATAGTTGCCAACTATTTATTAAGGAATATACTAAAAGTAGCTGGGAATGTAATTAGAATTGCAGTCTTTTCGTTTGTAAAACTTGAACAAGCATAATGATAGCATCATTTAGTGTACTTTTAACTAGGTTATTAATTCCACTTAGGAGCATTTTCTGTCTCAGCAGAGCTTGATATTTCTATCTTATCCACTAGAAAAACCAAAAATAAAGATTACTCCACAGACCAAACTGCCCTGTGGTGTTGTCTAAATTCTTCCAGGAGCTGGTTGGCCTATTTGCTGTCTTCTTCTTTTTAGGTCTTCACTTTCTTTATTATTAACCTTTTTATGTACACATGTTCCTTTTATAAGCCAAGTTGAATATTTTTGTTTTGAAGAAGAAATAGGGCATGTACAACCTTTTAAAAAAAAAAGGAGGGCTTCCCTGGTGGGCAGTGGTTGAGAGTCCACCTGTGGATGCAGGGGATGCGGGTTCGTGCCCCGGTCCGGGAAGATCCCACATGCCACAGAGCGGCTAGGCCCGTGAGCCATGGCCGCTGAGCCTGTGCATCCGGAGCCTGTGCTCCCCAGCGGGAGAGGCCACAGCAGTGAGAGGCCCACGTACCGCAAAAAAATAAAAATAAATAAATAAATAAAATTAAATTAAAGAAAGGAAGGAAAGTAGGAAAAATTAAGGAAAATAGAAAAAAATTAGAAAGAAGGAAAGAAAAGTAGAAAGGATTGGTAAAGCTAATAAGGCCTAGAGCATAAGATATTGAAAATATATCTATTCATCAAGGTAGGCTACTCAGAAAAAGAAGGGAAATGTAAGTGATTATATCTGTTATCCAGAAGGAGCCATAGACAGTTGTGTAAAAGCTATCTAAAAAGTCAGGCTCCTTTATCTTTTATTAAATATAACAGTATTTTTTATCTCCTAGCTGAAGAATGAGTTAGGTTTTTTTCCCCCTCTGTATTTGAGTTGAGGGCAATACTACTTGCTCTATTCCTATGTCATAATTGTGAAGCTTTTCCTTTTATTACAACTAAGAATGCTAGGAAATGCTAGCTACAGTAGTACAGAAAACATGATGAGTGCTGATAGAAGCTTTGTAACCTAAATACGATCCTACTATGGCATGAATATACCGGTCTGTTCACTATCACTTGGTCACAAACCATACATAAAGATTACTTCTTTCACAGTAAAAAGATTATGCTTTATAAAATAATGAGTCTGAGAAATTCAATGTAACATATAATATGATTTTTAAATTTTGAAAATTCCCATGTAAATGAGAAAGTCGTGGGTCTAATAAAACTAAAATGCTTTTTTAAATTTTGCAGTTATATTAAAATGTAAGTGATTGGACCTCTTGAATTATCCAGAATTCCTCCTTCCTAATACCTGGGCACCGAGGCCCATTAGAGTACATACTGTAGAATTCTGGTTAACTACATTTCACCTGAGGCACACACTCAGAATATGGTTTGTGTCATTTTTCTATAAATAACAGCTCTTTTGATTTAATCTAAATTTTTGGAAGGGTATCTTCCAGGTGTCACTAGCACTTTGATCCTTTTGAATGGCCAAAAGGAAGTGTCAGATTTTCAGACTCTGGAGAGTTACTTGTCTGTTTCAGCAAACCTGACATTTGATTCTTCCTTTGCTGAGTTTCATCCATTAAAATATCTGTGGTTTGGGTAATTGGGAGCTGCTGTGTAAGCAATGATAAACATACCACTTCTTTAATCTTCTTCTGACTGTTTCACCAGTGAAGACTTGGCCTTCATTTAATGATCTGCCAGGTTTTCCTTGGGTATTTCCTCAAGTGCGCCTTCTGCTTGGTAGGTGGTTCAATATATCTTTTGGGGGGATAGATGTCAGATGTCACACATAGTACCCTATAATGCGCACATTTTTCTTAAAACATTTTGGATTATTAAAAAGCAATATAAGTCCACCATATGTAATTTGGGAAATGTGGAAAAATATAAAGAGGAGAATAAAAAGTTCTCATAAAAAGCAGTCAGATAACCACTAAAATTCTGGCATATTTTTTTAGTCTTCTTTGAAGGCCTGAGTTTTTTCATTGGAATTTGTCTCACTCAGTCTTTCCCTCCCCACATCTGGGAGTTTTCCTGGGCCACTCAGGAACCAGTATCTCATGTCCCTTTGCCCTCATCTGTTTGTGATACCCACATCCTTGCCACAGCTTCAATTGCCCTTATAAGTTTGCTGTGTCCCAGCACGATGACCCCCTGCCACCATCGCTTGACCCCAGCTACGGGCACCATTCCTTCCTGGAAGCTACGAAGCCTGCGCTTCTTCCCAGACTTCTACCTTCATCTCCCAGACTCTGACTCTACACAAGATTTGTTTGAGCCTTATGGAGAGTAGAAGGAAAATACATCAGGAAGCGTAACTATTACCCCTTCACAGTCCAGATCTGTCTTTGAGTCCTTTAGAAGCAGATTGCCTCTTGCCCTCCTCATGTCTAGTGACAGTGGCCAACATCCCCAACACTGACAATCTTCCAGGCATATTCAGGCCCAGCATCTGGGCTAAATTAACTCCTAGCCAATGAGAAAAGATGAAATTTGCCTTCATCCTACTCTTAGCCACAGTTTCTAAATTCTCATAGCTGACTCTAGGATTGGACTTTTCCAAGGACATCTGAGGGCTGACCTTTTCTAAGGATATGTTTTTGGATTGACCTCTTCCAAGGGCTTGTTGACATAACACCACCCCTGTTGACAGGCCTGGATTGTCCTTCTGTTGTCACATGATGGTCTGATTTCAGGACATTTTCCAAAGTCTGGGGCAGATATTCACTAGACTGTGAACTTTGTAAGTAGAAGGACTTTGTTTTGTTCTTTGCTCCATATCTAGCATCTTTACTATGCCTGGCATACCTATTGGGCATTTAAATATTATTTAATTGAATATTTTTAACAAAGAGAATATTAACATAAAAAATAGACTGTTTTTTATCTTTCATATTTCACTTAACGTTATATTGAGGGCATTTTCATATTTATGGCTCAAGCTCTAGATAGAGGTTTATCTCGAAGTGAAAAGCCCTAGGTTCCCATTACCCTACATCACACAGAAAGCGTTTAGTTAGAGAACAGAAAATGAAACATCCTGGGGTTATCAATCCATAGGTTTCATATAACCTATTTTTCTCTAAGTAAAGGCAAGGATAAATGTTATCCAACTGCAGGAAACTTTTCTGAAACAGCCTAAGGAAGTTGTTTTTATTGCATGGAAAATGAGTTTTATGAGCAAATAGTAGCTCCTGTTAGAAATAAAACATGATTTACGTGTTGAAATATTGCAGCACTCTGAAAACCCAAGCAAAGGCATAGCAATGACATAATGAAAGTCTAATAAAAATCATAAAAAGACAACATAGTTTGGAAGTTTATCTTTAGGCCTCAAATAATATCATATTAAGTGAAATTGCTGCTTTAGGTTATACTTTGATGATTTTTCTGAGAATTTTTCAAAAAATATAAAGCTGTTAGAAAGTATCCTGAAACCCAGCAGGAATTCTTTTTTAAACATGATTCAAGGGCTCTCCACTTGCTTCCAGCTTAGAAAAGTAGCAGTTGTAGACATTTCTTTTCATACAGTTCAGGAGAGTGAGTAAGTAGAACAGCGTTTCTGGAATGACACATTTATACCAACAAGTATCAGGAGATAAGATGATATTGTGGGTTGGATCACATGACTACTGAATTACTTACTCTTCTGGGACCTTTCTACTCGATCTGGTGTGTAGTGAACAGCTATTAAGGAAGGAGAGCATCTTGTCCCTGTACAATAGGCAAATTCCCATCGCCTCAGTTTTTTACAAACATGCACCCTTAGTTTTATTAATGCCTTCTAGCTCCCAACTGGCCTCCTAAATTTAGTAAATATGCCTAATTTACTAACAGAGGTTTAGATTATTTGGTATTTATTCTTTTTGGTGTTCTCTGAGCTTCCTGGGTTTAGATTTGGTGTCTGACATTAATTTTGCGAAGTTCCTCACCATTATTATTTCAATATTTCTTCTGCTGAATTATTTTCTCCTGGTATTTTCTATATACACATACTAAACACATATACACATACTAAACATACATATACACATACTAAACCTTTTTATATTGTCTCACAATTCTTTGATACTCTGTTTTGTTCTTTTTTATTATTTTTTTTTCTCTGAATTTCAGTTTGGTGGATTTCTATCTCCGAGCTCACTGATTCTTTTCTCAGTCTTATGAAGTCTACTAATGAGTCCAGTAAGACATTTTTCATTTCTGTTACAATGTTTTTGATTTCTAGCATTTCCTTTTGACTCTTTCTTAGCATCTCTCTTCTTACATTACCCATCTATTTTTGCATGTTTTCCACTTTTTCCATTAGAGCCCTTACCAGAATAATCGTAGTTATTTTTAATTTCCTCTCTGATAATTTCAACTTCTGTGTCATATCTGATTTGGTTCTGATGATTGTTTTGTTTCTTTACACTGTATTTGTCTTGCATTTTGCACGCCTTGTAATTTCATTGAAAGCTGGGCATCCTCTTCCTTATAATAGGAACTAAGGCCTTTAATGTACTGATTTTTAGTAATCTGGCAAGTAGTTGGGCTGTGTTTAATGTTTGCTATAGTGATCAATGACAGAGGCTTCAAATTCCTCTAATGCTTTCATTTTTGTCCCTGCGCTTGATTTTGGGCTTCTCTAAGCACTCCACCTCAGAGAACATCTGTTTATTTCAGCTTTGAGGTGTAATGTCCTGATATTATACTGGATCCTTCAGGTGTTATGGTTAGGTATTGAGGAGTGGGGGAATTCTATAATCTCCAACTAAATCCCAGTGTGTTAATATGCCTGTGTCTTGGAGCTGTGACCTTCACAAATATTCTCCAGTTGTATAGGTCTTCCATCTGTTTACAACTACCTTTATTCCCTGGCTGTAGCTTTCCTAAACTATTTTCTTGAAATACTTTCCTATCAGCTATGTTTTCATTCCTCTTGGCTAGGTGAGATAGGAAGTCTAGGGAGGGCTGGCATGGAAGAAATGCCCTTTCTCCAGTGGGAATAGGTCTGGAAAAGTTTTTTCCCCTGCATATAGTCCTGTGTTGTGGAGAAAGCTCTGAGCATATTTCACAATGACTATTCTTCCTCTCCTCCTTTGAGAGCCATGAGGGGTCTTTCTTGGGTCTTCATTATAGGGATCTAGTGGGATCCTAGAATTATAGCCCATGAAAGTGTGGTGCCTCCCCAGGACAAGCCCCTGGTGTTTCTCACTCTTCTGCTAGTCTATACTTAGCCCCAAGGTCTTTGTCAAAATTGTTATTTTAGTGTTTTACTAGCTAATGGATCTAACAACTCTCCTCAAAGTAAGTAAATCTTGGCTGTGTCCCTGGATGAGTCTGTCTCTGCAGACTTTGGGGTGGAGGTTTGTCCTTCAACTTCAGTTCTTTGATTGGTCCAAAAAAATTAGTTGATTTTCAGCTTGTCCAGCTTTTCCTTGTTGTAAGGATGAGAGTAACAACTTCTAAGCACTTTACTTGTCTCAGCTGAAACCAGAAGTCACTGTTTGAATTTTTAAGCACAGCATATTCCACTGCATTGTGAGTCTCTTGAGGATGGACCTAGAGACAACATCATATTCACTTTTGTATCCATGGGATGAAACTAAGCATACAGTGAATAATTGTATGGATAACAGGATGGATATATGGACGTATAGATGGGTGAAGAAATGAAGACTAATAAATTGCTAAAACCTGGTATGAATCAATAATGGAGAAAAAGTTTAAAGGAAATAAGAAGGAGATATAATTTTATTAATTAATTATATAAGATAAGCCTAGGAAACAAATCCAGAATGAATAGTGACAAGAATTAGAAGGGAGAGCACATTTAGGCGAATTGGAGATAAATTAAAGGACCTTTCTCTTCACCATGAGTCTAATATCATTCCATGTCTAGTCTACACCAGGCTTTCTCAAAGCTTTCATTGGAAACTGGTGGATGTCTTTTTTTTTTTCACTCATGCTCTATATAATAAGACTATTCATTTTATCTAAAATTCAATATAATGCAGCACAACTCAAATTAATGCAAATTAAAGCAAGACACCATTTATTCCATCAAATGAAGAATGAGGAAATAAATAGTAATGCCAAGTGGTTCACAAGTTTGCAGGGATACCAACACATTTACAACCTCCTGGTGAGAATTTAAATTGTATGCATTTCTGGAAATTAATTTTGTAGTGTACAGAAACACTTTAAAAATATGTGTAACTAAAAAAGAAAAAATGGGCTTCCCTGGTGGCGCAGTGGTTGAGAGTCTGCCTGCCGAGGCAGGAGACACGGGTTCGTGCCCCCGTCCGGGAGGATCCCACATGCCACAGAGCGGCTAGGCCCGTGAGCCATGACCGCTGAGCCTGCGCATCCGGAGCCTGTGCTTTGCAACGGGAGAGGCCACAACAGTGAGAGGCCCGCGTACTGAAAAGAAAAAAAAAAATGTGTGTAACTTTTGACTTCATTACTTATTTCTAAGAATTTGTTCTATGAAATAATGTAGGATTCATTTATCTGTTTTTGCTAGTATACCTTTTAGTTGTTTGTAATATTCTGGAAAGTTAAGGCACTAATAAGAGAGCAGGCCAAAAAAATAAACCAAAAATAAAAAAGTTCCAACTCACATAGAACTTAAATGTTTATTGGAAAAGGTTAATACTAAGTAACAAATAGATAAACATGTAAAATTATAAGTGGTAATGAGTGATATGCATATAATTAAAGCAAAGTAAAATGGTATGTAGTGAGTAAATCCTATGTTATTCTGTGTAGTCAGGTTATAGTACCCTGATGTGGTAGATTTCACCAGACATCAACTGGGGGAAGAAAGGAGGATGTTCAGCCCTCTGGAGGAAGAGTGCTGAGCGTCTCAGGCAGAGAGAGCAGCAATTGCAAAACCTCAAGGCATGAATATGCGTGGTAAGTTTGAGGAAGAGTGAGGAGCTCTGTGTGCTAGAGCAGGATATGTGAAGGGGAGGAAGACAGAGAAGTAACTAGTGGCTAGATCATGTAGGATTTTTTTTAAGGCCAAAGCAAGCACTTTGAACTCTATCCTGAGAAATATGAAAAATTATTGGAGGATTTTAGTAAGAGTGACATGACCAGATTTACATTTTTAAATAATCACTGTGGAAAAGAGCAGGGCATGAATGGAAACTCATTGAAATGTTGTTTCAGTGATTCAGCCAAAAGATGATACCAGATTGGACTGAGGTGGTGATGGCAGAAGTGGGTATTAAATAGGTAGATTCTGAGCTCATCAGGTAGAATCATAAGAATGTTCTCACGGACTGGATGTGATGAATGGGAGAAAGACAGGTATCAAGTACTGAAAATTACAGGCCAATATCATTGATGAAGAGAGATGAAAAAATCTCCCTCACCTATTTCTCTCCTTCTCTGCCCACCTCCCCTCTGGCAATCACCTGTTTGTTCTCTGTATCTGTAACTCTGTTTCTGTTTTGTTAAGTTTGTTCTTTTATTCCATTGTGATGTCTTTGTCTGGTTTTGGTATCAGGATGATGCTTGCCTTATAGGATGAGTTTTGAAGCATTCCTGCCTCTGAAATTTTTGGAAATAGTTTGAGAAGGCTAGGGGTTAACTCTTCTCTACGTGTTTGGTAGAATTCACCTGTAAAGCTGTCTGGTCTGGAACTTTTGTTTTGGGGGAGTTTTTGTTTGTTCGTTTTGTTTTGTTTTCCTGATTTAATTTCATTACTGGTAATTAGTCTGTTCATATGTTCTGTTTCTTCCTGATAAGTCTTGGGAGATTTTACATTTTGAGGATGTTTTGTATTTTTGTGGTGTTGAGTGTAACTTCTTTTTCACCATTTCTGATTTTATTGATTTGGGCCCTCTTTTTTTCTTGATGAGTCTGCTAAATGTTTATCAATTTTGTTTATCTTTTCAAAGAATCATTAAACTTTTCTATTGTTGTGGTCTCTATTTCATTTATTTCTGCTCTGATCTTTATGAGTTATTTCCTTCTACTAATGTAGGGTTTTTTTTGTTTGTTTTTTCTAGTTCTTTAGGTGTAAGGTTAGGTTGTTTGAAATTTTTCTTGTTTCATGAGGTAGGTTTGTATTACTATACACTTCCCTCTTATAACTGCTTTTGCTGTGTTCCATAGATTTTGGATCATTGTGTTTTTTATTTCATTTATCTCCAGGTATTTTTCTTATTTCTTCTTTGATTTCTTCAGTGATCCATTGGTTGTTAAATAGCATATTTTTTAGCATCCATGTTTCTGTTTTATGCAGTTTTTCTCTTATATCTGACTTCTACTCTCATAGTGTTATGGTCGCAAAAGATGCTTGATATGATTTCAATTTTCTTAAATTTACTGAGACTTGTTTGATGGCCTAGCATGTTATCTACCTTGGAGAATGTTCCATGTGCACTTGAAAAGAGTGTGTATTCTGCTGCTTTTGCATGGAATGTTCTATATAGATCTATTAAGTCCTTTTATTCTAATGTGTCATTTTAGGCCTTATTGATGTTCTGTCTGGATTATCTGTCCATTGATGTGCGTGGGGTGTTAAAGTCCCCTAATTTTATTGTGTTCCTGTTAATTTCTCCTTTTGTGTCTGTTAATATTTGTTTTATGTATTTAGGTTCTCCTACGTTGGGTACATATATATTTCCAATTGTTACATTTTCTTGGATCACTCCCTTGATCATTATGTAACATCCTTCTTTGTCTCTTGTTACAGTCTTTATTTTAAAGACTATTTTGTCTGAAATAACTATTGCTACCCTAGCTTTCTTTTGATACGCATTTGCATGGGGTAACTTTTTCCATCCCTTCACTTTCTGACTGTGTGTCTGAAGTGAGTTTAGATCTGAAGTGAGTTTGCTTGTAGATAGCATATATATGCACATGTATTCATTCAGCCACTCTATGTCTTTTGATTACAGCATTTAGTCCACTTACATTTAAAGTAATTATTGATATGTATGTTTTTATTGCCATTTTGTGCATTGTTTTGATGTTGGGGGTGCCATTCCCTTCTGGCCTGCAGAATTTCTGCTACAAATTCAGCTGATAGCCTTGCAGGAGTTCCCCTTGTGGGAGTTTCCTTGTATGTAACTTGTTGTTTTTCCCTTGCTACTTTTAATTATTCTCTCTTTATCTTTAATTTTTGCCATTTTAATTACAGTGTGCCTTAGTGTGATCCTCTTTGGCTTGATCCTGTTGGGAGTCTCTGTGCTTCTGGACATGGATGTCTGTTTCCTTTTACAGGTTAGGGAAGTTTTCAGCTATTATGACTTTAAATCTATTCTCTGCTCCTTTCTCTCTCTCTTCTCCCCCTTGAGACCCCTATAATGAGAATGTCAGTATGCTAGATGTTCTCAGAGGTCTTTTAAACTGACCTCATTTCTATTTTTTTTTTTCTTTTTTCTGTTCAGCTTGAATATCTGTCTTCCAGCTTGCTGATCCGTTCTTCCATATTATTTATCTACTGTTGATTCCTTCTAGTGTATTTTGCATTGCAGTTATTGTATTCTTCATCTCTGGTTCTTCTTCATATTTTCTAACTCTGTTAAAAAGTTTTGACTTCTCACTCTATTCATTTAATCTTTTCTCAAGTTCTTTGAAAGTCTTTACAATCACTACCTTGAACTTTTTATCTGGTAGATTGCCTATTTCCACGTCACTTAGTTCTTCTGGAGTTTTATCTTGTTCCTTCATTTGGAACATATTCCTCTGTCACCTCATTTTGCCTAATTTATTATTTTTGTGTATTTGGTAGGTTGGTTACATTTGCCAACCTCATAGAAGTCACATTTTGTAGGAGACATCCTGTGCATCCCAGCAATGCACTCCTCTCTTATCACCAGCTCTATATGCTCTAGGGGTGCCCCCTATTTGGGCTGCATGGGTTCTTCTGTTGTAATGGGCTGACTACTGTTGTTGGTGAGCATGGCTGGCACTGGTCTGGTTGGTTGCCAGGGCCTGCCTTGTGCACAGGCTGCCAGCCACTGGTTGGAGGGGAGAGGTCACAAGGCTGCTGGCTCTGGGGCCCCAGTTGTGTACCAGGGCTAGTGTTGGCCAACTGGTAGGTGGAACCAGGTTCTAGAGTTGATAGTTGCATGGCTGGGGGTCCTGGATCTAGTGCTGATCTGCTTGAGGGTGGGGCCAGTTCCTGATACAGCTGGCTGTGGGGTTCAGGGTGTCCCAAAGCTGGTGTTGGCCCATTGGTGAGAGGGTCTGGATCCCAATATGGCTGGGGTTCCAAGATGTCTTGGAACTGGTCTTGGCCTGCTGTTGACCACAGCCAGGACCCAAGGAGTCTCGAGGCTGATGCCCTCCCACTGGTAGGTAAAATCAGGTCCTTGGGATAGTGCCAGCCCACTAGGGGGTGATGCTGGGACCTGGGGTCTTGGACTGTAGGACGCTGGGGTCCTGGAGATTTTTGGCCCACTGGTTGGTGGGGCTGGGCCCCAGGGGGTCCTGGGTCTGGTGCCTACCCACTGTGAATGATGGTGGTCCTAGGACTAGTGCCAGCCCACTGGTGGACAGAGCCAGGTCCCAAGGTCTCTGGCTGCAGGGCCCTGGGGGTCCCGGGGCTAGTGCTAGTGCATTGGTGTGAGAGGCCTGGTCCTGGGACCTCTGGTCAACATTGCTGGGTCTCAGGGCAGTTGTGGACTTCGGAGGTCTTAAGGAAGCAAGCCTGCTTGTTTGATGGGGCTGTGTCTCTGCCTAGCTAGTTGCTTGGACTGAGTTGTCCCAGTTCTGGTGCAGACAGGCTGGTGGGAGGGGTTGGGGCTGGTACTAATTAGCTAGAGGGAAGATTCTAAAATGGGGCTTACCAGCACCAGTGTCCATATGATAAAACAAGTTCCCCACAATGGCTGCCACCATTGTCTGTGTCCCCAGGGTGAGTTCTAGTTGCCTCCTGCCTCTCCAGAAAGCTCTCCAAGGTCAGCAGGTGGGTCTGCCCCAGGCTCCTGTCAAATTACTGCTTCTGCCCTGGGTCTAGAGCATGTGAGATTTTGTGTGTACCCTTTAAGAGTGATTCCCTATTTCCCACAGTCCTCTGGCTCTCCCAAAATTAAGCCCCACTGGCTTTCAAAGCCAAATGCTCTGGGGGCTTGTCTTCCTGGTGCAGAACCCCTGCACTGGGGAACCCAATGTGGGACTCAGACCACTAGCTCCTTGGGGAGAACCTCTGCAACTGTAATTATCATGCCATTTGTAAGTAGCCCACCCAGGGGTGTGGGTCTTGACTATACTGGGTCTCTGCCCCTCCTACCCATCTGTTGTTGTTCCTTCTTTATATCTTTAGTTGTAAAAGATGTTTTCTGCTAGCTTCCAGTTTTTTCTCATCAATAGTTTCTCTGTAAATAGTTGTAATTTCTCTGTAAATAGTTGTAATTAGTTTCTCTGTAAATAGTTGTAGTTTCTCTGTAAATAGTTGTAATTGTAATGGGAGGACGTGAGCTCAGGGTCCTTCTACTCCTACCATCTTGGCCACTCCTCTAGAATTTCTTGATTTGAATTCTGGCAATAGAGTCTTCTACTCTATGTATTTTATTAGAAGAATCTTATGAAACCATATACTTTTTAGAGGCTGATTGATTTTAATCCTTTAAAAATATCTGGTGTTTATAAATTCTGGCTTATTGTGCAAAAATAGAAAATAATTTTGTGGAGGGGTATTAATCCTTTTATTAGCTCATCCATATTTCTTCTTTATGTTTCTGAACCTGCCTTATTGTAGTATTATACAATAATCATAGTTTCAATATTTAAAATGAAAATTGTTGATGGAAGTTTGTGCTGATTTTAAAACAGCAAAAATAAAAATTATTTTAATACATCTCATTTTAATAAATTTACTTCCTCTAGTCTCCAAACTTTTTCTTTGCAAAAGAGTATCTCTATTGATTAGATCCATGGGATATATTGTGTATTAGAATTCTAGACGTCACTTGTTTGCAGGTTTCCAACACACACATAAGCCAGTATATAAACACAGAGAGAAGAAAAGAAAACTGATAAGTACATGTACTTATGCAAACTGGAATTTTTTCACTTTGAATGTTGTAATGATTATTTAAACAGTTGCTGACATCAGTCCTGATATCCCACACTACACCCCCAGTTGAAGCAATGATTTCTGCAAAATAGAGATAAAAGGAAATTTTATCTTGTTTTGCTTAGAAATTTCATAAAAACTGACTATTTCCATGATCCAAGGGTATAGCTTTGAAATTAGCTTTATACTTCATTATGGTTTAAATATCATTAAGGAATAGTGATTTTAAAAACATAGTACCATGAGCAGGTAATATCAGAAGACTATGTGGCTTATTCTTTTTGTATGTGTGTGTGTGTTAGTTTCTGCTTGATAACAAAGTGAATTGTCTATACATATACATATATCCCCATATCTCCTCCCTCTTGCATCTCCCTCCCACCCTCCCTATCCCACCCCTTTAGGTGGACACAAAGCACCAAGCTGATCTCCCTGTGCTATGCGGCTGCTTCCCACTAGCTATCTATTTTACATTTGGTAGTATATGTATGTCCATTCCACTCTCTCACTTTGTCCCAGCTTACCCTTCTCCCTCCCCGTGTCCTCAAGTCCATTCTCTACATCTGCATCTTTATTCATGTCCTGCCCTTAGGTTCTTCAGACCTTTTTTTTCTTTAAGATTCCATATAGATGTGTTAGCATACAGTATTTGTTTTTCTCTTTCTGACTTACTTCACTCTGTATGACAGACTCTAGGTCCATCCACCACACTACAAATAACTCAATTTCATTTCTTTTTATGGCTGAGTAATATTCCGTTGTATATATGTGCCACATCTTCTTTATCCATTCATCTGTTGATGGACACTTAGGTTGCTTCCATGTCCTGGCTATTGTAAATAGAGCTGCAACGAACATTGTGGTACATGACTCTTTTTGAAGTATGGTTTTCTCAGGGTTGGTGGGAATGTAAACTGATACAGCCACTATGGAGGACAGTATGGAGGTTCCTTAAAAAACTAAAAATAGACCTACCATACCACCCAGCAATCCCACTATGTGGCTTATTCTTTAGGAGTGACATGTGATTTTCAAACCAAATGCATTTAGGGCATTCTGTCACATGGCATGAGTTACTGGGTATTTGTGTGCATTTTTACAACTAGCTTTTGAAAATATATAGATAGAACATACATCAATCCAGTTTTTATCTATTTGGAATAAGTATTACATTTGCTCTGTGCACAAATCACTCTTAATTTACCATAGGATTGAGTTGTAAGCAACTGAAATTCAAATCTGCTATTGTATTTCATATTGTACATTTAAATTTATTGTTTGTTTTATTGGGGCAGGCACAATGGCAAGAGTATCTGAGGAAGAAAGAAAAATATCTATTTCCATTTGATACAATGAGGCAAAATAAATGTGGCAGCATCTCTGCCACAACTTCCAGCATGGGTGTTGATTGCACACCATGTCATAGAATCAGAGTTGGAAACAGTTTAGTGATCCACCCCTGCATTTCCAGATGCCTACTTTAAGGTCCAGAGAAATGAGATAACTTAAGATACGCAGTCACAGAAACTAGACTATGATTGGAATTCAAATCCCATGACTTGCAGTTGAGCGTGTTTTTCCATGATATGCACGCATTCTTGTTAAGTAGCATGTGCTGTCTTTGATTTGAAGCAACATAAGCTGCAGAAGCTCCCTGTCTTTTTAAAAATTGAACTGTAGTGGATTTACAATGTTTTATTAGTTTCAGGTGTACAGCAAGGTGATTCCATTTTATATATATACTTTTTCAGATTCTTTTCCCTTATAGGTTATCACAAAGTATTGAGTATAGTTTTCTGTGCTATACAGTAGGTCCTTTCTGGTTATCTTTTTTTATATATAGTAGTCCCTGTCTATTAAAGTTAGCTCAGTGTCTTACTTTCCTTCCAACTGATTCAACCAGACTAACTGGTGGAAACTTTGCAGAATATATACTGAATTTTAGAGGGAATGTTGCTTTCCACTGTCATTTATTATTGCCTTGCTTTTGTGATTGTCGTAGATTGCTTACACTATTCTTGAATAAACTCAGTGTGAGTTTTCTCTCATCTGAATACTATTCTAGCACCTAATCACGCATATAAATAAAATAGAATCTTGTTGAAGTGCAGCTGATTTTACACAATGATGGAACTACCATTTATACAGAAGGATATACTATATCAGTGAAATGAACGTGCTGATATCCTATAGTTACCAGATAACATAGATCTTAAACCAATTCTCCACACCAATGTCACATAGGTCTTTCTCTCTCTTTTTAAAAATTTCAGCATTATTCTTCATATTGAAATAATCTCTTAAGGTGTCATACTTACTGATACTAGGCAACTAGACTTTTCTACCCTAAGTGTGTGATAAGGGCCATTGATGTTTGATCCTGTTACTTTCAGTACCAATTTTTTAATAAGTTAATTTTTTTGAGTCCTGGGAAAATATTATGCTTCCTTAAGAAATCCTCTCCATTCTGACTGCTGTTCCTGTGCTTCCTCTGTCACTGTTGTTTTTCAGCATTGCCATTCTTGGTGTGTCCTCATATCATTCCTGCCAGCCCCCAGCTCCTGAACTGTGGGAGTTCTCACTGATCTGTTGCATTTTCGTGTTTCAGATTGTAAACCTGGTGTGCAGAATATGTTACCTTTGGAAATCTCTTCCTATAACTATGATACCAAATCTTTGGGATTTGGGTAGTGTTCTTTGCTGCCTAGGAATAAGTGTAAGTGTATTCCAGAGCAGATTCATCATCTGTACACTAAAGATCCCAGTCTGATCACCTGGAAGACTTTAAATAGTGTTCAGTTGGAAGTGTTTAACATGATCTTGAAGCCTGGATCAATACCAGCTACTGGTTTCCCCACTGCCTTTTGCACTAGACTAAGTGCTACTGAATGTGTCCTTTCATAATATCAACTAACCGATAATAACTCACATTTTTGGAGCACTTCTATGTGGCTGGCCTTATTTTACGTGCCTTGCACATTTATCTCAATTGTTCCTCACAACAGACTTTTAACATCGCATTTTATTATCTTTGTTTTACAGATGAGGACACAGGCCCAGAGAATGTGAGCCTTCTGCCCCAGTCATACAGCTAGCACATGAGGGAGTCAGAGTTTGAACCCAAGTGGCTGGCTTGTACATCCTAGCTGCTTCACCCAACACTGTGCTCCTTTGTTTGGAAATATTATTCACTTGCATTAATTACCTAGTGTAAGCTTCAAAGTTGGTATAAATTATGCTTCTGTTTTTGTTTCTCCCAAATAGAATCTATTTTATCTTATTTAATCTATTTTACCATATTGTACGCTTCTAAATCCTGATTTTTGATTGCTAAAAGGCAAGTGGCACTTCATTTTTCTATGTGGAAATGATTTTTTTTTTTAAAAAAAAGGAGAAAAGCCCTAATACTTACTTCTTTCACTAACTCTTACTATCGAGAAGATAGACCTACCTCAGAAATCCCTAACTGTAGTAATAGTTCACTTTTATTTGGCCTTGTCGGAGAAAAAAAATCTTCTGAGTATGTGATTTTTCTACATGATTAATCTTACCTTGCAAATGCCTATTCTAAAAAACGTGTAATATTTTGAAATATTTCTCTAATGACCACTTCCCTGTCTTCTTAGAGAATAACAAGTTTAACAAAATCTTTCCTTTATGACTCAGAATCATCATGATAAATGTCTGTTATTTTACTATTTAATAACTTACCTCTGTCTACTTTTTAGTTTTTCTTTCCTTGATGTCGTATCATCGGCTGTCATTTTTTTTCTATTTTGAGTGGATTTCCTTCTAAAATACTACTCCCCATAACACTAATCATATTTGCTACATCACGTATGCTGTGTTGATAATGAAATGATCACATTTGCTAATATATACACATAAAAGTAAAAATGCATGACAGGAATAAAAATAGAAGATTTAGTGAAATTTTGTATTATTATTTCTTCACTCAGAGGCATTGTTCCATCGCTGTGAAATTATAGGATATATTTGGGAGATGCTGAGATTACCCGCTGTGGGATCCCTGGGTAAAGAAGATATTACTGAGTTCTGAAAATATGTTATAAATACAGAACTGAATATAGAAATATATATTTCTACATATGGAAATATAGAACTGAACACACAAGTCTCTTTTATAGTATGCTTTTTATCCTATTAACTTCCTGAAGTCATTGTGATTCAAAAGCAAATTACACCATGCAGAATTCCTTTTACTTTTAAAGGATTTTGATAATTCTGTTGTTTAAGCGTTTAAGGCGAAGTAATGCAATGAGTGCATCAGGCTTAACAAAGCTACACTACGTTGTTCACATAGTAACAGTTGTTTAGAGATGCATTTTTACTTCTCGGTTTGTTCATGGCTTGAACATCCAAATGGAAAATAAACTGGAATCTTAATGGTAAGTTTATTGTTGAAGTTTATCCAGTTGTGTGGGTGACGTGGATAACACATGTGCAAGACGATTTATTAGTAATTATTTTGCTAAGAAGCATAATGTTGTGGGCCTATCTGGTGCGCCATTATTGGGAGGGTGATCTTGATAGACTACCCATTAGATTCTTTCAACACTTAGTTCCAAGACTGCCAGTGGTCCTCCAGCTTCTTATTAGATTAAGGCTGTGCTGAGATTCAGGGGCAGCTGGATCATGGGGAAATGTAGCTCCATGCTTATTACTCACAATAAACAATTCAACCTTGAGAAAACTATCCCAAGCCCACCCTAAGATCTCTTAGTGGTGTTTATGCCATTTATATCACTATTATCTTTTCCCATATAAAACACTTAGAACAGTCCCACCTCAAAAGCTTTAAAAGTATTTTGAAAAGATATTATGAACATCTAAATTATCTTGGCAAAGTGTAAGCTGCTCATCATCACGACACAAGATAACTAGTATTTTTTGTGCAGTATATGTTTTTCATACTCCATATGTCATTTATTCATAAATTTACTTATTCACTCATTCAGTAAATACTGATTCAATAGCTACTTTTGCTATTGCTATGCTACATGTCAAGCTTATAGCCTTAAATGAGACAGAAAATTCACCCCGCTGCCTTGATTTTCATCTAACCATTCATCCTGTCTTGGTCATGTTCTCTGGAGGTCCTGTGATAGAGCATGTAACTTGTCCAATCTCAATCTCTCTAGGTTACTGTTTGACCAATGACCTTGAAATCATTTTATAAGGTTTGTTAGAAGTTCAGTCCTCTTATATATTAAGTTAAATAGTTTGATTTGACCTCTACATAGAACTATGTGTGGGCCATGCAGAAACTAAATTTTGATCTTATTGATACCGCCACAAATGTACATCTATTGAATTCAAGGCATTTAAAAAACCTATCAAAACCAATTTTCCTTATTAATAAAATTATGGAGCATGAGAATCTGTTGGAGGGTTGCAAAATGAGAATATATATCATTAAACCAAACAAAAACGGAGTATTGTACCTTGAAAAAAGAGGTTGAGATTACTTGCTAATTCACTATTATTCTCTTCAGCAAACATTTATGCAGGCCTAATTATGGTAGTGTTATGTGAAGAAAACCTGCAGACATTCATCTTGCCCTCTAGAAATGTATGATTTATCATATAATTAGTATCTATTGAATACAGAAATGTAAGAACTTGCTTATGTTCATTTGCTTCTGATTTTCTTTTCTGCAGCGTCCCTATATTTACTTACACTATGTTTTTCTAATCCTCATCAACACATTAGCACCTGTTTTTTGATGTTTCTTTGTTTTATTTTAGTCACACTCTTCCCTGTGCTTAGAGTTTAGAAACTTTACTATTAATCTTTCTGGGCATCTGTTCTCCTTTCTTGTATCTATACTCTGAAAATTTCCCCATGTGCCATAATTCAATTTACCTTTCTGGAAAGTAGTGCTAATAATATTTTCCTAGGCCACAGACTCCTGGAATAAAATGAATAAGATGATTGTAACAAGATAGGTGGACCACCTGACTTTGAAATCCCCAAACAGATGTAATATATTGCTCTGCCCAGGACTACCAGACAGGAACACCCAGGGATTCTGAACATGACCAAGGCTGTAAGCACCTGCTCATTATTATAGGCCAGCATTCTTCACAGATCCTCTTGCCATTTTAATTTTATAAATAATCCACAAAAAGAAGACATAACTGGCTGATGCTATTTAGGACTGCCAGCTCCCCCACTCAGCCGAGTTGAAGGCAAATTTATGGAAGTGGATTTCCTGAAAGTACTTTAAAGAAAAGTAAAAATCATTCAGTGTGTAAATAATGAAGCACAATAGCTACCACCTGTTGAGTATCTACTATGCACAGGGTACTATTCCATCTTCTTCTTTATATATATTCTTATTTGATTTTCATACCAGCTCTGCAAGGTGGGTTTATTACCTCTATTATTACCTCTATTAAGGAGAGTTACAGAGAATTTAAGTAACGAAAGCTAGTGAGTATCTCCAAAGGTTTTGTTCTTCCCACAATATCACACTACCTCCTGAGCTTTAATAAGAATCACAGAATATGTGGGTATATACTTACAAGCAGCTTAGACTTTGAGAAGACCTTGACTTTGAACTAAAGGGATGCGTAAGTGATGAAAAAATCCTCCTTTGTAGAAAAAGAACATTCTATGCAGGGAGAGACTTGATTGGTAGTGTGAACAAGATGACTGGGACACTTAATAACAGTCTCTGGACACATGACAAAGAGGATGATTGGCAGTTGTTCTTTATTATTGACAAAATCAGTGGAGTGGAGGCCGGAGTTAGAAGAAGTTACCAATTAAAATATTTGCAAGATGTTAGATAATAATTAAAAGGGGCACTGTAGTAGCCCATTACAGGTAAAATTTAACAATTATCTTATTATTAGCCAATATAGGCATGGAAGTGAGGAGAGTAATTTACTGCATAAATTAAAGTATTATGTTCCAACTATTTCCCAGACTACTGGGAAAATATAATGTTTTCATTGTCATATAAACCTCTACATAGTTCGTATGTAGAATACTGTATACAGAGTAGTAAAAGCTAGAACAGTCTGGCCAACCACAGACTGCAGGCTCACTTAGTGCAGCATAAATTTTTCTAGATGCCTTAACATTGCCTGTTAACATTGCCTCTAGTAATGGTCCATATCATTAGAAAAATTGCTGATAGTATTGGAAATTCATATTACAGGGCAGGGTGTGATGCAAGCAAGAACACTTTTTAAAGTTTAAAGTGCTATATAAATGCCAAATAGAATTGTTTGTGGAAGGTTATTAACATATAGCAAAATATGTCCCATCTATAAAATGAAGGAACCAGATTCTGTGATTTCAGGAAAAACCTTCAGTTTCAATGTTCCATAACTTTATGTTCTCATGGGCTGGTCGCCATGCAGTGTTGGTCATTGCACAGTCACTACCAGGAAGCAGAGCCATCTTAGTACCTTATGTGGAAGAGCTGAAAGAAGAAGTACAAAGACAGGCTTTTCAGGATGCTGAGAATTCCAATGCAAGAATGTGTTCAAATGGAACAAGATAAAATTCTACATGGCTATAAGTCAACAGTTTTAAAGAGAGCTTTTATATGTGTTTTTTGGTTTGTTTATTTTCATGAAACAGTTGAGGCACTCCATTTGGGAACACTAATGGCTGCCCATGGCTACTTCTTTCCAATCTCGGATCATGTCCTCACACTCAAGGATGATGGCACCTTTTACCGGTTCCAAGTAAGTTTAATAAAAATATTCTTTAACAGTAAAAACAAGTCTGCATTTTCATTGTTTTACAAAAATTTTGAAAATTATGACTTATTTTACTTTGACTTAAGCTAGTTAGAATCTAATGATTTGTGAAAGCTAAATTGTGTGATGATTTAAATTATATTTTATATAAAATGTTTGAGAAAAATTCAGAGAGTGACAATGGAATTCACGAAGATGAGAGAGTTCATCTGTAAGTAACATTTATTTGCTAGGAAGGAAGTTGAGAGATTAACTAAATTTGTTACACTCTAGACCCTGCGTGATCCAGAGCCATCTACAGTCCAAGCAAATAGTCATGGGAATGCTTGAAGCTCCAGGATAGAATTTAGCTAATAAATACATATCTTCTGCATGTCTGAGACCTACAAGTCTATGAAGACTGATATGCATGATGCTTTGCGTGCATATACTTATCTGAGACAGGAAGCCACCTTAGATAACTTATAAACTGACAAGAGTAGTTCTAGGTCATTTTTCAGATGAGATACCTATAAAGAATAATCTTTCAGGAAATGATTGTGGACTCTAATTTCAGTTATTGAGCATTCAGTTGACACTTGAGTTTACAGTGGTTTACCTGAAGTGTATTCTACATTTCATTAGACATTATGGTTCATTAGTAACTGACTGGAAGATTCCAGCCTAAAAAAATTAAGGCATATATGCCAGAGTTCAAACTCTAGCTCTAGGTATTTTCAGAGGATTCTCCCCATCGTCCAACTTTTAGACATTGGAGCATTCTTCTCACTAGCTCTGAATGATTAGATGTTCTATATCTAAATAAAGTGACTTGGATGCCTAAGGACTTGCTTGGACTTTGCAGTTGAAAACAGAGGGAATATGTTTTAAAAAATTGTTGTCAAAGATCATTGTCCTCCTAGAAAACTCTCACTACCACTTCCTTAGGGCACGTCTATCGAAGGCAAATAATCATAGGACTTTCTGCACTGAATGGCTAGTAAATAAAGCAGTCTCCTGAAACTGTGATACTGACCTAAGTATTCAAGCAATTTAAATTAGTTGAATCACTTAATTTTAAAAGGCTTTAAAATAATGAAGCTTTATCCTTTATAGAGTTAAATTTAAGGTAATGGTAGCTTAAAACAGCTTATTATTAAGTTAGAGTAACTTGTGGTCCTAAAGTTAGCAATTTAATAAATAGAAATTATTAGTGATTAGCAAACAAATTATGTATGTGTTACTAACACTTTTTGATTTTTTAAAAGGAGTTACTTTGCTATTGCAGGATCACATTTTCCATAAAATTTTATTTTCTTATACAAGTTTTTCATATGCAGACTCTAAGTAAACGTTAGGCCTAAAAATTTCTTACAAATTCTAAATGAAATGTATTTTTTTAACAAAAATACCAACTTTTATCCATCTTCGCTATCAATATTACAAGTAAAATCATCTGTGTATAATATAATATATTTATAAGGGAAACATTGAATATAGTCTATCTGTTAACAATTATCTAATTCAAAAATTTCCCTCAAAACAAACTAGCTGAGACATGGCCTAAAATTAGTGGTGATGTCTTGAATTAGTATAATTTACAACCTTTAACTCTGCTGTTGTCATTTCCAGACTGAAGTTAGTAGGCAGACAAGGTGTTCTTTTCTTTTTTGCGGTACGCGGGCCTCTCACTGCTGTGGCCTCTCCCGTCGCGGAGCGCAGGCTCCGGACGCGCAGGCTCAGCGGCCATGGCTCACGGGCCTAACCGCTCCACGGCATGTGGGATCCTCCCAGACCAAGCATGAACCCGTGTCCCCTGCATCGGCAGGCGGACTCTCAACCACTGCACCACCAGGGAGGCCCCAGACAAGGTTTTATTGTCATGCTCGTGGGTCAAAGATGAGCAAAGCTGGGAATGGATCACCCTGCATTCTGCAGAAAAGGAGAGACTGTTTTTAAAGAACTTTACAACAAAGCAAGGGAATGAGTACAAATGATAAACTAATTACATCACTACTAGGTATAGGCAGAAGATTATCAAGTTCAATATGCCTAAATAGATGATAGATAATCTTTTAAATTACATGAATTAATGTTAAATATTAAATGTTAAAGATTTTAATGACACATCCACATTCAAAATAGGATAGAAACATGGCATATTTGTAAATCTAATAACCATACAATCTAAAAACCAAGGGTTTAAAAACAAACAAAAGAAACCCCAGAAAAATCAGGGATTATTTAATTCCTGCTACAGTGTCTACCAAGGCATTAATTAGTTTATATTTGAACAGCTCTAATAACAGAAAATACATTATTGTTCAAAGTGTTTACTTCCATTTTTGTGTTGGTTCCAAGCAGCATTAAGTTCTTTATTACATTGAATTGAAATTCAACTCCATGGAAGGATTTTAAAAATCATGGGTTAAAATAGGAAACTTGCAATATTGTGTTTACAATTACTCCAGTGAATGATTGAGATTCTAACCATCATTAGGAATATGAAAAAGCTTTGGGGCATGAGTTTGAGGCAAACAGAACTCTTACTTTAATTTCACTGGTATGCCGCAGTAAATGTGTCTCAATTTTTCAATCATATGATTTTTGTATTTACTGTAAACTTGCAATTGTCTAATTTATCCTCCTTAGCTAACTGAAATTGAGTTCTGACATGATTATCCAGGTCACTTTCATGACTTTCATCACATTAGTATAGGTGCCAAAGATTACTGAGCAATGGCTAGACAGTTTTGGATCTGTTTTATTATGGCTAAAGAAGCAAACTCTGAAAAGCAGAGAAACTCATACATTAAAATGTCCTAAAGCCTAGTTTGACTGTGAAAGTAAATTTTTAAATTCCAACAAACTATAGGAGTTTGTTATTTAAATTTTCTTTTACTACAAATCAAAATATTTTTCCTAGAAAAAAAATCTTGCAATATTAGTGAAGAGTGTTGGTTTTGTGCCTTTTCCACATAATATCACAGGATAAAATAGCTTCATTCATTTATTTTTACAGTCAGGAAATTTTCACTAAAGTAAATGATAGAAAAATAAAGAAAAATTATAAGAATGCTATTGAAAACATTCCTTGTGGTTTTGAGAAAAAAAGTATGTGTCTGACCAGTCTGACTAGAGTATATATTTTTAGAGTTAGATAAATAGGTATGCATACGCATGCGTGCACGTACACACACACACACACACATACACACACACACACACACACACACCCCTCCCAAAATAAAGAAGCAACCCAAAGGGAATATTGCATTCTATGAGAAGTATCTCAAAAGCTAGCAGCCCACATGAAAGGAAGATTTTTTAACTACTTTGTTTCTCTATGGTTCTCCTAGAGTAGTGACCCAGTTTTACTCTCAGACTAGGTTAAGTGGATTCATTTGCCAAGGAGGGGGTGCTGTATAAAGCCTTGGTATCCCCCTTTATCTAGTGCTTCAGCTTTTTTACCCTCTAAATGTATTCTGTCACTTTGTTCATATATATACAAAATTAGTATTAGTATCCTTCTTTATGATACTGGAGCAATTCCCAAGAAAGCATAGAGGGTAAATCAAATCCCCTGGGAGTCCTAAACTGTTTGGAAGGGCTCTCTCCCAGAGATTCAAACAGTTCTCCCAATTACCCTTTTCCCCCCTTGAGAGTCCCTCTTCTAGAAGGCAGAATTATCAAACAGGTAATCAGAGATTACCCTAAATATGCTTGTTACACACAGATTGTTAATATAATTGACTAATAAATATAATTAAGCCCACAAGGCTGACGTCTGTAGTCACTGTTCCATTGAATTCCAGAGCCATCATCATCCAAGGAAACAGTTTGAAAGAGTAGACTGGTGGTGATGGAGTATCCTCGGGGTCTGGAGCCAAGCATGTCCAGCCATGAGGGCTAGAAAAGCCCTATCAGAAAATATAACATGCTGATGATAATAATTGGGTTTTCTCAATCAGATATTTTCTTTGTAGTTTCATCAGTTTCCAGAATTTCACAGAATCATGTATCTGTCTATTGTTAAGCAATCAACTAAGTTATTAGTTAAAAAAAATCATCTCTGACTTGTGCAGTTTAAAAATTTAGAGTAATAAGTGTCTCTATCCAGAAATATTTTTTAAAGTGAGGGGGAAAAGTTGTTTTAATCTAGCTGGATAATGTTGAGAGCTGCATTATATAATTAATAGAACCAAGCAAATGATTGCCAGATCTTAAGGAAAGATTCTGACGGTTGAACTTTTGGATCTACTGAGGGCAATGATGAAATACATAAATCATAAAAAACAATTTGCTAAATTTAAACATAGCTCATCATGAGTCTTCCTGAATATAATACTTTGCTTTCAGTCTTTGTGTATTAACACTTTTTATTTGAATAATGCAATCAGTCCTTTTACCTTTTTGTCAGATGACATACAATTGTAGCAAATGAACACTGTCTTAAATACCTGCTGGTGCTGCACCTATTTGGAAGCTGAACAATTGCTTAGCAAAGTAAATGTAAAAGAAAAACCTTACAATGCCTCTCTGAGTACTTTTTCTGGGTAATAAAACATACATTGTTAGCAAAATTCTAGGTAATTGCTGAAGATAAACACAGCTCATAAACCAGGAACCCCACTAATTCTTTATGTGCCTAACCTAAGTTCCACTTCTTTTCATTCCACAGACACCCTATTTTTGGCCATCAAATTGTTGGGAGCCAGAAAACACAGACTATGGTCAGTGCAATATCTCCTCATTTTATTATTGACAACTAGTGTGTATGGATGAACCCATGCTTGCATTTTATTATTTGTCACTGAGAAAAGAAAAGCACAGTTTTCAGTATGGGACTAATATTTCTAACATTGAATTTATGAATGGCCTTGTTTGGAAAGTCACCAAACCTGGTGGCAGCTTATTCCATGTTATAGTGCCCCCTGTGACTATTAAAAAAAATACTTTCTTCTGAATAGATGAAAGAGCTATAAACAAGCTTAAAAGGGTTTTTTGTTTTTTTTTTTCTGTACCACCTTGGTCTACTAGAAAGAGTAACAAAGGGGCTCAGAGAGCCAGAGTTTTAGTTCACGTCTCCTATTTAGCTATGATTTGTGGTAAATCCCTTGCCTTTCCCAGACTCCATTTTTCTCACTATTATTTGAGGCATCCTATGATTCTACAAGCAGAAGGTTTTGTTAAACATGAAAGGCCAAATGCAAGCAAAAGAAAAGATACAATAGGAAATTTAATCATAGTGAATCAACTTCAGTCAACTTAGAATGAACTCAGTTCAACAACCATGATCTTAGTTAAGCTCTTCAAGGAAATAGGCCCCTAATAAGTGCTCATCTTCTTACATCTTCCTGAAGGCTACAGTTTTCAAAAATAATATTGTATGTATGGTTTTTAAATGTCATTTCTACAAGTATTCATTGAGGATTTGTTCCAATGCAAAGTGTTATAGTAGGTGCTAGGATAACAAGGAGACTCTGACTATCTACACTGTTGAGTAACTCATAGGCTAGACGAGAAAAGGGAATTATACAGAAGGAGTTGCTGGGAAGTGCTGAGGGAATATAATAGTGGTATGTGTAAAATATATGGAAGTTTAAAAGAATAAGAGTGACTTTGAGGGTTTCTAGAGTGATTTCACAAAAGAACT
Source organism: Aethalodelphis obliquidens (assembly GCF_003676395.1). Taxonomy (NCBI): domain Eukaryota; kingdom Metazoa; phylum Chordata; class Mammalia; order Artiodactyla; family Delphinidae; genus Aethalodelphis; species Aethalodelphis obliquidens. The sequence goes on from NW_020837968.1 coordinate 26,265,282, forward strand.
GAGGGCATCTGAGTTGGATTTTAAAGGAGGGGAGATTTTTCAGGAAACAAGGCAGAGAAGGCATTTGAGGCAGAGTGCCAGCATGTTCAAAGACAGAAACTTCACAGCAATCTGGCTTTTGTTGGCTCCTGGAGAGACGTTTTGTAAGAAAACCATAGGAAAGCCCATGGAGTCATCCCTCATTTTTATCATTTCAGAAAGTTGAATTTCATAGTTCATCCAAGGGTGGTCAGGTGCCAACCAAAGATTCAAACTAACATAATTTATGGAAGACAATCTGAAAACCAGAATACTGAACCATTAATAGAGAGAATAGATGATTCCTTTCCAGTAGTGGGAATGTTGATTTTTTTTCATCCAGGGTACACATTCTTCAAAACTGACGCACTTGGAGAAAGAAGTTAATTTAAAAAAACAAAAAACAAACAAACAAAAAAAACCTGCCGATTTGTGGATCTGAGTTGGAGAACTTTGTGATGTATTTTCTCCAACCTGGGATGATACCTGGGAATTATTTCACCAAAGAGTATGAAGTTCTAGTGGAGAAAATACCTGCACACCTGAGAAGGAGGTCATGGAGAAAAACCCAGGTGTTGGAGGCAGACAGACCTGACCACAGATACTGCCACAACGATGTACCACATACTAACTGTGTGACTTGGGCAAGCATGTAACATCTTTGAGCCTCAGTCTGCTCACTATTCAAGCAGAAATAATAATATTGACTTTCTAAAGTTGTTGAAATAACCCAAATTAATATGCCTAAAAAACTGGTATTGCTCCTATGATACTTAATAAATCAAAATTGTTTTCGGTCGTCATTGTTATTGCCTGACAGATAAACTGCCTCTGTTCCTTACAGAAAAGCAAATTCTTATTCTTAATGTTCTCTCACTCCATATTTTGTGTTTTTCATAAATATGTTAGTGTTCCCAATTGCAGTTCGTGTTTCAGCACTTCACAGTAGATTAATGTTTCTGTGGTAAGGCCAAGGAAATGGCATGGCTTACACAGAAAATCATTTACAGAACATTCCTCAAAGTCAGTCATCTCAAAATTATTAATGTCATTCAGTTTAACATTAGCTCTTATTGGTGTCCATTTCAAAGGGAATCATCTTCTAAACTTTCTCCCGAAACCTGGAGAGCCTGCAATTTTTAACTAAAAATAAGCATAGTCTTTATTATTCTATTTGTTTCCCCCCCTGAATAAACATATACCTGTTTAAGTCTCATTTGCTTGGATTATATACAAGTGAAGAATAAAATAATTATTCAATAAAAAGTTATAGAAAAAATTAGAGGAAGTGAGATGATAATGATCTCAGACACTGTTCCACTCCTACAGGCAATGATGCTTTGTCTTCTATGATTTTTCTTTTTAGGTACAAGTATAGAAGCAATTCAAATTATCCAACTTCGAATTTTCTACCACCATTTATTTAAAGAACATTTATAAAGTATGAACACTTGCTTATAAAGAGGATGTTGATACTGTGATGTAGTTGGGTGTGAGGCCCAATAGAAATAATAGTGATTAGTTAGGCTGTTTATTCTGAGACAGCTTGGGGCAGACAGGAGTTTATTGCTTAAAGCAGGTTTAAAGAATGGTTTCTTATATTCTATTAGTATCTAATGTCTATTTCCATCACCAATTCAAACTTACTAGGTAGCCTCTGCAAAACATAAACCTCTTAGGTCAGTTTATGTGGAGAAACACTTTTCCATGGTTACCTTGGTTTTGTAGAAAAATAGAATATGTTGATCATGTTTAATGGCTAAGACAAGGCAATATGGACTAAAGGGCTATGAAAAAACACAGTACTTTGAAAATCAAGTTGTGTGAGATTTCTGGTATTTTTTCACCCAAGTACAAAATTATTCCAATCCAAGCCAATTAAAATGGAGTCTGGAATGGACTTCCCAGGTGTATTTGCATAAGAATCATCTAGTATAAAAGGATTGCAATGAGGGCTGGAGGCCAAGACACCAGGAAGTTTAAGAGAACTGTGATAAGAAGTAGAGACAGTAGTGGTGGTAGCAAACTAAAACAGAAGCGAGAGACAGGAAGTTCACTGATATCTCTAAGCACACACATTGCACATTGAAGTTCCTACAGATGATCACACATTGACCAATATCTTTCGTCTGGCTCCTTTTGAGGGTTAAATCTCCAATGTTCATATAGGACTTGAACCCCAAGAAATCAAAATTTCCAATAAAGACAGGAGCTGACCCTATACTTGTATGACTTACGTCACTCACTTCACCCAAATCCTAGCCCTGTTGGAGCATATCTTTATTGAATACTTTTATATTTTGTTCATTGTAGATTTTTTTGCAGTTTTATTTTCTCATATATTACATTAAAGTATTATTTTTCTTGATTAGTGAGTTTTTTGGCACTCCCTTGACTTTCGCCCCCTAGGCAAGTGCCATACTCATCTCATCCTAGGGCCAACTGAGACCAACATATGACAATTGCAGAAAGGCAGAGGTGTTCTCAACATAAGGACCTTTTAACAATGAAAATTGTCCGGAACTTGCATTATCTTGTAGGATGATGGTTGTGCCTCAGAAAACATTCAACCAAAGGCATGTATTTTCTCCAGGATGTTGTGAGGTCTTTCAGGCCTAGGGAGAGAGACTCCACTTACTGACCCTAAGAACTAGACATCACTAAGTTCCACCTGTGAAAACCATGCTGAAATAATACTAGAGTTCTGGTTGGCCAATCATAACAATTGTATGCTGACTTAAAATAATCACAGCAGCTTTGAGATAAATAGTAATTTTTTTCCTTCAGGGACAGATTTTAAGTTGGTTAGTTAACATTGGTATAAAGATTGCTATAACCAAATACTGCATTTTGGGGATGGATGACAAGGAATTTATGATTAGAGAGATTGAATACACAATAAATCAGTGAACTTTAAAATAAATGCATGAGCAAAATCAAATTAATAGCATATATAACTTCATGTCTGTGTCTTAAATCTTAGTTGACAAAATACCAATGCCTTAAATCTTTGTATATTAATAATTCCATGATATATAATATTGAAAAACTTAGAATTCAAGATTTGGGGGAAAATAGAAGAACTTCACTTTTCTAAAAATTAGTTTGTTTCTTGACCTAAGGCACTGAAATGCTTTCCAAAATATTCATCCCGTTAATAAAATTGTGTGGTGTAGTGCAGTTCCTACTTCATTCTCTTTGGCACTTAAGTTTTAAATTGTTTGTTTCATAAGACCTTTAATAGAGCCTCTACAGTTCTATGTAATAGTCCTACATAGAACACCTAAAACCTTTGCCGTTCACTTTTGATGACTCTGTCCCTGCTATGTCTATTTTTGAAGTACATGTTAGTGGTTCCTAAAACCATGTTTTAGAGAAGAATTTTTTAAATTTCTATTTTTGGTACAGTTTTAAGTATACAAAAAATTGAACAGAAAGTAGGAGAATTCCCCTAAACCACCTCAATACCACCCACACTCTTTCCTATTATTAATATGTCACATTAGTGTAGTAAATTTGCTACAATTGATGATCTAATATTGAAACATTATTATTAACTAAAGTTCATAGTTTACATGAGAGTTCACTCTTTGTATTGTGCATTCTGTGGGTTTTGACAAATGTATAATGACATGTATCTACCACTGCCCTAAAATTTCCCAGAGTTCTACCTGTTCATCTCTCCCTGTCTCCTCCTGAACCCCTGTCAACCACTGCTATTTTTACTATCTCCTTAGCTTTCCCTTTTTCAGAATGTTATATAGTTGGAATCACACAGAATGGAGCCTTTTCAGATTAGCTTTATTCACTTTAGTTCCTTCTGAGTCTTTGAATGAAGTTGAAGAACATCTTGGATGTCCATTTGTTCCAGCACCATTTGTTGAAAGCACTATCCTTTCTCCATTGAATTGCCTTTGATCCTTTGTCAAATATTGGTTGACTATATTTATGTGGTGCTATTTCTGTTCTGTTCCATTGATCTATTTGTCTGTTCTTTCTCTAATACAGCACTTTCCTGATTACTATAGATTTATACAGTGTCTTGAAATTGGATACTGTCAGTCCTCTAAATTTGTACTTCTCCTTCAGTATTATGTTATATATTCTGGGTATTTTGCTTTCCAAAAACTGTAGGATCAGTTTTTCAATACCCACAAAATAACCTGCTGGAATTTGGGATTGCAGATCAAATTAGAAATAACTGATATCTTGACAATATTGAGTCTTCCTATCCATAGAACATGGATTATCTTTCCATTTATTTCTTCTTTGATATTTTTCATCAGAATTTGGACTTTTAATAAAGCTCTAGTACTCATTTTGTTAAATTTATACCTAAGTACTTTTTATTTAGCACACTATTTACAGTTGTGTGCTAATGTAAATGGCATCATATTTTTAATTTCAAATTTCCAATTACTCATTACTGATTTATAGAAAAGCAAATTTTATAACATTAACTTGCTATAATCACTTTTTAGTTCTAAGAGTTTTTTAGTTGTTTTTTTGGATTTTCTATACAGACAAATATCTGTCATCTGTGAACAAAGACAGTTTTCTATTTTCCTTTTCAAACTATATACTTTTAATTCCTTTTTTCTTGTCTTATGGCATTAGCTAACATGTCTTGTAAGATGTTGAATAGGAGTGGTGCAAGGGGACATCCTTGCTTTTTTCCTCACCTTAACAGTAATGCATCTAGTTTCTAACCATTTATTATCATGTTAGCTCTAGGTTTTTTGTAGATGTTCTTTATCAAGTTGAGGAAGTTTCCTGTCCAATCCTAGTTTTTCAAGAGTTTTATTTACTTATTTGTTTTTGTTTGTTTATAATCAGTACTATATTCCATCAAATACTTTCTTTGCATTTATTGACATGTTCATATGATTTTTCTTCTTTATTCTGTTGATATGACAGGTTACCTTAATTGACTTTTAGTCAGCCAGTCTTTCATAACAAGAATAAATCTCACTTGGCTATGATGTATAATTCTTTTTATACATTGTTGGATGTGATTTGCTAATATTTTATTGGGGGTCTTTTTAAAATTGAAGTATAGATGATTTACAGTGTTTTCATGTGTACAGCAAAGTGATTCAATTACATACACATAAATATATACACATATATTCTTTTTCAGATTGTTTTCCATATTAGGTTATTATAAGATATTGAATGTGGTTCCCAGTACTATACAGTAACACTTGTTGTATATCTGTTTTATATATAGTAGTGTGCATCTGTTAATCCTCAATTCCTAATTTATCCCCCCCCATTGGAGATATTTGCATTTATGTTCATGAGAACATTGATATGTAGTTTTCCATTCTTTTTTTTTTTTTTTTTCGGTACGCGGGCCTCTCACTGTTGTGGCCTCTCCCGTTGCGGAGCACAGGCTCCGGACGCACAGGCTCAGCGGCCGTGGCTCACAGGCCTAGCCGCTCCGCGGCATGTGGGATCTTCCCAGACCGGGGCACGAACCCATGTCCCCTGCATCGGCAGGCAGACTCTCAACCACTGCGCCACCAGGGAAGCCCTGTAGTTTTCCATTCTTGTAATGCCTTTTTAGGTTTTGGTATTAGGATAATACTGGCCTCAAAGAGTAAGTTAGGAAGTATTCCTTCTCCTTCTATTTTCTGGGAGCAATTGTGGAGAACTGGTATTATTTCTTCCATTTTAATGTTTGGTAGAATTCACCAGTGAAACCATATTAGCTTTGTGCTTTCTGTTTTGGTAGGTTATCAATTACTGATTAAATTTCTTTAACTGATGTAAGCCTATTCATATTATCTTTTTCTCCTTGTGTCAGTATCGGTAGATTTTGTCTTTCAAAAAATTGGTCTGTTTTATCTAGGTTTATCTGTTTATCAAACCTGTGAGCTAGAGTTGTTTATAATATCCCTTTATTATCTTTTTTAAATCAATGGAATCAGTAGTGAGAGCACCTCTTTTATTTCTTATGTCAGTAATTTGTGTCTTATCTTGTTTCTTTTAGTTTGGCTAGAGGTTTATTAATATTGATCTCTTCAAAGAACCAGCTTTTGGTTTTGTTGAATTACTTTATTGGTTTCCTGTTTTCAAGTTCATGACTTCTTTTTTTTTTTAGTTCATTGATTTCTGCTCTAAAATTTTAGTATTTCTTTTCTTCAGCTTACCTTGGATTTAATATTTTCTTTTCCTTTTTTTGTTTTCTATGCTGGAAGCTTAGGTTATTGATTTTAGATCTTTATTGTTTTCTAATATATGTATTCAATGCTATAAGTTTCCCTCTAAGCACAGCTTTCACTACTTCACAGATTTTGATTAAGTTGTATTTTTATTTTCATTTAGTCAAAACTATTTTTCAATTTCTCTTGGGATTTCTTTGACTATATGTTATTTACAAGTGTGTTGTTTAATAACAGGCATTTGAGGGCTTTCTAGCTGTGTTTCTGTTATTAATTTCTGACTTAATTCCATTGATGTCTGAGAGTACACTTTGTATGATTTCTACTTTTAATAATTTGTTAAAGTGTGTTTTATGGCCTAGAATGTGGTCCATTTTGGTGCATTACCTGGGAACTTGAGAAAGTTGTATATTCAGCTTTTGTTGGATGAAGTATTTTATAAATTTCAATTAGATCCAGTTGATTGATGGTGCTATTCTGTTCAACTATGTCTTCACTGATTTTTCTGCCCAGTGGATCTGTCAACTACAGATAGATGTGTGTTGAAGTCTTCAGTTATAATACTTGTCTATTTTTCCTTAAGTCTCTCAGTTTTTGCCTCCAGTATTTTAATGCTCTGTTGTTAAGAGCATAAACATTAAGGATTTTTATGTCTTCATGAGAATTAACTCCTTTATCATGTAATGCCCCTATTTATTCCTAATAATTTTTTTCTGCAGTCTACTTTGTCTGAAATTAATTTATCTACTCTTGTTTTCTCTTTATTAGTGTTAACTTGGCATGTCTTTCCTCCCCTTTATTTGTAATCTATCTGTGTCTTTATATTTAAAGTGGGTTTATTATAGACAGCACATAATTAGATCCAGTTTTTAGTACACTCTGACAATCTTTGTCTTTTACTTATTATATTTAGACCATTCCCACTAGAAGTGATTATTAGTATTGTTGGATTAATATATATCATATTTGTAACTGTTTTCTATTCATTTCCCTTTTTCTTTGTCTTGCTTTATTTTTCTTTTTTCTTCCACCCTTTTTCTGCCTTCTCTGATTTTAATTGAGCATTTTATATGATTCAATTTTCTCTCGTATCTAAGTATATCAATTATACTTCTTTTTAAATTTTTAAGATTGCCCTAGAGTTTTAAATGAAAATTTGATGTAATTCTTAGCCTTTGTCCTCTATATGTAAGGTGTTCCCTCCTACTCCCACCCCAGCTTTGTTCAAGGTTTTCACTTTGGTTTTCTGCGTTTAGAATATGATATATATAGGTATAGTATTTTTGGTATTAATCATGCTTGGTGTTATATATGAGTTTCCTGGATCTGTGGTTTTAATGTCTATTGGTTTCCTAGGGCTGCCATAACAAAATACCACTGACTACATGGCTTAAACAACAACAAAAATTTTTTTTTCTCACAGTTCTGGAAGAATTGTTGGTTTTTATTTTGTTCAGCAGTAACAATTTCCAAGCTACTTATAGGATGGACCAACAGTCAGAGAGCATTTTTTTTAAGGGAACTCCTTTATTTTTATATTTTATTTATTTATTTTTGGCTGTGTTGGGTCTTCGTTTCTGTGCAAGGACTTTCTCTAGTTGCAGCAAGCGGGGACCACTCTTCATCGCAGTGCGCAGGCCTCTCACTATCATGGCCTCTCTTGTTGCAGAGCACAGGCTCCAGACGTGCAGGCTCAGTAATTGTGGCTCACAGGCCTAGTTGCTTCGTGGCATGTGGGATCTTCCCAGGCCAGGGCTCGAACCCGTGTCCCCTGCATTGGTAGGCAGATTCTCAACCACTGCGCCACCAGGGAAGCCCCCAGAGAGCATATTTTTATAGGGGGAAAAATGAACAGATCATGACCAAGCTTGTTGTTTTTGTTTACTTTGTATCTGCTTTTCTTTCATTTTTTTTTTCTTCAGTATTGAATCCTGGGATGGTCTCTGAGCCAACATCTAAGAGAAATGGAAAACATAAAGTTGCTTCTTTCTGCTCTATGTGTTCTCCCTTCCCACTGGGCTTTGGAGAGTATCTGAAAAGCAACCATTAGTGTCTTTTGAGGTTGTTGTTTTCCCCTTGATTTCCCTGTAGGCAGCTTTGGAGCTGCTCTAGAATGGAAAGGGAGAGAAACGTGGCACTCTCGATTGGAAAAGCATGATATAAGGGCAGAGAAACAAGATAAAAGTGTGTTTAAGCAGAATTCTACTAAGCCTTTCATGTTCTTAAATTTTATATATGTTCTACTATAAACCTGTAAAGAACATAATTTACATGTTATGTTCCAACATTTTTTCCCAAAAGCTATCATGATCAGTGGTCATTTCTAAATTGATGTGCCCTGGATCAAAATCAGAGGTGGATTCAGAAAGAAGAATAAAATGTCACATCTTACCAGAAATGTCCCATCATGATTCAAAATTACAGATTATCTGGAATAGTTAAAAGTTTAAACCACAAAATGAATAAAATGAAAATCTTCACTGATCCAGCCACTTTGCAGTAATCTAATTTGTGGAAATGATGGACTCCCATACATCTCTCTTAATAAAAATGAAAATCTATATTTAATATTTTATTACTGTAGTTATAAAGGGTAGTATTGGTAATATAATCTATTTTATAAACTAAATATTCACCATGTTTTAGCAAAAACAACAACAAATTATGTCTTAAAAACAAAATGCATTTACTCAATAAACAGAACTACTTTATTGTTTAAGACTTTTTAATTTTAGAGCTAAAGCATTTATGACATCTTAAAAATACAAATATTGGCACAAATTGTTCTCCTTTATAAAATGTCCCAAGTTTTTATCATTTCAAGACACAAAACGTACTGATAAAAATGTTATTGAATGAATTGGGTCCTGCTGCTCACTGCTTACAAAATCAATTACATACTCACAAATGTCAGGAGAAAGGAAAGGTGCCTTTAATGAGAGTGCCAGCAATCTGGGGAGATATTGGACTCAGCGCTCCCCAAAAACCACCTCCAAAAATTCTGCTCAGCCATAAACACTCTTAAAGACAGAGAAGTAATCTCAGGTAATTATTGAGATGGGGGTCAGAATCATTGCAGTCTCCCACTGTGTGCAGGCTTGTGGACTCCTCATGATCTTCCTCTAGATGTTATCTTTTCACACAGTTTGGTCACAGAGTTAGATCAGGTGATTACTGAAAGGGAAGCAGGGAAGAGATATGGTCATCTGTTAATTATGTATTCTTCACTTCTACTTCTTTGATCTATGGAACTGACAAGTTAGGCAAGGTATTGTGTGATTAAAGTTGCAGGATACAAAATTAATACACAGAAATCTGTTTCACTTCTATACACTAACAACAAAAGATCAGAAAGAGAAATTAAAGAAACAATCCCATTTACCATCACATCAATTTAATTAATTAATTAATTAAATACCTAGAAATAAACCTAACTAAGGAAGCAAAAGACCTATACTCAGAAAACTATAACATACTGATGAAAGAAATCAAAAACGACATAAACAGATGGAGAGATATACCATGTTCTTTGATTGGGAGAATCAATATTGTCAAAATGACTATACTACCCAAAGTAATATACAGATTCAATGCAATCTCTATCAAATTACCAATAGCATTTTTCACAGAATTAGAACAAAAGAATTTACAACTTGTATGGAAAAACAGAAGACACCAAATAGCCAAGGCAATCTTGAAAAAGAAAAAATGACTTGGAGGGGTCAGGATCCCTGACTTCCGTCTATACTACAAAGCTACAGTCATCAAAACAGTATGGTACTGGCACAAAACACATGTAGATCAATGGAACAAGATAGAAAATTCAGAGATAAACCCACACACTTATGGTCACCTAATCTATGACAAAGGAGGCAAGAATGTACAATGGAGAAAACACAGTCTCTTCAATAAGTGGTGCTGGGGAAACTGAACAGCTACATGTAAAAGAATGAAATTAGAACACTCCCTAACCCCATAAACAAAAATAAACTCAAAATGGATTAAAGACCTAAATGTAACATTGGATGCTATAAAACTCTTAGAGGAAAACATAGGCTCTCTGACATAAATCGCATCAAGAACCTTTTTGATCCACCTCTGAGCATAATGAAAATAAATAAATAAACAAATGAGACCTAATTAATCTTAAAAATTTTTGCACAGCAAAGGAAACCAGCAACAAAATGAAAAGAAGACCTACAGAATGGGAGAAAATATTTGCAAACAAAGCAACCAACAAGGGATTAATCTCCAAAATATACACATAGCTCATGCAGCTCAATATCAAAAGAAACAAACAACCCAATCAAAAAATGGGCAGAAGATCTAAATAGACATTCTCCAAAGAAGACATACAGATGGCCAAGTGTCACATGAAAAGATGCTCAACAGCACTAATTATTAGAGAAATCACCTCACACTGGTCAGAATAGCCATCATCAAAAAATCTACAAGCAATAAATGCTGGAGAGGGCATGGAGAAAAGGGAACCCTCCTATACTGTTTGTGGGAATGTAAATTGGTACAGCCACTATGAAGAACAGTATGGAGATTCCTTAAAAAACTAAAAATAGAGCTGCCATATGATCCTGCAATCCCACTTCTGGGCATGTATCTGGAGAAAACCATATTTGAAAGGATACATGCACCCCAATGTTCATTGCAGTACTATTTACAACAGCCAGGACATGGAAGCAACCTAAATGGCCATCAAAAGAGGAATGGATAAAGAATATGTGATACATATATACAGTGGAATATTACTCAGCCATTAAAATGAATGAAATAATGTCCTTCACAGCAACATAGATGGATGGACCTAGAGATGATCATACTAAGTGAAGTAAGTCAGACAGAGAAAGACAAATGTCGTATGGTATCACTTGTATGTGGAATCTAAACAAATGGTACAAATGAACCTATTTATAAAACAGAAGTTTAGTCACAGATGTAGAAAAGAAAATTTTACCAGGGGAAAGGGGAGGGAGGGATAAATTGGGAGATTGTTGTTGACATATACACACTACTATATATAGAATAAATAACTAATTAAGTACCTACTGAATAGCACAGGGAACTATATTCAATACTCTGTAATGACCTATATGGGAATAGAACCTAAAAAAAGAGTGGATATATGTGTATGTATAACTGACTCACTTTGCCATACAGCAGAAACTAACACACTGTTAATCAACTATATTCCAATTAAAAAAAAAAGATTTGAAAGGTGTGCTTGTGCCAGAGATGAGTAGAGCATGGGGGTGCCTGGTTTAAAAGTTAATTAAAATATAGCTTTCCTAAAGTGACAAGAAAAGAGGCTTCCTCCTGAGGGCAGTTTTCTGCAAGAGCTGCTTACAAAAGGAATAAACCATTAAATGGCTTGGTTTTTACCTGACTTATGCAAAGATTAAGACACCTTATTTACTCTCTTTCCCAAATATTATATGCTTTTACATATGCATATGAATATTGCACACACATTTATTTATTTATTTAAGATAAATAGATCATCTCTAATAGTTAAATAGTTCCAGTATCCATAGTTATGTGTGATTGATTGAAGCAGTGCTTTCTTCAAATGCCATTTGTAAATACATATTAATAATGCACTTTGGTTTGAGAGTTTGCTAACATCATTCCATGGACTTTACACATAAACTTAGAATTTTTATTTAAGGATGATACATATTTTAGTGAGTTAGAAAATATAATATTGCAATGATTTAGTTATGACTTGTTACATCCCTCTCTAAATTTGAACTTTTTTTTTTAACATCTTCATTGGAGTATAATTGTTTTACAATGTTGTGTTAGTTTCTGCTTTATAACAAAGTGAATCAGCTATACATATATACCCATATCTCCTCCTTGCTTCTCCCTCCCACTCTCCCTATCCCACCCCTCTAGGTGGTCACAAAGCACAGAGCTGATCTCCCCATGTGATACAGCTGCTTCCCACTAGCTATCTATCTTACATTTGGTTGTGTATATATGTCAATGCTACTCTCTCACTTCGTCGCAGCTTACTCTTCCCCCTACTGGTGTCCTCAAGTCCATTCTCTACGCCTGCATCTTTATTCCTGTCCTGCCCCTGGGTTCATCAGAACGATTTTTTTTTTTTTTTTTTTTAGGTTTTGGGTCGTATGGTAGTTCTATTTTTAGTTTTTTAAGGAACCTCCATACTGTTCTCCATAGTGGCTGTATCAATTTACATTCCCACCAACAGTGCAAGAGAGCTCCCTTTTCTCCGCACCCTCTCCAGCATTTATTGTTTGTAGATTTTTTGATGATCGCCATTCTGACAGGTATGAGGTGATACCTCATTGTAGTTTTGATTTGCATTTCTCTAATGATTAGTGATGTTGAGCATCCTTTCATGTGTTTGTTGGCAATCTGTATATCTTCTTTGGAGAAATGTCTATTTAGATCTTCTGCTAACTTTTGGATTGGGTTGTTTGTTTTTTGATATTGAGCTGCTTGTATATTTTGGAGATTAATCCTTTGTCAGTTGCTTCTTTTGCAAATATTTCTCCCATTCTGAAGGTTGTCTTTTTGTATTATTTATGGTTTCCTTTGCTGTGCAAAAGCCTTGAAGTTTCATTAGGTCCCATTTGTGTATTTTTGTTTTTATTTCCATATCTCTAGGAGGTAGATCAAAAAGGATCTTGCTGTGTTTTATGTCAGAGTGTTCTTCCTATGTTTTCCTCTAAGAGTTTTATAGTGTCTGGTCTTACATTTAGGTCTTTAATCCATTTTGAGTTTATTTTTGTGTATGGTGTTAGGAAGTGTTCTAATTTCATTCTTTTACATGTAGCTGTCCAGTTTCCCCAGCACCACTTATTGAAGAGGCTGTCTTTTCTCCATTGTATATTCTTGCCTCCTTTATCAAAGGTAAGGTGACCATATGTTTGTGGGTTTATCTCTGGGCTTTCTATCCTGCACAAACATTTAAATGTATTGTGTGTGTCGACTGAAATAAAAAACACACAATGTAAGAGCAGTGAGTTTCAGTTTTATCCAGGGACCTTACTGAGGACTAGAGCCCAGGAGACAGCCTCTCAGATAGCTCTGAGAAACTACTCTGAGGTAGGGGAGGAGCCAATATATATATGAATTTCTGGCTGGGAAATGCATGTAGTCAAGCATAAAATGATTACTGCTAATCACAAAGAGCAGATATCTCAAGTTAATTATTTTAGTGCTTTTTTATGTATAGGAAGATGCAAGAATCTGGGGTCATTGAAATTCTTCCTTAGACATGCATCTTAACCATCCAGGAGCCTGTATGTTCAAAGCACAGAATGCTTCATCCTATTTTTCCATCTTGAATTCCCCTCAGGGCACACTGTCTGTGGGCAACTGCAGTGGGTTGCCACTTAACCCTTTGTGTAAGGGGATAATGAATGACACTCTTTGTTCTTTTTGTTTACAAATGTATACTTGCATCACGCCTACATAAAATACACATATAGTTATCCAGATAGAAAATTAAAATAAGTCCTAAACATAGTATCTACAAAATAAAATTAAGGCTATATTAATATTTTTGAAATACCAGCCTAGTTTATAACCTCAATCTCTAGAAATGCTGTCTGTTATACTGAAAATAACTGCAGTTAACCAAACCACCAGCTTGGAAGTATCATGTCGCTTATCTCTCCAAGTGGTGAAACAAGCCTATTGAGAAGATTCATACCTAATGATTTGTGCTACTTATTGGTTTCTGGTTTGGCTCCATCCTTACGTTTCCTTATGAGTCTTTTCTTCCTGTCAGCTACCAATAATGATATGAAAAAAGAGAAACATATTTGACATATTTGATATTTTATAGCAAAAGATATTCAATTCTTAACTGCCTAATGTCAGCATTGTTATTTTGTATCTTTACATTATTATTTATTCATATATTAAGCAGGGAAAAGTTTTCCATTAACTGTGCTATGTATGATATACATATGTAAATATATTGTGTTCATGTTTGTGTATGTGTATTGGAGGTGGATGAGGGATGATTTTTTTGTATGGAAAGACCAATTTTGGAAGGATTGAAATACATTACAATTTTAAATAAGCAAAATCAGCAACATGCTTCCCAGCAAGGAACTAATTCTGTGTCTTTGCAAGTCACGAGAATGGAATTTTTAGGACCTGCTATCTCTCAAGTGCTTTATATTTCACTGTTTCTTGAAGTGAGGCCCTGATTTGTCTGCATCAGCTCTGATGATTTTAAAATGCAGATTCCTGGTCTCTTTCCTGACCAATTGAATCTGAGACTTCAACCTGAGAATTAGCATTATTAATTAACTCTTCCAGATGTACACTATAGTTTGAAAAACAGGCAGTCATTATTTATTTAGTTTACCAAGTCTGATTAACTTGATATTTGTATTTCTGGTGTCTCTACATTTTCTCTCATTTTGAATGATCATTCCTGTTTGTTCAACTACATTTTAAATAATGGTATATCAGAAATTTGAATAACACTTAACAGCTTATATTATAACTTTACATACATTATTTGCTTTAATCCCTCTCAGGAAGTCTTCAGAGTATTATTAGCCATACTCTACAGATGAAAAAAAAAACAAAACAAAACAAACAAAAAAACAAAACCAAGAAAAAACAAAGGACTAGAGAGGTAAAGGATCTACCCTGCTGCTAAAAATGACAGAGCCAGGATTGGAACTCAGGACTTCTGACTGAGTTTTATGCTATTCCCAATCTACTATACTTGCCTTTCTTTCATGGTCCACTGGGCATGGGTGTTTCTCAGTTACGCCATACCATGGTGGCATTTATAAGACATAGCTAGCTGGGTGTTTAGCTACATGTGGCCAATATGCAGCTGCCTATGCAATGATATTATAGTTAAAGGCATTGTTATGCACAAGATAATTCAGGAAGGACCTGCACAGTGAGTCAAATAGAGGACCAAGGTTGAAACCTAGATTATATCAACATTTACAGACAAATTACCAGAAGAGGAACCAGCAAAAGAGAATGAGTAAGAGATGTGGAGATCAGATTTCAGTGAAGGGATGGGAAGTTAGGAAACAAAGGCAGTAATAAGCTGATAAGCTCAGACTGTTTTCCCAACTATTTGACAATGAAGTGAGAAGATAGAAAAGGATGGATGGGTGGATGGATGAATGAATGAATGGGATAGAAAGAAAAAAATGGAAAAAGCAAGCTTGCTCAGTATATGGAAATGATGATGCAGGGTTAGTGGTATGTCGTTCAATATGGAAGAAAGATGGATTTATTTGGAAAATAAAGGGACGTTTTAATGAAGGGATAGAGACTAGAAAAAGTAGGATGAACAATGCATCTTCTACAGATGTTTGCCCAGGATACAGTAAGAAAGAGCAGAGGATTCCTAATTCAGTCCAGAATCTAGCACTTCTTTCTCTCTCTAGTGTGCTGATTCTTAACAGGCAATACCCTTTGGAATAATAATTTCCCATCCATCCGTGCTATCATTTAGAACTGAATTTCAAACTGATTATGGCACATTTTAGTAGGGTAAAAGACTGTATGGCTCCATTATCTTACCCTAAGTAAGTTTTAGGTAGAAAAAAAAACCTCAATAACAATAAAGTGGCACTGTATAGGAAAAACTGTGGAATAGATATGTTTGTTTCAAACAAAGGAACATGGATAACTCATATGTGAACTGTAATGTATGCATGTTTTTTGTGAAATTATTGGAAACCTATTGTCTTGGAATGCCTTGATGTAAATATGCATCATGACACACTGTGGGATTAACTAAATAATTTATAGCAATCTGAATAGTGGTGATAATATAAAATAAGCATTAATTTTCAATTTAAAGTCATTGAAAATTATGACCAACTCAGAACAACACTGCAGATGCTATAATATACTCTTCAAAAATTACTGGAATCCCAATGATCCATGGATACATGTGTTCAAAACTGTGACATTGCCAAGTGTCATGTGACAGTAAGACTTCCCAGGAAAATCTTACTTAGAGACCACAGTAAATTCTATTAACGGACTAATTTAAGTTTATGAATTTCAAATTTTAGTGTAACCTTTTTGGTTGTCATATCCTGATGCAGACTGAAGGAAACACTTGCAGCATTGGGTCATTTCACAGCCCTTCAGAAAGAGCCTTAGAGCAGTGGGCTGTGGGCCTAGTTCTGAGAATCATGGATTTGGGTATTTGTTTGGATTAACAAGCTCTCCCAGTACCAATTCCTTGGATATACCAAGTACGCCTTCTAGCTTTGTTGTGAATTAATTGAATCACATAATCAGGTGCCTTTCTTCAAGTGACAATACAGTAGAAGTACTTAGAAAACTGTAGTTGTGGTTATTCACTTGTTATTTGGCTATTTTCATTACAATTTTGTAATTACAATTTTGTAATTACAATTTCATGTATTAAAAATTGTAACTGTGGTTTTTGGGACCTGGATCAGGATAGAAATATTCTGGCTTAGGTGGAGCTTTTTTTTTTACCTGGTGGGGTTGGAATAAAAAGGGGGTAAGGGGCTTTGACAGTATCAGTGTACAAGCAAAACTTCCCATTTTGCTTAGGCTTAATAATTACAGGAAGCACATTATTTCATTTAAAGTTTTACTAAAGAAAAATAGTTAATCATGGTAACCATGAGAAAAAAAAAACACATTCACACTCCTTATGGAGACTTTTTTGAAGATCAAAGAATGGAAGGGAAAATTTAAAAATAACAAAGATCATTGGTAAGATCATTTATAATTTAAGTAAATACTAATAGGCAATGCATTTTACAAATTAGCAATACTATTTTATGAAGACTCAGTTTTCTCAAGTCTAGCAATTAAAGCGGCATTATTTTTTCATTGTTTTAATATAGAGTGGCTGGGGGCGTGCAGACTACTGTTCACTCAGTTTTTGGTCCTTGAGATTTTCTCAGCCTGGGAAGTTAGAGGTAGAACCTTCACACCCTGGATGGTAAATATTCTATATCCTATGACTCTCTGGTTAGGTAACAGAAATTTTTGTGGCATAAAGCTGAAATAAGACTACTTCTAAATCCAAGTGATTTTCAAAAAATAATTTTTGTTTTCTTTAATTAAAACCTGCTTAAAGGGAAATTTGCATATCTGATTTCATATTTTCCTTGAGCAAGGAGAGGGTAGGGGGACTTAATATTTTGTTTCTACATTCTCTTAATAGAAGGGAGATTTAGATTATTTTAAATCACACTAGAAAAAGGTCCTCATGGGAACCAGGGAGAAAGTGAAGCAAGAGAGTAAACTTGAGCACCTGGCTAGGTTCTGAATTTTCTGTTGGCATAGCAATTGCATGTGCTACAACTCTTCTTGCCTCAGAATGTCAATGTCAGGGTTAAAACATGACTTTCCCCAGTAATGGAATTTCAGAGCTGCAGGGAACCTGAGATCATCCAATTCGACCATCTCAGCTAAAGAGGAGGCAGCTGAGTTCCAGAGAGTGATAGGATTTGCCAAGCCAAGGTCACAAGTTATTGGCCAAGTTTAGAACACACTAAAAGTTAGATAAGTAGAAGACTGCTGAATTCTTACTTAGCAGAGCATTCAATAAAGACTTTCAATAACTTATTGAATAGTTGCTACTTTTCTCAGGCTATTAAGGACATATACCAAATGTGCTATGCCTTTGCATTTCTATCATTGTTATGGAACAAATTCTGGCAAGATAAGTTTTCTGTGACTGACCTGGGCTATGCTTTCATGCTAAGTTTGAGGTGTCAGGTTCTTGTTAAGTTTCTCTGCAAGCCTAGAAATATTATCCTAAGGCTGCCCAGTCTCCTACTGTTGCTTCCTGGTTTCTTTGTAAATTGTTGGCCAGCTTCCAGCTATTATAATAAAAGTAACAGTGATAACACACTGTACTCCCAGATTACCGTGCTATTTGTCAAGTTCTTGTACTATTCATCAGGCTGATTTCCTGGAGGGAGAGGCAAAGGGCAAGAACTGCAAAGCCATCTTAAACATATTTCCGTTTTAGATATAGTTTACGAGCTGGGGAAAAACAATATCTCTGCTTAATTTATAGGAAGGAACTAGAATTCTTCTGCCCAGCTGACTGACTATTCAATTCAAACTACCAAATGAAATACCTTGGAGTTAAAATGTGTCAAGAGTGACTTCACAAAATGGAATCACTGGGACATGACTTAGCAATTGCTGAGTGCTTTTTGAAGGTTAAATCCTGTCCAAAGGTGGTGCAGTACCCTGAGAGGACTTTTAATGTTATACGTGGCAGCCTGTCTAGGGCACAGTTACATGAGAAGTTATCAAAGTGAATAGTTCCACAGCCTCTTTCGAAAGTGACTGGCACAGCCTTGGGTGAACTTTATAAAAATTTGCTTAGAGATCCTGGTCTCCAACTAGCATTTCTATGCCTTAGGCCACTGTAGTTAACATAGACATAGATGACTTCCCTACTGAAACCTGTGTCACAATATGAGTAACCAGAGCATACTCTCTGGTTACTAAGTGTCAGATGGCCCAAGAACACTCTGACTCACCTACTTATAATTTGTATGGCCCTGGGAGTGGACTTAAGCTCTTTGGGTTTCACTGTCAGCATCAGTACCTCCTTTCTGAGACAGTTGATTTAAGGGTCTGGATAAGATAATACATGTAAATGCCTTAAGATAGAGCAAGGCTCATGGAAGCATGATCAGATGACATTTCCTTTTCCTTAAGGAGGAGACAGAAGTCCACAGCTTTAATTATTTTCATATTTATAGTTCTTGGCTTTTATTCCAGAGATGTCCTAAAGGAATTCTGTCTCCTTAAAACTAGACCTTCAAGGTAAGTATTTGAAGATTTTAAAAGTCCAAGTGTTCAATTACCATAGCAGATCTCCCTATTTTAAATAGAAGTATAGTTGATTTACAGTGTTTCATGTGTATGGCAAAGTGATTCAAATATATATATATATATATATATATATATATATATATATTCTTTTTCACATTCTTTTCCATTATAGGTTATTACAAGATATTGAATATAGTTACATGTGCTATACAGTAGGTCCTTGTTATTTACCTATTTTACATATGGTAGTGTGTATCTTTTCATCTCAAATGCCTAATTTATCTACCCCCTCCTTTCCCCTTTGGTAACCATAAGTTGTTATCTATGTCGGTGAGTCTGTTTCTGTTTTGTAAATAAGTTCATTTGCATCATTTTTTTAGACTCTGCATATAAGTGATATCATATGATATTTGTCTTTCTCTGTTTGACTTACTTCACTTAGTATGGTAATCTCTAGGTCCATCCATGTTGATATTATTGACATTATTTCATTCTTTTTATGGCTAACATTCCATTGTCTGTATATATATATATATATGTATATATATATACACCACATCTTTTTTATACACTCACCTGACAATGGACATTTAGGTTGCTTCCATGTCCTAGCTACTGTAAATAGTGCTACAAAGAACATGGGGGTGCATGTGTCCTTTCGAATTATGGTTTTCTCCAGGTATAAGCCCAGGAGTGGGACTGCAGGATCATATGGTAGCTGTATTTTCAGTTTTTTTGAGGAACCTCCATATTGTTCTCCATAGTGGCTGTACCAGTTTACATTCCCACCAACAGTGTAGGCAGTTTCCCTTTTCCTCACACCCTCTCCAGCATTTATTGCTTGTAGACTTTTTGATGATGGCCATTCTGACTGGTGAGAGGTGATATCTCATTGTAGTTTTGATTTGCATTTCTCTAATAATGAGTGATGTTGAGCTTCTTTTCATGTGCCTCTTGGCCATCTGTATGTCTTCTTTGGAGAAATGTCTGTTTAGGGCTTCCACCCATTTTTTAATTGGGTTGTTTGTTTTTTTGATATTGAGCTGCATGAGCTGTTTGTGTACTTTGGAGATTAATCCCTTGTCAGTCGCTTCGTTTGCAAATGTTTTCTCCCATTCTGTGGGTTTTCTTTAAGTTTTGTTGATGGTTCCTTTGCTATGCAAAAACTTTTAAGTTTAATTAGGTCCCATTTGTTTATTTTTGTTTTTATTTCCATTATTCTAGGAGATGGATCCAAAAAGATATTGCTGCAATTTATGTCAAAGAGTGTCCTGCCTATGTTTTCCTCTAGGATTTTTATAGTATCCGGTCTTCCATTTAGGTCTTTGATCCATTTTGAGAATGTTCTAATTTTATTCTTTTACATGGGACTTTCCAGTTTTCCCAGCAGCACTTATTGAAGAAACTGTCTATTCGCCATTGTATATTCTTGCCTCCTTTGTCATAGATAAATTGACCATAGGTGCATGGGTTTATTTCTGGGCTTTCTATTCTGTTCCATTGATCTATATTTCTGTTTTTCTTCCAGTACAATACTGTTTTGATGACTGTAGCTTTGTAGTTTAGTCTGAAGGCAGGGAGGGTTATGCCTCCAGCTTTGTTCTTTTTCCTCAGGATTGCTTTGGCAATTCTGGGTCTTTCATGGTTCCATTTAAATTTTTGGATTAATTGTTTAGTTCTGTGGAAAATGTCATGGGTAATTTAATAGGGATTGCATTGATTCTGTAGCTTGCCTTGGGTAGTATAGTCATTTTGTCAATATTGATTCTTCCAATGCAAGAACATGGTATATCTTTCAATCAGTTTATGTCATCTTCAATTTCTTTCATCAAATCTTAAAGTTTTCCGAGTAGAGGTCTTTTGCCTCCTTAGGTAAGTTTAACCTAGGTATTTTATTCTTTTTGATGCAATGGTAAATGGGATTGTTTCCCTAATTTCTCTTTCTGATATGTTAGTGTATAGAAATGCAACAGATTTCTGCATATTAATCTTGTACCCTGAAACTTTGCCGAATTCATTGATGAACTCTAGTAGCTTTTGGTGACATCTTTAGGATTTTCTCTGTATAGTATCATGTCATCTGCAAACAGTGACAGTTTTAGTTCTTCCTATCCAATTTGGATTCCTTTTATTTCTTTTTCTTGCCTGATTGCTGTGGCTAAGACCTCCAGAACTATGTTGAATAAAAGTGGCAAGAGGGCTTCCCTGGTGGCGCAGTGGCTGAGAGTCCGCCTGCCGATGCAGGGGACACGGGTTTGTGCCCCGGTCCGGGAAGATCCCACATGCCGCAGAGCAGCTGGGCCCGTGAGCCATGGCTGCTAAGCCTGCATATCCGGAGCCTGTGCTCCGCAACGGGAGAGGCCACAACTGTGAGAGGCCCGCGTACCACAAAAAAAAAAAAAAAAAAGTGGCAAGAGTGGGCCTCCTTGTCTTCTTCCTGATCTTAGAGGAAATGCTTTCAGCTTTTCACCATGGAGTATAATGTTAGCTGTAGGTTTGTTATATATAGCCTTTATCATGTTGATGTAAGTTTCCTCTAAGCCCACATTTTGGAGAGTTTTATCATAAATGTGTGTTGAATTTTTTCAAAAGATTTATGCATCTGTTAAGATGATCATATGGTTTTTATCCTTCGATTGGTAATGTGGTGTATCACACTGATTGATTTGTAGATATTGAAAAATCTTTGTATCCCTGGGACAGATCCCACTTGATCATGGTGTATGATCCTTTTAATATATTGTTGGTTATTATGTTTGAAGATTTTTGTGTCTATGTTCATCAGTGATATTGGCTTAATAGAATGTATTTGGGAGTGTTGCCTCCTATTCAGTTTTTTGGAAGAGTTTGAGAAGGATCAGTATAAGTTCTTCTTTATATGTTTTGCCTGTGAAGCCATGTGGTCCTAGACTTTTGTTTGTAGGGAGTTTTTAAATTACAGATTCTATTTCACTTTTAGTGATTGGTTTGTTCAAATTATCTATTTCTTCTTGATTCATTTTGGTGGGCTGTATGTTTCTAAAAACTTGTCCATTCCTTCAAGGTTGTTGAATTTGTTGGCATATAATTTTTCATAGTATTCCCTTGTTGGGGTTTTTTTTGGGATTTCTGTGGTATCAGTTGTTACGTCTCCTTTTTCATCTCTTATTTTGTTTATTTGGGTTCTCTCTGTTTTCTTTTTGGTAAGCCTGACCAGAGGTTTGTCAATCTTCTTTACCCTTTCAAAGAACCAGCTCTTGGTTTTATTGATCTTTTCTATTGTTTTTTAAGTCCTCTTTTATTAATTCCTCTCTGATCTTTATTATTTCCTTCCTTCTGCTGACTTTAAGTTTTGCTTATTCTTTTCCTAATTCTTTTTGGTGATAGGTTAGGTTGTTTATTTAAGGCTTTTCTTGTTTTTTTGAGGAAATCTGTATTGCTATGAACTTCCCTCTGAGAACAGCTTTCACTGTATCCCACAGATTTTGTATAGTTGTGTTTTTATTGTCATTTGTCTTAAGGTATTTTTAAATTTCCTCTTTGATTTCATTGTTGACCCATTTGTTTTTTTAGTAGAATGTTGTTTAGTGTACACATCTTTCTGCTTTTCCCATTTTTTTCCCTGTAATTAATTTCTAGTTTCATACTGTTGTGGTTGGATAAAAGTGCTTGATATAATGCCTATCTCTTAAATGTGTTGAGACTTGTTTTGTGACCAAACATGTGATCTATTCTGGAGAATCTTCCTTGTTCACTTGAAAAGAATGTGTATTTTGCTGTTTTTGGATGGAGTGTCCTTTAGATATCTATTAAGTCCAACTGGTCTACTGTATCATTTAAAATCACTGTTGCCTTATTAATTTTCTATTTGTATGATCCGTCCATTGATGTGAGTGGGGTATTAAAGTCTCCTACTATTATTGTTTTTCTGTCAGTTTCTCCTTTTATGTCTGTTAGTATTTGTTTTATGTATTTGGGTGCTGTATATTAGGTGCTTATATGTTGATGAGTGTGAAACCCTCTTCTTGTATTGTTACTTTTACCATCGTACAGTGTCCTTTATCTTTCTTTATGGCCTTTGTTCTAAAGTCTGTTTTGCCTGATAGGAGTATTTCGACCCCTGTTTTCCTATCATTTCTATTTGTATGAAACATCTTTTTCCATCCCCTCACTTTTAATCTATGTGTGTCCTTTGCCCTAAAATGGGTCTCTTGTAGGCAGCATATTGTAGGCTCTTGTTTTTCTATCCAATCTACCACTCTGTCTTTTGACTGGTTCATTTAGTCCATTGACATTTAAGGTAATTATTGATAGGTATGTATTTATTGCCATTTTAAGCCTTGTTTTCCTCTTGATTTTATATTCCTTCTTTGTCCCTTTCTTTTTCTTTCTGTTTTTCCTTCTGTGGTTTGATGATTTTCTTTTGTATTATCCTTATGTTCTCTTCTTTTTATTTTTGGTGAAACTATTGTATATTTTTGATCTGTGGTTACCCTGTTTTTCAAGTATGTTAACCCCTTCCTATATCTACTTGCCTTAGACTGGTAGTCATATAAGCTCAAACACATTCTAGGAAATGAAAAAAAAATCTACATTTTCTTACTCTGGTTCCCCACATTTTATGATTTTTATGTCCTCTTTTACAGCTTCATGTTCATCCTTCTGCTCTTCATTGTGGTTATCAAAAAAAAATTTTTTTTTAATATGCGTACTGGCTTATTTAGGTGACTTCCTTTCCAATTGTGATTTTCTCTTTCCTATAGATTCTTACCTCTTTTCTATTTAGAGAAGACCTTTCAATATTTCCTTTAGGATAGGTTTAGTATTGCTGTATTCTTTTAATTTTTGCTTGTCTGAGGTATTCTTTACCTCTCCCTCTATTCTAAATGATGATCTTGCTGGGTAGAATATCCTAGGTTGCAGATTTTTCCCTTTCAGGACTTTGAATATATCTCACCACCCCTTCTAGCTGCAACATTTCTGTAGAGAAACCAGATGATAGCCTTATGGGGGTTCCCTTGTTATTTACTCTTTGTTTTTCGCTTGCTGCCTTTAGAATCCTCTCTTTACCTTTAACTTTTGCCATTTTTATTATAATACATCTTGGTATAGGTCTGTTGGGTTTATCTTGTTTGGGACTCTCTGTGCTTCCTGTACCTGGATATCTTTTTACTTCTTTAGGTTTGGGAAATTTTCAGCCATAATTTCTTCAAATACGTTTTTGATCCCCTTCTCTCTTTCTTCCCCTTCTGGAATCTCTATTATGCATAGATTGGCATGCTTTATATTATCCCATAGGTCTCTTATATTGCTTTCAATTTTTTCATTTGGCTTTCTGTCTGCTGTCCTGATTGGGTAATTTCCATTATTCTATCTTCCAGATCACTTATTCACTCTTCTGCATTATTCATTCTGCTATTCATTGCTCAGCTTTCATCTCAGCAAATGAGTTTTCTATTTTTTCTTGGTTCCTCTTTATAGTTTCTAATTCAGTTTTACATTACTCTGCATTTCTTTCAATAGCCTTTCTTAATTCCTTCAGTATTTTCATTGTCTCCTTTTTGAAACTGGTGTCTATTAGATTGAAGAGGTCTATTTCATTGTTTGTTCTTTCGGGAGAATTCTCTTGGTCTTTTAATTGGGAGTGGTTCCTCTGCTTCTTCATTTTACTCATATTTCTCTTATTCTGTGAGTTTAGGAGAAACAATTATCTACTGTTGTCTTGGAGGACTATTTAGATGTGGGAGCATCCCTGTGTAGCTTGGTGTGGGTTTAATATTTTTGGTGCAAGGGATGTTTTTAGAATGGATGCCTGTCACCTCTTTCCTCACTGTATGCTGGCCATTATCCCCTTGTAAGGGGATGTGCAGATGCAGTGGCTGGAGCCCAGTCCTGGGATTCTCAGCGGTGGTGGCAGCTCATGTGCACCCCTGGAGCACACGATGGGAGCAGAGATGGCTCGCGACCATTCCCAGAGCCCTAAAGGGCAGTGGTGATGGCTTCTGACTGATCCTGAAGCCCAGGGGTGTGGTGGTAGGGGCTTGTGATTGTTCCTTAAGCCCAGAGCGGGGGGTGATGGGGTGGTGGTGGCAGCTTGCAACTGCTCCTGGATTCTGTAAGGGTGGCAGTGCTGGCTTGCAACCACTGCTGTAGCCTGAGGGGGTGTGGCAGCAGTGGCTAGCGATTTGTACCTCATGTAGGTGGTGTCCTGCCACCTGAGAGTACATGCAAGGGAAAAGCCTGCAATGGCAGGTCTCCCCACTGCCCTCATGCACCCCCCAAACAATGGCACCTGGCCTCTAAGGTGGGCCAGACTTCCCCTGCATACACCCTCAGTGGCAGTTGCACCAGACTCCAGCCTCTTCAGTCTGTTTCCACTAATCCCATACCAGTCTTCTCCCTGGGTTTGATCTCCAAAGCCCAGCTCCAGCACCCAGCCCATGCCCACACCAGCAGACACTGATCTCAGTCTGTGGAGTGCAGGGCAGTGGCACTGACCATCTGTGCAGGTCTCTCTCTGTTCTACCTGCTGCAAACCGGTTACTGCAATCTCCTCCAAGTCTATGAAGCTCCCCCTTCTGTCCTGCCTGATTTCCCTGCCAGTGAGGGGACTTCCCAGGTTGCTTCCTCCCAGGGGCACAGGTCCTGTCCAGATTCCTTTCTCATTTTCTTTTTTTTTTTCTTTTGTCCTACCCAGTTACATGGAGATTTTCTTGCCCTTTCAGAAGTCTGAGTTCTTCTGACAGAGTTCAGATACTCTGTGAGAATCGTTCCACCTGTGGACGTATTTTTGATGTATTTGTGGGAGGAAGTGAGCTTCACATCCTACTCCTCCACGACCTTGATTGCTTCTCCCCTACAATTTTTTTTTTTTTTTTTTTTGCGGTACGCGGGCCTCTCACTGTTGTCGCCTCTCCCGGTTGTGGAGCACAGGCTCCGGACGTGCAGGCTCAGTGGCCATGGCTCACGGGCCTAGCCACTCCATGGCATGTGGGATCCTTCCGGACCAGGGCACGAACCCATGTCCCCTGCATCAGCAGGAGGACTCTTAACCACTGAGCCACCAGGGAAGCCCCCCACAATTAGTTTTTGATAGCATATTTTATATCTAATTGTTTTGTGTACCCCTTAACTGCTTATTGCTGAGGTGGATGATTTCATTACTTTTGTCTTTTAACCTCCCTACTAGCTTTGTTTGTGGATGATTTCATACCTTTAATCTATGTTTGCCTTTACCAGTGAGCTTTTTCATGCCATATTTTTTTGTTTGTTTGTTTCTAGTTCTGGCCTTTTCTTTTTTGCCTAGAGAAGTTCCTTTAAGATTGCTGTAAAGCTGGTTTTGTGGTGCTGAATTATTTTATCTTCTGCTTGTTTGTAAAGCTTTTGATTTTTCCATCAAATCTGAATGAGAACCATGTTGAGTAGAGTATCTTGGTTGTAAGTTTTTCCCTTTCATCACTTTAAATATATCATACCACTCCTTTCTGGCCTGCAGAGTTTCTGCTGAAAATCACCTGACAGCCTTATGGGAGCTCCTTTTTATGTTATTTGCTGCTTTTAATATTCTCTATCTTTAATTTTTGTCATTTTGATTACAATGTGTTTTGGTGTGTTCCTCTTTGGGTCAATCCTATATGGGACTCTCTGGGCTTCCTGGACTTGGGTGACTGTCTCGTTTCCCCAGTTAAGGAGGTTTTCAGCTATTATTCTTCAAATATTTTCCAGGTCCCTTTCTCTCTCTCATCTCCTTCTAGGACCCCTATAATGTGAGTATTAGTGCAACTGATGTTGTCCCAGAGGTCTCTTAAACTGTCCTCATTTCTTTTAATTCTTTTTTCTTTTTTCTGTAGCAGTGGTGATTTCCATTACCCTGTCTTCCAGCTCACTGATCCCTTCTTCTGAATCATTTAGTCTACTATTGATTCCTTCTAGTGTATTCTTCATCTCTGTTTGGTTGTTCTTTAAATTTTCTAACTCTTTGTTAAAAACTTCTAACTTCTCGCTCTGTGCATCCATTATTTTCCTGTGTTTTGTGCATCCATTATTTTCCTGAGTTTTTGATCATCTTTAAGATCATTATTCTGAACTCTTTCTCAAGTAGACTGCCTATCTTCACTTCACTTAGTTTTTCTTGTGGGTTTTTATCTTGATAAATCTTCTCTAATAAAGGCATTTGATCCCATACAGTAACAAATTCATACTCCTATTTTATAATAACATAGTCTTCATTATTAACATAGTCAGAAAATTAAATAATTTAAAAATAATTTGTATAATATATTCTCCTAGTTAGTTTTCTTTTAAGATTTAATTTATCTTGCTGTTAATGTTTGAGTTGCTATAGAGTCATAAATTTAAAAAAATAAAATTACCTTAATTACTGTTATTTCTTACCTTTTCATTCCTCTAAGTGCATTCCTAATGACTAAATAGTTAAATGATTCTTAGATTTTATAGTACTGTATTAACAGCAAATTTAAAGTACTTCCAAGGAATTACTTTGGAAACTATGTTTTTAAAGAAGATAATTATCTCTTTTTTCAGAGTGAAATTAAGATTAATTTCACTTTGTTTTTAAAAGGTCCAAAAATTATTGAGGTTTTACATATATGTCCATTCAGCATAGATATAATTACAAAATATATTTGCATCTTTGGGTAGGTGTAAGAAGAACTGACTGACACAGCATACTTCCCAGAAATTTTCCCATATTGCTCCCCCTCACCACTGAATGGAATAAAAAACAAAGATAGAAAATCTAGACTAGAATGTATCATTAGAACAGTGAAAATTAGAGAGTGATGCCACACATCACTCACTTGAAAGATGTATCTCTTTTCTGGAATCAATGGAATTTAGTCAAGACAGGAAGATGGTGATATCATTTCTTTTCTCAAGAAATTAGGGCAGCTTTATAGAATGAAATTGGATGAAATTCTGACCAACCCATTAATGATTTCCAATATCTATACATGAGAGCTAGAGATGTAAGTCTTGGATGGCAGAGAAAGACTTGCTCCATCTTGGATCAAGGTTTCTTAGGCTTAAACACAGCATTGGAAAAGACAGCATTGCCTAATGTTTTGTCCCTGACCTAGATTTCATAAAGCATCTCAGGTTCTCTCAGACATTTGGGAAGCAAGCTTAAGAGTAGAGGGGAGAGACTGAGAGAAGAGCAATGAAGTACCTTGAAGGGTAGTTGCTGCTGGCCAACAGCTACCACAGAGAACCCAGGATTATCAACATCTTTTCCAGCTCACCTTCATCAGTGTAGTGGCCTCACTCCAAAATGAGTGAGCAAACACCAAAAGAAACCAGAAATAAGAAGGGTCACCATAACGGGTGATATCTCTCCTTTCCTGGGTAAATATACATCCCATCAAATTTAGATTTTTTAAAAGTTGTGCAAAAACAAAACTTCCTTTCTTTAATTATCCAAGACAATAGCTTTCTCTTCCTGGCCTCCAGGATTCAATAACTGTGATTAAAAATAGTTTACAAATGGAATGTGAATACTGTAAGTAATTTTTAAAAACTATGACAGAGCATAGGATAAATTCTGGTCACTAAAAGAATTAGGAAGATAGGAGGAAGTGAAGATAGGTTAAGTTATTCATCATTTATGAAGGTAAGCATTAGACAGTGTTTAATTTCTGAGGTTAACTTTCAAGAAATATGTATTTAAGCATTTATTTAAATATATGAGTGCCACTAAAGGAACAGTAACAAGTTTTATTACTTCTAAATTATTAAAGTAGGAGTTAGAGAACACTCCATGTAACAAAAGGCAGAAAACAGAATTTCAATCAGAGAGAGAGAGAGGGACATGATGACATAAGAAAAGGAATAACAAACATTAACTTACACAAATGAATATAAATATTTGTCTATTAAAAGAACAATATCTTTATGTTAGGTCATGAATAAAATTCAACAATATCTTTCTACAAGGAAGACAAGTGAAACAAACTGACTCTTTCAGTTAGTATAAATGGTGAAAATAACAGTGGAAAATGAAATTAGGGGTTGCAATATACACCAGATGAAAAATAGTTCAAGGTACAAAGTATTAAATGGAGCCAAATCAGTGAAGAAAACAATCCATAAAAATTTTTATATTAAAGTCTATGATATGAAAACTATTGGAAATATAAGAAAACACATAAAGAAACATGATGAAAATGTTGCACTTAACATACCTCTTTCAAGCCACAATGGCAAAAATTCAAGTCTGGCATTTAGGAGAGGATATTAGCATATTGCTGAAAAGGTATAATGAGTAGAAATTTGGCAGTGTCTTATAAAATTCAGAATGTGCCTGTCCCTCAAACCCCTGATACCAATTCCAGGAGTATATGCTATAATAATTCACTGGATAATTATTTATAATAGCTTTATTTTTTAAAAGATTTTTTATGATGTGGACCAATTTTAAAGTCTTTATTGAATTTGTTACTATATTGCTTCTGTTTTATGTTTTGGTTTTTTGGCCACGAGGCATGTAGGATCTTAGATCCCCAACCAGGGATTGAAACCTCACCTGCTGCATTGGAAGGCAAAGTCTTAACCACTGGACCACCAGGGAAGTCTCCTGTAATAGCTTTAGAAAAAAGAAAGAAAAAAAAAAACTAGAAAACATCTAAGTATTTAAATATACGGATATGGCTAAATAATATGTGATTCAGTCATAGGATAGACTACAGCAGTCAAGAGAAACAAGCTATATCTATAGAAAACAGCCTGAGTAAATCTCAATGATGTTATGCTGAGTTAAAAAAAAAAAAGCAGGTTTCTGAACGTGTACTGCAGATGCCATATGTCTGTATCATTATTAAATTTCTCTCCAAAAGCCTGGGGCGGGGGAGGAATATATATATATATATATACACATATATATATATATATATATATGTATATATATATATATATGTCATAGGTCTAATAAATAAAACTTCAAATCCCCCAATAGAAAAACTAGCAAAGTCATGAATAGCTAACTCACAGAAGGAAAAAGTACTCAAATAGTCAGTAAACATTCATTGATGTTTTCACTCAACAAATCTGTTTTGAACATCTACTATGTGCCAAGTACTATTGTAGGCAGGGGGATACTTGGGAAAACAAAACAAGCAAAAATCTCTGTCCTCTTGGAGCTGACATTATAGTGAGGGCAGTAGGGGGGGAAATTAAGCTAATAAGCAAACTACATAAATGAATACATAAATTGTATATTAGGAGGTAAAATGTTGAACGGAGGAAGGCAATGGGAAAGGGGCTAGTAAGGGGTGGGGAGGGGAGATGTTGCTGAGAGAATACCAGTTCAGCCCTGAGGGCAGAGCCCAAGCTTTCCAGAAATAGGTAAAGGAGCAAAGGCCAGAAGCAGAACGTCTGTTATGCAGCTCAAGCACAGCCAGAGAGCAGCAGGAAAGGAGGTCAGAGGACAACTTAATGGGGAAGCAAGGACTTTGGCTTTTAGAGTGAGATGAGATGGGAAGCAGTTGGAAAAATGGAGAGTTTCAACACAGTGGCAATCTGATTTATTTTAACAGAATAATTCTGATTGCTTTGCTGAAAATAAACTCTCCAGAGTTGGAGAGGGTATGAGTCACACTCATGTCTAAACTTTACAGAATTTGTTTTTAAGGATCAAAATGTTTGAAAGGTGCTTAGTCCCTAATCAGCAATAACACTTTCAGGAAATAAACAATTTCTAAAAAGTAAAACACATGCATGTATACATACATGCAGAAATATTAGTATATAATAGCAAAACTATGGATATAACCCAAGTGCCCAGCAATAAGGGATCATTTAAATAAATTATAGTACATCTTGGGACTTCCCTGGTGGTGCAGTGGTTAAGATTTCGCCTTTCAGTGCAGGGGGTGTGGGTTCAATCCCTGGTTGGGGAGCTAAGATCCCACATGCCTCAAGGCCAAAAAACCAAAACATAAAACAGAAGCATTATTGTAACGAATTCAATAAAGACTTGAAAAATGGTCCACATCAAAACAATCTTTAAAAAAAATTATAGTACATCTCAACACAGGACTGTCGTGAAATAATTTTTTAAATATAAAGAGCAACACTTATTGATATGAAAATTTAGCCACAATATAATATTAAAGAAAAAAGTTTCTAAGACAGCATTTGTAGTACAGTTTGAGTACATTGTAAATAAATATATGCAGTTAGATTTTTATATAAATATACATATTCATGTGTATAGTAGTGGATGTATATAGAAGGAGAAAACCCAGAATATATACCAAAATAGTGGCAGTGAGATTATACTTGACAATGATTTTTTACTTTAATATTTATATATTTTCTACATTGTCTGAACTTTTACAATGAGGGATTAAGGATTTTAAATTTTAAACTACTTCAACTTTGAGGTAAAACAATTTGCACACACTTTGAATGGCAATATAATATCTCATTGAACAAATATGCATGCTTTCTTTGCCTGTTCCCCATTGTCATTCCTGTATCCACATCGTGGATGCTTAAGTCTCTGGTGCCTCTTGTGTTATTTCCTTGGGTTATGGTCTCAGAAGAGCAAGTACTGGAACAATGGCCATGAATGTTTTAAGGCTTTATTACTCATTGTCAAAACCCTTTCCAAGGGCTTCCCTGGTGGTGCAGTGGTTGAGAGTCCGCCTGCCAATGCAGGGGACACGGGTTGGTGCCCCGGTCCGGGAAGATCCCACATGCCGCGGAGAGGCTGGGCATGGCCGCTGAGCCTGCGCATCCGGAGCCTGTGCTCTGCAATGGGAGAGGCCACAGCAGTGAGAGGCCCGCGTACCAAAAAAAAAAAAAAAAAAAAAAAGAGTAGACATGAACGCACCATGCAACACTGACACACAGAGTACCATAGTAGTTGCCATCAACTCACATTGAGATTATTTAAGGCTAAGACATTGGCTTGAGGCTCATTTCGTGGCTGTTAGGTGCTGGGAGTCATTGCCCCCACCAGCCCAAGTGGGAGGAGTGGGTGGGGAGTGCCTCCACTTCAAGCCCAGAGACAGTTCAATGGGCTTCTGAGAGTGCTTGACAGCAGTCACCTACCCCGGGGGACACACTGGACCATGAACTTCCAGGCCTCAGAATTACAAAGGGCAAGAGACAGGCCGTCTAGCTATGGATGGGGCATTGAAAGGGAGGTGGCTATGTTCTGTGGCCTACTTTCAGGGCAAAGAGTGCATGAATGTTTCTAAGCCATGTGTGAGAGGTAGTCCTGTCTTAGAAGGCAGCCTGGAGGGACAAACAGCATTGCAAAGAGAAGCTAAAGGTACAAATCAAGGGCTATGGCATTTGCCAGCCCCAGCAAAAGGGTGCTGCAGGTGAGAGATCCCCACAGGAGATCTCGCAGGGGAGAGATTCTCCAAAGCATCCACAAAAGTACCTGAGAAATACAGTAAACTTTAAACCCCTGCCAAGTCCAGAGAATGGCAACACTAGATCATCACGGTGGTACCAGTAGGGTAAGAATATCAGCACTCACCTTTCCGCTCTTTCCTTGCTGTACTCCAATCCCAGAAGACGAGAAGCCTTGGTTACAATACTTTGAGGCGGACACAGAAAAACAAGGTGGAGAAAGAAGGCACTCACACTTATTTCACAGAAGCTGGGGGAAAGGGGAAGCCTTCAAGACCTTAAACCAAGCTTGGAGTTTCGACTATTACTTGGATGCACATTCTTATTCATAAACTGGGACTTTTTGAATTACCCAAGAGTGACAAACAAGACTGTGAAACTTGCCTGAATTTTTATTATTATACCACAAAGTAAACTTTAAAAGATAAAAAAGAGTTGCATTATGACTCTATGTGTTACATTTGTATTACTTTGGTTGAAAGTTGGATATTTTTCCAGTATTTACTTGGCAATTGTATTTCTAGTCTTTATGAATTATATTTATGTCCTGTCCATATTTAGATATTAGGATCTCAGTGATTTTCTCACCGACCTCTGTGATACAATTCTGTACCCTTTTGTCATGAGTATCAGTGTTTGCTCAACAGGCTACTCTACATTTAGAGCTTTATGAAATTAAATGGAAAAACTGATGTCAGATTTTACTTTCTACTCAATTAGACATGTGATCCAGAAACTTCGACTTTTCCATCTAAATTCTAAGTTGTATTTAAGCCAAA
Organism: Aethalodelphis obliquidens; assembly: GCF_003676395.1. NCBI lineage: Eukaryota > Metazoa > Chordata > Mammalia > Artiodactyla > Delphinidae > Aethalodelphis > Aethalodelphis obliquidens. The sequence goes on from NW_020837968.1 coordinate 26,298,430, forward strand.
TTCTATGCCTTTACTACACAACTATTTAAGCCAGAGTAACACTTCAGGGTTTCTCAAACTTTCTTCCACTTAGTGGCAGAGCTTCCTATTAAACTACTTGTTTGTTGACCCTTTAAGTCCTCAAAACTATCTCATTATAGTCTCCCAGAAAACTACTGCAAAGAGATATATTTACATTTTAAATTGAAGTTAAACCTTGATAATGGGAAATATCTTAAATAGAACTACAGAAATGGGTTTTTTCATTGTATTTTCAATAATTTGGCAGTACAGAAAAAAATTCAAGCATTATATTAAAAAGTATTCATACTTTGTACCAGGGCCTAGGTCCATACACAACATCATAGGGCACTTTTAGTGCCTAAATAATTAGAGATCAGTACAAAAAGAATTGAACTGAGCCATAGTTTTGACTATGCCCAAGTACTCCCATTTTTTCAATCTTTGATAAATTGAATTAATTTGAAACTCTTTTTCATCTGCTTGATCCTCCTCCCTCATCCATATCAGCCCAATGCTGATACTCTCTGCTGATGAAGAATAAAAGTATCATCTGTTCCTGTCAACATGCTGTACCGTGTCTAGACTAGATTGGTGAGGTTTGGGCCATTCCAGTCATGACCATATTTTGTCTATTTTCAACAGAATTTCAGAGTGTTCCCTACTCTGCTAATACAGCCTTCACCTTTTCCCTTCTTTCTCTTTACCAAAGAGTCTAGTAGAAATTACTTGAATTAATTCAACTTTTCAATAGCTTCTTCTGAAAATATCCTGTACATTCATTTATTCATTCATTCACTCATTCAGCAAATACATATGAAACATCTGCTCTATAACTGGCACTGCCTGTCCATACCTTCATTTTGTTTCCTAGACAGTTAAAGAAAATTGCATTTACCTATAATAAAGGATGCATAAATTCTTAGTAAACATTCATCTTAAAAATATCACTCTGCTCCTGCTTTATTCATTAGTTTACCTAATGAAGTTAGAAATATGTTTCCCAAAAGGGGTCTTATTTTGAAAAGAACAAAGTTTAGATGACCACAATCAATAAAACAAGTAGAGGCTGATGCAGCCTTCTGCATATATATAGAGGAGGGCTGACTGATGGGGCTTGAAATTTGATGAAAGGTGATTCCATAGGAAATCTGAAATTATTTAATTAGGTATTTAAGAAAATTCAATCTTTCTCTCATGAAGAGATACCCTCAGGAATGTTGCATATACATTACAATCTCTTTCACCAACTGCTGAAAACATTTTAGATATTTTGTTAAAATCACGGTGGCCTGTACATTAAGAGTTTCTTCAGGAGAGAGTGTAAATTATATCCAATTAGGAAATTACATCATATCAATTTTGTTTTTCAATTTTCAATTTTGTAAATTTTGAAAATTAATAATTTTTAAAATCAGTTATTTTGTAATCTACATATGAAAATTACTAATATTAATAGAAAAATAAAATTACCATAGTAGATTATAGAGAGAAGTGTTCTAAAATCTATCCTAGGTTTTTAGTGTTTGTAGTAATATTAGCATCATTCCAAGGTTGGTCTCTCCTTTCCCATGACTTTCATACAGGAAATCTTAGAGAGCAGAAATTGAATAAATAGCATCAGTGTTTTCAGTGGCCTCAGATTTTTTGTATAAGTTATTTCCTCACTGATATCAGCTGGATTTCATTATCAAAAACTGAAGGTGGTACAGATTAGTGCAAAAGTTGTATTTATAAGAGATCCCCCAGGGCTAGCCTTACAAAAAGTGATATTTGACACTCTTTATCCAATGGATTTATTTGGCATCTAGAATTGATAGAGTTTATCTTGAATTTTATGAGACTCAAATACCATATGTTATGGAAAATTACAAAAATATTCTGAAAATGAGACTTTCCAGAGGGCTCTGAATAACTTTTTTGTTTTTGGTTGGTCATATTTTGTTTATTTTAATTTAATTTTTATTGTATATTGGAGTACAGTTGATTTACAATATTGTCTTAGTTTCACATGTACAGCAAAGTGATTCAGTTATACACATACAAATATCCATTCTTTTTCAGATTCTTTTCCATATAGGTTATTACAGAATATTGAGTAGAGTTCCCTGGCTATACAGTAGGCCCTTGTTGATTATCTATTTTATATATAGTAGTGTGTGTATGTTAATCCCAAACTCCTAATTTATCCCTCCCCACCACCTTTCCCCCTGGTAACCATAAGTTTGTTTTCAAAGTCTGTGAGTCTGTTTTGTAAATAAGTTCATTTGTATCATTTTTTTTGATTCCACATATAAGTGGTATCATGTGATATTTGTCTTCCTCTGTATGACTTATTTCACTTAGTATGATAATCTCTAGGTCCATCCATGTTGATGCAGATGGCATTATTTCATTCTTTATTATGGCTGAGTAGTATTCCATTGTATATATGTACAAAATCTTTTTTATCCATTCTGCCTTCGATGGGCATTTAGGTTGCTTGCATGTCTTGACTATTGTAAATAGTGCTGCAGTGAACATTGGGGTGCATGTATCTTTTCGAATTATGGTTTTCTCTGGGTATATGCCCAGAAGTGGGATTGCTGGATCATATGGTAGTTCAATTTTTAGTTTTTTAAGGAACCACCATACTGTTCTCCATAGGGAGTGTCCCAATTTACATTCCCGCCAACAGTGTAGGAAGGTTCTGTTTTCTTCATACCCTCTCCAGCATTTATTGTTTTTAGACTTTTTGATGATGGCCATTCTGACTGTTGTGAGATATTACCTCATTGTAGTTTTGATTTGCATTTCTTTAATAATTAGCTATGTGGAGCATCTTTTCATGTGCTTTTTGGCCATCTGTATGTCTTCTTTGGAGAAATGTCTATTTAGGTCTTCTGCCCATTTTGTTTGTTTGTTTGTTGTTTTTTTAATTGGAGTATACTTTTTTTACACTGCTGTGTCAGTTTTCTGCTGTACAGCAAAGCGACTCAGCCATACATATACATATATCCCCTATTGTTTGGATTTCCTTCCCATTTAGGTCACCACAGAGCACCAAGTAGAGTTCCTTGTGCTACACTGTAGGTTCTCATTAGTCATCTATTTTATACTTAGTAGTGTATATATGTCAATCCTAATCTCCCAATTCATCCCCCCCCTTCACCCTTGGTATCCATATGTTTGTGTCTCTAATTTCTGCTTTGCAAGTAAGATCATCATTACCATTTTTCTTGATACCACATATATGTGTTAATATATGATATTTGTTTTTCTCTTTCTGACTTACTTCACTCTGTATGACAGTCTCTAGGTCCATTAATGTCTCTGCAAATGACACAGTTTTGTTCCTTTTTATGGCTGAGTAATATTCCATTGTATATATGTACCACATCTTCTATATCCATTCCTCTGTTGATGGACATTTATGTTGCTTCCATGTCCTGGCTATTGTAAATAGTGCTGCAGTGAATATTGAGGAGCATGTGTCTCTTTGAATTATGATTTTTTCAGGGTATATGCCCAGTAGTGGGATTGCTGGGTCATATGGTAGTTCTATTTTTAGTTTTTTAAGGAACCTTCATACTGTTCTACATAGTGGCTGTATCAATTTACATTACCACCAACAGTGCAAGAGGGTTCCCTTTACTCTACACCATCTCCAGCATTTATTCTTTGTAGATTTTTTGATGATGGCTATTCTGAATAGTGTGAGGTGATACCTTGTTATAGTTTTGATTTGCACTTCTCTAATAATTAGTGATGTTGAGCATTTTTTCATGTGTTTTTTGGCCATCTGTATGTCTTCTTTGGAGAAATGTCTATTTAGGTCTTCTGCCCATTTTTTGATTGGGTTCTTTGTTTTTCTGATGTTGAGCTGCGTGAGCTGTTTGTATATTTTGGAGATTAACCCATTGTCAGTCACTTCATTTGCAAATATTGTTTCCCATCCTCTGGGTTGTCTTTTTGTTTTGTTTGTGGTTTCCTTTGCTGTGCAAAAGCTTGTAAGATTATTAGGTCTCATTTGTTTATTTTTGTTTTTATTTTCATTACTTTAAGAGGTGGATCCAAAAAGATATTGCTGTGATTTATGTCAAAAATTGTCCTACCTATTACTTCCTCTAGGAGTTTTATAGTATTCAGTATTCCATTTAGATCTCTAATGGATTGGTGTCTTGGATTCCTTTTATTTCTTTTTCTTCTCTGATTGCTGTGGCTCAGACTTCCAAAACTATGTTGAATAAAAGTGTGGAAATCTTTGTCTTGTTCCTGATCTTAGAGGAAATGCTTTCAGTTTTTCACCATTGACTATGATGTTACCTGTTGGTTTGTCATATATGGCCTTTATTATGTTGAGGTACATTCCCTCTATGCCCACTTTCTGAAGAGTTTTTAATCATAAATGGGTGTTGAATTTTGTCAAAAGAATTTTCTGCATCTATTGAGATGATCATTTGTTTATTTTTGGTTTTATTGCCATTACTCTAGGATATGGCTCGAAAAAGATATTGCTGTGATTTATATCAAAGAGTGTTCTACCTATGTTTTCCTCTAATAGTTTTATAGCATTCAGTCTTACATTTAGGTCTTTAATCCATTTTGAGTTTGTTTTTTGTATGGTGTTAAAGAAATTTCTAATTTCTTTTTTTACATGTAGCCGTCTAGTTTTCCCAGCACCACTTATTGAAGAGACTGTCTTTTCTCCATTGTATGTTCTTGCTTCCTTTGTCATAGATTAATTGACCATAGGTGCATGGGTTTATTTCTGGGCTTGCTGTCATGTTTCATTGATCTATATTTCTGTTTTTGTGCCAGTACCATACTGTTTTGATTGCTGTAGCTTTGCAGTATAGTCGGAAGTCAGGGAGCCTGATTCCTCCAGCTCCACTTTTCTTTCTCAAGATTGCTTTGGCTATTCAGGGTCTTTTGTGTTTCAATACAAATTTTAAGATTTTTGTTCTAGTTCTGTGGAAAATGCCATTGGTAATTTGACAGGGATTGATTGAATCTGTAGATTGCCTTGTGTAGTACAGTCATTTTGACAATACTGATTCTTCCAATTCAAGAACATGGTATATCTTTACATCTGTTTGTGTCATCTTCAGTTTCTTTCATCAGCATCTCATAGTTTGGGGAGTACAGGTATTTTGTCTTCTTAGGTAGGTTTATTCCTAAGTATTTGATTATTTTTCATGCAATAGTAAATGTGATTGTTTCTTTAATTTCTCTTTCTGATCTTTTGTTGTTGTTGTATAAAAGTGGAACAGATTTCTGTGTATTAATTTTGTACCCTGCAACTTTACTGAATTTATTGATTACCTCTAGCAGTTTTCTGGTAGCATCTTTAGGATTTTCTATGTATAGTATCATGTCACCTGCAAACAGTGACAATTTTCCTTTTTCTTTTCCAATTTGGATTACTTTCATTTCTTTTTCTTCTCTGATTGCCATGGCTAGGACTTCCAAAACTATGTTGAAGAAAAGTGGTGAGAGTGGAAATCCTTGTCTTGTTCCTGATCTTAGAGGAAATGCTTTCAGCTTTTCACCATTGAATATGATGTTACCTGTAGGTTTGTCATATATGGCCTTTATTATGTTGAGGTATGTTCCCTCTATGCCCACTTTCTGGAGAGTTTTTATCATAAATGGCTGTTGAATTTTGTCAAAAGCTTTTTCTGCATCTATTGAGATGATCATATGGTTTTTGTTCTTCAAATTGTTAATGTACTGTATCACACTGATTGATTTGTGGATATTAAAAAACACTTGCACGCCTGAAATAAATCCCATTTGATCAAAATCCCATTTTGATCCTTATAAGGTATTGTTGGATTCAGATGGCTAGTATTTTGTTGAGGATTTTTGTGTATATGTTCATCAGTGATATTGACCTGTAGTTTTCTTTTTTTGTGATATCGTTTTCTGTTGTTGGTATCAGGGTGATGGTGGCCTCATAGAATGAGTTTGGGTGTTTTCCTTCCTCTGCAATTTTTTGGAATAGTTTCAGAAGGATAGATGTTAACCCCTCTCTAAATGTTTGATAGAATTTGCCTGTGAAGCCATTTGTTCCTGGCCTTTTGTTTGTTGTGATTCACAGTTTCAATTTCAGTGCTTGTGATTGGTCTATTCGTATTTTCTATTTCTTCCTGATTCAGTCTTGGGAGGTTGTACTTTCTACAAAATTGTCCTTTTCTTCTAGGTTGTCCATTTTATTGGCGTATAGTTGCTTGTAGTAGTGTCTTATGGTCCTTTGTATTTCTGTGGTGTCTGTTGTAACTTCTTTTTCATTTCTAATGTTACTGATTTCAGTCCTCTCCCATTTTTTCTTGATGAGTCTGGTTAAAGGTTTATCAGTTTTGTTTATCTTTTCAAAGAACCATCTTTTAGTTTCATAGATGTTTTCTTAGTCTGTATTTAATTTATTTCTGCTCTCATCTTTATGTTTTCTTTCTTCTACTAACTTTGGGATTTTTTAGTTCTTCTTTCTCTAGTTGATTTGGTATAGGTTTAGGTTGTTTATTTAAGATTTCCCTTGTTTCCTGAGGTAAGGTTGTATTGCTATAAACTTCCCTTTTAGAACTGCTTTTGCTGCACCCCATAGGATTTTGATCGTCATGTTTTCCTTGTCACTTGTCTCTAGGTATTTTTTAATTTTCTCTTTGATTTCTTCAGTGATCCATTGATTGTTTAGTGACATAATATTTCACCTCCACGTGTTTCTGTTTTTTTTCTTGTGGTTGATTTCTAATGTCATAGCCATGTGGTCAGAAAAGATATTTGATATGATTTCAATTTTCTTAAATTTATAGAGGCTTGCTTTGTGGTCCAGCATGTGTTCTATCTTAGAGAATGTTCCATGTGTACTTGAGAAGAATGTGTATTCTGCTGCTTTTGGATGGAATGTTTTATAAATATCAATTAAGGCCACCTAGTCTAATGTGTCATTTAAGGCCTTATTGTGTTTCCTTATTGATTTTCTGTCTGCGTGTTCTCTCCATTGATGTAAGTGAGGTGTTAAAGTCCCCCACTGTTATTCTGTTACTGTTGATTTTTTCTTTAATGCTGTTAGCATTTGCCTTCTATATTGAGATCCTCCTATGTTGGGTGAACATAAATTTGCAATTGTTTTGTCACCTTCTTGGATCCATCTCTTGATCATTATGTGGTGTCCTTCTTTGCCTCTTGTAACAGTCTTTATTTTTACATCTATTTTGTCTGATATGAGTATTGCTACTCCAGCTTTTTTTTTTTTAATTCCATTTGCATGGAATATCTTTTTCCATCCCCTCACTTTCAGTCTGTATGTGTCCCTAGATCTGAAGTGGGTCACTTTTACACAGCATATATACAGGTCTTGTTTTTGTATCCATTCAGCCAGTCTATGCCTTTCTTTGTAGTATTTAATCCATTTACATTTAAGGTAATTATCAATATGTATGTTCTTATTGGCATTTTGTTAATTGTTTTTGATTTCTTTAGGTAGGTCTTTTTTCTTCCCTTCCTATTTTATTCTCTTCTCTTGTGATTTGATGAGTATCTTTAGTGTTGTGTTTTATTATGTTTTTTCTTTTGTGTATGTATCTATTGCAGATTTTTATGTGAGGTTCCCATGTGGTTTTTATTTAGCTATATATATATATATATATTCATATATATATACACATATATATGTGTATATGTGTGTGTGTGTGTGTGTGTGTGTGTATATATATATATATATATATATATATATATGATTTTTTCAAGTTGCTGGTCTCTTCAAATGCATTTCCAACATCCTGGATTTGTGCTCTCCTCATGATTGCTGGTTTTAATATCATATTTGCATGTGGATGATTTACAACCTTTACTGTATGTTTGCCTTTACTGGTGAACTTTCCCATTCGTAATTTTGTTTGTTTCTTTCTTTCTAGTTGTTGCCTCTTCTTTTCTGCCTAGAGAAATTCCTTTAGCATTTGTTGTAAAGCTGGTTTGGTGGTGCTGAATTCTCTTAGCTTTTGCTTGTCAGTAAAGCTTTTCATTTCTCCTCAAGTCTGAACGAGCGCCTTGCTAAGTAGAGTATTCTTAGTTATAGTTTTTTTCCTTTCATCATTTAAATATATCATGTCATTCCCTTCTGACCTGCAGAGTTTCTGCTGAAAAATCAGCTGATAGCCTTATTGGGATTCCATTGTATGTTATTTGTTGCTTTTCCCTTGTTGCTTTTAGTATTTTCTCGTTGCTTTTAATTTTTGTTAGTTTGGTTAATATGTGTCTCTGCATATTCCTCCTTGGTTTTATCCTGTATGGGACTCTCTGTGCTTCCTGGACTTGAGTGAGTGTTTCCTTTTCCATGTTAAGGAAGTTTTCTCCTATTATCTGTTCAAATATTTTCCCAGGTCCTTTCCTCTCTCTCTTCTCCTTCTGAGACCCCTATAATGCAAATGTTGGTACATTTAATGTTGTCCCAGAGCTCTCTGTGACTGTCTTCATTCATTTTCATTCTTTTTTCTTTATTCTTTTCCATGGCAGTGATTTCCACCAATCTGCCTTCCAGCTCACTTGTCTGTTCTTATGCCTCATTTATTCTGAAAATTATTCCTTCTAGTATATTTTTCATTTCAGTTATTTTATTGTTCATCTCTGTTTTTTGTTCTTTGAATTATCTACCGCTTTGTTAAACATTTCTTTTATCTTCTTGGTCTGTGCCTTCATTCTTTTTCTGAGATCTTGGATCATCTTTATGATCATTACTCCAAATTCTTTTTCAGGTAGATTGCCTATCTACACTTCACCTACTTGTTCTTCTGGGGTTTTATCTTGTTCCTTCATCTGGAACATATTTCTCTGCCATCTCATTTTGTCTAACTTTCTGTTTGTGGTCTCTGTTCTGTAGGCTGCAGGATCGTACTTCCTCTTGCTCCTGGTGTTTGCCCCCTGGTCGTTAGGTTCTTCCAGGGACTTGTGCAGGCTTCCTGGTAGGAGAGACTGGTGCCTGCCCACTGGTGGGGGGAGCTGGGTGTTGTCCCTCTGGTGGGCAGGGCCATGTCAACAGGTGTGTTCAGAGGAGGCTGTGAGCTCAGGACAACTTTTGGCAGCCTGTCTGCTGATGGGTGGGGCTGTGTTCTCACCTTGTTGGTTGTTTGGCCTGAGGCGTCCCAGTACTGGAGTCTGCAGGCTGTTGAGTGGGGTTGGGTCTCAGTGCCAAAATGGCAGCCTCCTGGAGAGCTCACACTGATGAATATTCCCTGGCCCTCCACTACCAGTGTCCTTGCCCTCACCATGTGTCACAGCCCACCCGTGCCTCCCCAGGAGACCCTCTAAGACTTGCAGGTAGATCTGGCTCAGGCTCCTGTGGAGTCACTGCTTTGTCCTGGATGCCAGGGCACGTGAAACCTTGTGTGCACACTTCAAGAGTGGCGTGTCTGTTTCCCCCAGTCCTGTGGAACTCCTGCACTCAAGTCCCCTGGCCTTCAAAGCCCAATTCTCTGGTGGTTCCTCCTCCCGATGCCAGACCCTCAGACTGGGGAGCCTGACGTCTGGCTCAGAAGTCTCACTACTGTGGGAGAACTTCTGAGATATAATTGTTTTCCAGTTTGTGGGTTGCCCACCTGGTGGGTATGAGATTTGATTATATTGTGAAAATGCCCCTTCTCATTGTGGCTTCCTGTTTGTCTTTGGATGTAGAATATCTTCTTTGGTAGGTTACAGTCTTTTTTGTCAGTGGTTGTTCTGAAGATAGTTGTGATTTTGGTATTTTGTGAGAGAGCTCCATTCCTTCTACTTCAACATCCTGTCTCCTCCCTTCTGAATGTCTTGATATTAACATGAGAGTCACTAATATTCCTGAAATCACTGAAGAAATTTGATTGTTCGATGGCAATGCTGCTGTCAACGTCCTCTTTCTATCTGTCATTTATCCTGTAAATCTTCTGCCCAGATGGACTTTGCCTGGTAATGGAGAAGACAGAGTCCTCAAGGAAAATAGAATTAAAAGGTTATTGGATTATAGTTAGGTCAGATGTATACTCTCCTCTCTCCTAGTGACAAAATGACTGATTGATGATTGATCCTTGTGGATTGCAGCAAAGAAGATTCTAAGAAGCCTTCGGTTTACATTAATAAATTATTTCAGTTGACAGTAGAATACGGAAATAATTAAATGTGCAAATAGTGATTCCCTCTTCATGCAATTCTTTTTTTAAAAATCGTTTTATTTGTATATCCAGATTTTAACATTCATTTGATCTTTTATTGAAAAGGCTTTATTTTTTTCCCCTTATATTTTGAGGAAGCTAAAATTGTGACAACTATTTAATGAAATAAAGTAAATGGTTACCAAGTTTCTAAACATATCTATTTTCTTATAACACCTTTTTATATTACCGCTATGTTTGAATTTCAGTAATGATGTTACAGATTACTTATTTTGTCCAAAAAAAGATAAAAAGAGAAAATTACAACTTGGGGAAAAATGACAAAGACCAACATGTCTTCGTTTATAATGCTCTATTTTTATTTTTAGTGTCTCAATGTAAATAAGCAGGTGAGAGATGATTGATTTTTTTTCCTTTACAGCGGTTTACCTCTGCAAAAGAACAATGCAAAACAAAGCAAGGCTGGAACTAGCTGACTATGAAGCTGTAAGTACCAAGGACTTCCCGACAAAGAAAGGTATAAAATGAGCAAGAATAAGGCCTACGGTCATTTCTGGGCACTCTTAACTTTCTACATTCATGGATCTTAGGGATCAGATTTCCAGGGAAGGGCAGCATAATGATTTAACATATCCCTTACTTGCTTATTTCCTCTCATCATTCACAATGAGGATGGTGAAATTCTAAATACACAAACTCAGAGAAGAAGGAGGAAGCATATCTTATTTGCTAAAATTGACTTAAATGTAAAAACTTATATATATGTATATATATATACTATATATAATGAAGATATCCAAACTTAGAGAATTATAGAGCATTTACACTGGGAAAATGGTTTTTGCAAAACCTTTATGTTGGTCACCATCCGCAGATTAAATTAATCTCATGTAGTTTGTTCAGATGGTTGCTATGTTCTGATTTACTAAACTTGAAGCACTGTCTACAACTGGGTAGTAGGGGGCTGAAGGTTTAAATTTTTCTCAGGAACTGGATAGACTGGTTGAATCAGTAGTAGAGAGTATTGCTTTCCTGTTCCTCAGTAAAATGAGCACAGGAAAATCCAATGGATTAGTCTTGAGCACTTTTTTTATATAAGGTAAGTTTAGTATTTTTGATTTTTAGTTATATTCTCCAACATTAATATTCATAATAGGTTTTCCTGTGTCCTCTATGACTGTTAATATGAGTATTAGCTGCATTCAGTGAGCATGACTTATCATTCCAAGTACACTTACTCCTTTAAAAATTCTGATTTGTGTTTTTGGTAAGTACATATTCATGGGTACTTGGCTTATTTCCATATCTTAGCTATTTTAAATAATGCTGCAATAAGCACTGGGGGGCAAATTTCTTTTCGAATTACTGTTTTCGTGTTCTTTGGGTAAATACACAGAGGTAGAATAACTAGACCATATGGCAGTTCTATTCTGAATTTTTTGAGGAATCTCCATGATGGTTTCCATAGTGGCGGCACCAATTTACATTCCCACCAATAATGTATGAGGGTTCTATTTTCTCCACATGCTCTTCAACACTTGTTATTTTTTGCGTTCTCTATAATAAATATTCTAATGAGTGTGAGGTGATATCCTATTGTGGTTTTGATTTGCATTTCCCTAATAATGAGTGATGTTGAATATCCTTTCATGAACCTGTTGGCCATCTGTATGTCTTCTTCGGAAAAAATGTCTATTCAAATCCTCTGTCCATTTTTTAATCAAGTTGTTAGGTTTTTTTTTTGATGTTGAATTGTATGAACTCTGTATATTTTGAATATTAACTTCTTATTGGATATATAATTTGCAAATATCTCCCATTTGGTAGGTTGTCTTCTTGTTTGGTTGATGGTTTACTTTGCTGTACAGAAACTTTTTAATTTGATGTAGTTTCATTTTTTATTTTTGCTATTGTTTACTTTACCTGAGGGGACATATGTAGAAAGTTTCTAAGTCAAATGTTTTCTTCCAGGAGTTTTATACTTTCAGGTCTCACTTTCAAGTATTTCATCAATTTTCAGTTGATTTTTGTGTATAGTGTAAGAGAATAGTCTACTTTCATTCTCTTGCCTGTGGCTGTCCAGTTTTCCCAACACCATTACTAAAGAGGCTGGCCTTTCTCCATTGTATGTTCTTTGCTCCTTCATATATGAATTAACTGTTCATATATGTGTGGGTTTATTTCTGGGTTCTTGATTCTGTCTCATTGATTTGTGTGTCCATTTTTCTGCCAATACAATGCTGTTTTGATCACTATGGCTTTGCAGTATAATTTGAAATCAAGGTGTGTGATACTTGTAGCTTTACTCAGGATTGCTCTGGCTATTGGGAAGCTTTTGAAATTCCATGTAAATTTAAATAACTTTTTGGTTCTTTTTCTGTGAAAAATTGTCATTGAGATTTTGATAGCATTTACATTGAATCTGTAGATTGCTTTAGGTAATATGGACATTTTAACAATGCTAATTCTTCTAACCCATAAGCATGGAATATTTTTCCATTTCTTTGTGTCTTAAATTTCTTTCAGCAATGGTTTTATTGTTTTCAGTGTAGAGGTCTCCTTGATTAAATTTATTCCTAGGTATTTTGTTCTTTTTGCTGCTACTGTGAATAAGATTGTTTTCTTAATTTCTTTTTCTGCTTGTTAGTTGTTAGTGTATAGAAGTGCAGCAGACTTTGTATATTGATTTTGTACCCAGAAATACTTGTTTATTGTTTCTAATAGGTTTGTGGTAGAGTCTCTAGGGTTTTCCATATCTAAAATCATGTCATCCACAAATAGTGACAGTTTACTTCTTCCTTTCCAGTTTGGATGCTATCTATCTATCTGTCTATCTATCTATCATCAATTGATTTATTTATTTTTGTGCCTAAGTGCTCTGGCTAGGACTTATATTACTGTGTTGAATAAGAGTGGTAGGAGCGGGCATCCTTGTCTTTTTCCTGATCTTAGAGGGATAGTTTTCAGTTTTTCACCACTGAGTATAAAGTTAGCTGTGGGTTCATCATATATGGTCTTTATTATGTCTAGGAAAGTTCCTTCTATCCCCATTTTTTTGAGAGTTTTTATCATAAATGGTTGTCAAATGATTTTTCTACATCTATTGAGATGATCAATTTTTTTTTATCTTTCATTTTGTTAATGTGGTGTTTAACATTGATTGATTTGCAGATATTGATTCATTCTTTCATTGCTGGGATAAATCCCACTTGATCATGGTATGTGATCTTTTTAATTTACTGTTGTATTTCTTTGCTAATATATTGAGGACTTTTGCATCTGTGTTCATCAGACATATTGGCCTGTAATTTTCTTTCTTTGTGTTGTCCTTTGCCTGGGTTTGGTATCAGGGTAATATTGGCCTTGTAAAATATTATGAAGTATTCCTTCCTCTTCAGTTTTTTTGGAAGAATTTTAGAAGGATAAGCATTAAATCTTTGAATATTTGCTAGAATTCACCTGTGAAGCCATCTGGTCCTGGGCTTTTGTTTTTTGGGAGATCTTTGATTACTGATTCAATCTCCTTACTAGTGATCAGTTTACTCAGATTTTCTCTTTCCTCATGATTCAGTCTTGGAAGGTTGTATGAGGCTAAAATTTTCTATTTCTTCTAGGTTGTCTAATTTGTTGACATATAGCTGTCCATAGTATTGTGTTGGCCAAAAAGTTCATTTGGGTTTTTCCATAACATCTTACCTGAACGAACATTTTGGCTAATCTAATAGTTTCTTATAATCCTGTGTATTTCTTTGGTATCCGTTAATTCTCCTCTTTCATTTCTTTTTGTTTTTTTTTTTTTTTTTTTTTTGGCTGTATTGGGTCTTCATTGCTGTGTGTGGGCTTTCTCTAGTTGTGGCAAGTGGGAGCTACTCTTCATTGCAGTACGTGGGCTTCTTGTTGCAGAGCACGGGCTCCAGGTGCGCGGTCTTCAGTAGTTGTGGCACATGGGCTCAGTAGTCATGGTGTATGGCTCTAGAATGCAGGCTCAGCAGCTGTGGCATGCAGGCTTATTAGTAGATCCATGGTATCTTCCAGGACCAGGGATCGAACCCATGTCCCCTGTATTGGCAGGTGGATTCTTAACCACTGTGCACCAGGGAAGTCCCTCCTCTTTCATTTCTGATTTTATTCATCTGAACTTTCTCTCTCTCTCTCTCTCTTTTTTTAGTGAGTCTAACTAAAAGTTGGTCAGTTTATCTTTTCAAAGAACCAGCTTTGTTTCATTGATCTTTTTCTATTGTCTTTTTAGTCTCTTTTAAATTTATTTCTACTCTGATTCTTTTTTTATTTCCTTCATCCTACTGAGGCTTCATTTGGGCTTCATTTATTCTTCTTTTTAACAGCTTCTTTAGATATAAAATTAGATTGTTTGAGATCTTTCTTTTTTCTTGAGGTTGGCATGTATTGCTATACACTTCCCTCTTAGTATTGCTTTTGCTGCATCACATACATATTGGTATGTTGTATTTTCATTTTCATTTGTCTTCACATATTTTTTAAATTTCTTTTTTGATTTCTTCATTGACACAATAGTTATTCAGTAGTATGTTGTTTTGTCTCCACATATTTGTGACTTTCCCAGCTTTCTTCTTTTGGTTGATTTCTAGTTTCATACCACTGTGGTCAGAAAAGAGGCTTGATAGGATTTCAGTCTTCTTAAATTTATCGAGATTTGTTTTATGTCCCAACATATGGTCTATCCTTGAGAATATCCATGTGCATTTGAGAAGAATGTGTATTCTGCTACACTTGGATGGAATCCTCTGTATAAATCTATAAAAGTTCTTTTGATCTAACGTTCCATTTAAAGCTGCTGTTTCTTTGTTGACTTTCTGTCTGGATGACCTATCCACTGGTATAAGTGAGGTTTAAAAGTCCCCTAATATTATTGTGTTGCTGTCAGTTTCCCCCGTGAGGTCTGTTAATAAGTGCTTTATATATTTTGGTGTTCTTTTGATAGGTTCATATATATTAATAACTATTATGTCTTCTTGATGAATTGTCTCCTTTATTATTATATACCATTCAGTTTTGTCTCTTGTTACCTTTTCTGACTTGAAACCTATTTTGTCTGATATGAGTATGGCTACACCCACTTTCTTTTGGCTGCCATTTGCTTGTCTTATTATCCATCCTTCACTTTGAGCCTATATTTGCCTGTAGAGCTGAGATGAGTCTCCTGGAGGCAGCATATAGTTGAGTCTTATTCTTTAATCCATCCAGCCACTCTATTTTTTGATTGGTGAATTCAATCTGTTTACATTTTGGGTGATTATTGATATATGAGGACTTAGGACTGCTATTTTAGCTTTTGTTTTCTGGTTGCTCTATATCTCCATTATTTCTTTTTCCTTGTGTTTCTATCTGTCATTTTGGTTTGGTAGTTTTCTATGATATTTTTCTCAGTTTCCTCTTTTTTTATGTGTCATGTTTCTGCTCTGGATTTATGTTTTGTGGTTGTCATGATGTTTGTATAAAACATCTCATAAATAAAATAACCCTTTCTCTGCTGATAACATCTTATCTTCATTTGCCTATATGGGTTCCATTCTTTTCATCTTCCTCTTTTATGTTTTTGTTGTCTCAAATTATCCCTTTTTATGTTGCAAGTTCATTACCAAATTGAAGTAGTTATAGTTATTTTTACTGCTTTTTTTCCCTTTAACATTTATGCTTTAATTAAGCATAAATGTTATGCTTAATTAAGCATAAACTCTATTCCTGTATAGAGTTGCAATTTTCTGATTTTATTTTTCACCTTACTCAATGTTTTGTGTACTTTTACCTTTCATTTCAGGTAGACTGCAGCTGTTTTCAGCATTTCTTGTAAGCCAGGTCTAGTGGTAGTTAACTCCCTCAGCTTTTGTTTATCTGGGAAAGCTTTTAGTTTTGCTTCATATCTGAAGGGTAAATTTGCCAGATTTTTGGCTGACAGCTTTTAATCTTTCAATTTTTTTTTTTTTTTTTTTTTTTTTTTTGCTGTATGCGGTCCTCTCACTGTTGTGGCCTCTCCCGTTGCGGAGCACAGGCTCTGGACGTGCAGGCTCAGTGGCCATGGCTCATGGGCCCAGCTGCTCCGCGCCATGTGGAATCTTCCCAGACCAGGGCATGAACCCGTGTCCCCTGCATCGGCAGTCGGACTCTCAACCACTGCACCACCAGGGAAGCCCTAATCTTTCAATATTTTGAGTATGTTATTTCACTGTCTCCTGACCTGTAGAGTTTCTGCTGAGAAATCTGCTAATAACCTATTCAGGGTTCCTTTGTAGGTTACTGTCCTTTTTCCCTGGTTGCCTTTAAAATTCTTTTTTGTCATTGACTTGGCAATTTAGTATTGGAGAACGTCTTTTTGTGGTGAGGTAGTTAGGTATTCTCTTAGGTATTCTCTTAGCTTTATGGACTTGTATATCCAGTTCCTTTCCCACATTTGGGAAGTTCTCAGCTATTATTTCTTTAAATAAACTCCCCATTCCCTACTCCTCCCTTCTCCTTCTGGGGTACCCATTATCCTTATGTTGCCCTTCCTAATGGAATCGGATAGCTCTCAGAATTTCTTCATTTTTTTTTTTAGATCGTAGTTCTCTCTTCTTTTCTACCTGTATCTTTTGTAGATTTCTTTCTTAGAGCTTACTAATTCTCTCTTACATATGTTTTGTTCTGTTTCCAATGCTTTCTAATGCATTTTTATCTCATTTATTGATTTCTTCAGCTACAGAATTTCTGTTTGGTTCTTTTTTAGAGTTTCAATCTCTTTGGTAAAGTGTTGCTTCAGTTCATTCATTTTATTCATGAGCACATTGCCCTGCCTTTCTGAGTGTTCTTGTAGCTCACTGAGTTTCTTCATGACAGCTATTTTTTTTTTTGACCACACTGTGCAGCTTGTAGGATCTTAGTTCCTGACCAGGGACTGAACCTGGGCTCTCGGCAGTGAGAGCATGGAGCATGACAGCTAGTTGAATTCTCTATCAGTTACTTTAAGTTTGGTTTCTGGAGAATTGTCATTTTCTTTTTA
>NW_020837968.1:26315572-26358336 GCF_003676395.1 Aethalodelphis obliquidens
TCAGTGGAAATTAAGTCTCCTTTTGTTCTAGGCACTATGCTTTTGTCATTCTTTTCTTTCATGATACTTATCACAGTTTTAATCATGTTTATTTGTGTGATTCTTGTGTAACCTTTAGGTTGTGAGTTCCAATGAAAGAAGAAGCATACCTATTTTTGTTTATTTCTATATCCCTAATGCTTAGCATTATATCCAGCATATAGCAGGTGTTCAATAAATGTTGAATAAATGCCAAAAGGAAAGACAAAGAAACAGTCCAATCCATTTAGTTCAGTCCTGTTACTAATTAATTCACAGCATATGTGCTACTCCTTGGGTTGCAATGTATGCCCAGTAACAAGAATTGAGTTTTAAGATACTGGGGCTATGGCAAAGGAGGGAAGATTGAAGGACCTACCAAAGATAGTCTGAAAACCAAGTCAAATATGTTAAAGATGGGCTAAGATCAAAATAACAGGGAAATAAGGAAAAAGGGCCCAGGTATAGAACCAAAAGCTTAACATTAAGAAGAGGTGGAGTCCAAGTGAAAACAGGTCAGTTAACAACACATTTGAATTTAGAGTTACTGGTAAGGTTGGTGATGGGCCTGAAAATTGGCTTGGTTAAGCATCTATCCTCTGCTGATTTTAATAGTTTCTTTCCACTATTTGGTAACTTTAATTCTGCGGGGCTCATGAAACTTTATCATGTCCTCATCCTTCATTCTCATGTCCAAAGAAAAAGTGCTCAGTAGCTACACTAAGTTCTTTATTTTAAAGTAATAATACTTTGAATTTAAACAAAAATAATTTGGCCGCTTCCTTGAGTTGACATATGAGATGTCTCACCTTCAGTTGGAAACGAATTTTTGTCCCTTTACGTCCCCAGTTCTTTATTTAAATATACTATGGGTCTTTCTCAAAATAGAGCGTTCCTAAATAGCGGGTTTGACCTTTTGACAAAATAGTAAAGAAGCACTGGAACATTAAGAATTTCAAAGATGTGCAAACCTTAGGGGTCACTGATGTTTGCAAGTGGCACCCAATGGAACCAAATGACAAGGCCAGTATTGTAAGGTAAATAACCCAATTTTGAGATGGGAAAGTAGGAGCACCCTGGAGTGTCTTTATCATACCATCAGAGACCAAATCAGCAATGGAATTCTTAACTTAGTTTCTCTCCTTAGTACTCCATTCCTTTCCTATGTAAAAAAACTCAGATTATTTTTAGGCTGGCTTATTACATTTCTATTCTATTCTATATCCACCTCTATTTTATTCTGAAATCAATATGTATTAGATGTTGTGTTGTGTTGTCATTCCTCAACTTAGTACTCTCAGCCCACCCCCACACTTTATCACACTAAGCTAGTTTTTTTTTATATAATCAATTATTCTGTCAGTTAATCTAACCACGTATTTTTTCCAAAAAGCTGTGCTTCTATTTTACATCCATATTTGTGATAGCATTTACGATAGCAGTGCCTTTTGAATTTTGATAAGAAGCTTAATCCAATATGCAGCAAAGCTTTGAGTTATCTTACTGGATATATAACACGAAACTACCTTTTAGAAAGTCTGTGACTATAAATGGTATTTTGTCCTAACATATTTTGTTTTTATTTTAATATAGTCTGTCTATGGTCTTCAAAATGATATTAGAAGTCACAGTCCTACCCACACACCCACACCAGAAACTAAACCTCCAACAGAAGATGAGTTACAACAACAGGTGAGTCAACCTATAGTAATGGTTTACAGGGTTACAGAGTAGCAGGTATGAAGACCAGATGTTGATGTTAATAGTAGGTATTTTTAAAACTGATTTTTAGGATTGACTGTTTCATATAGATTTGTAGTGAAAAGGTGATTTTAAGATACGTAGTCACTTGAAAATGTATCAGTATATGGAGATAGTTTTCAAAACTCTTCACTCTTTAATTCCCCAAATCCTTTTTCCTCTAACCAATTTTTAAAATTACACACACTGATTTATCGGTGCCTCCATTATTAAGAGTTATTTTATACTCCAGAACTCTGTCTTAAAGAATGAGAAGACAAGAGGTTGGTGACATTAGGTCATGTGTTTTCCACCTCCAGTCATGTGGCATGATCTTCACAAAAGAGTGCTTAATCTTGTTTCTGCAGTACTGATATCTATAAGCCTCTTGAAGTTTTCCCTCATTAGCACTGACGAACAGTCATGGTATGTATTGTTTCTTGTTTCACACATTGATCAATAGCGTTGGCTCCAAGTAATATTTCAAAGCGAACACCAAGGGTCTCATATCAAATCATAGTTAAATATCTTGGTTAGTTAAGTCATGGGACTTTTTCTCCTTTTGCTTATTTTCCCCTAATATTTTATTGTAACATGGTTTATCAGTTGTGTAATACATACTTTTTCTACTATATTTATAGTCACCATGAAAGAAAAGTAATTCAGAGAGTTTTAAATTTTCCACGTGTTATTATGTCCATGTGAGAATTTGTCCTGAAATGTTGATACAATTATTCTTAAATATAACTGATGCTTTTGTTGGGTTAGTATTAGGAAGTAGGGTTTATTTTGAAATTATAGTAACGAATAACAAACACATTTATTTTCTGAATTTAATGTTTGAGGGAGAAATGATTCTGATTTGGATAAATGCTAAAATTTCTACAACACTTTTAAAATAAAGTCACATTTTGTTAAAGCAGGCAGAATGTTCAAATTCACTGCTGTTCCAAAGCAATACTGGTTATGTTTACATTCAGAGTTTAATTTTTTGTTAACTCTTTTAAAGCCCTCATGTCTGATTTTTTCTACAGACTTTGAAATTTTACTGGTTGAGAACACATTCTTCTTAAGAATTGCTCAGTCTATCAGAATTTAGAGCTGAAAATTGTGAGAATGTAACTACTTCTTTATCTCTTTTTTCAGATAAAGTATTGGCAAATACAGTTAGATAGACATCGGTTAAAAATGTCAAAAGTTGCTGATAGGTAAGTATTGCAATATAAATTAAAAAATTTTCATATGACAATTAAATGTGCTCAATATGGTAAGAGAACTGGTGGGAGGAGAAGTTATAAATAATTGGAGCCCTGTAAGAAATATTATTTTCCTTTTCCTTTTTGAACATGGAAAACTTTCAAAGAGCTCTTTTGTTGTACTTCGAATGGCAGAATAATCATTATTATCTTAGGTCTCTAGAGGTCCAGTCTTTGTGCAACCAGAATCAAATACAGAAGATAATTCCAAGGAGTTGAATCTTTTCACTCCTGCTAGGAGAAATGAAACTTTCAATTTATTAAGTTACCTTTTGGCAACTTAGAAGCTCTTTGTAAATTCATCTTAACATTCACACTACTCAGTTATTTTATGACTTCAGAATTTGAATGAAACTCAGATTTTATATATTTTCCTATTTTTCATTTAAGTCTGTTTTTAAGGCATTCATGTTCTTCACTTTGGGGCATTGCCAGATCTTACCTCTCCAACTTTTTTCCTCTCCTTTTTCCCTTTAGGTTTTTTTTAGATACGGATTTTTTTTCAAAAACTTGTTGTCAGTGATTCCCCCTTTACCTAATTCCTGTAAATACTTTTGACAAAAAATTTCCATTTAACCCCTTCTCCAAGTTGAGCTAAACTTCTCTGTTGTGCTGTGGGTGGGCTAGTTGACCAAGGATTGGAACTGACCTTTAGCACTTCCTTTTACACAGTGACCTCTTCCATTTTGCCTCATTTTAATGGAGGGATATTAATTCATATTGCTTAGGCATGGGGAGAGATGGAATCCTTAGCCATATTTGTCTTCCAAGAAGCACAATAAGTTGATGCATTAAAGTTATTGAAACATGAAAACTGCTATTGGATTTCATTCTATAAGCAAGCAAGGATTCCTTGGCCAGATGTTTTTGTATTGTGTCCCTTACAAAGATCAGATAAAACCTCAGACAGAAAACTAAGGAAAATGAAAATGTTTCTTTCTCTCGAGTCTGCTAAGTTACACGGAACAGTATGTAGAATATGACCCATTTCTTGTGCCACCTGACCCTTCTAACCCATGGTTGTCTGATGATACTACCTTCTGGGAACTTGAAGCAAGGTAAGTGACATTTTCTCTTCCTTCCAAATATTTCACTTATTTCAGGGTTTGATTGAAATAGGAAGAATCTTATGGCTGACTAATTGTAAAAGTAATTTTACTCTGTGCCTACATTAGCCATGATATAAAGCTCTTGTTCAAGGTAATGGTTTTTGAACATTAGATATTTGCATTTATATTAGATTTGCATTTCCAGAAAGAATGGCACAAAAAATTAGAGGTGCAAGCGGTTCAAGGAAGACTAGTCAGAGTTAGGGTCTTTAGTTCTTAAAATTTAGCTCATTGTTTTTAGCTTCCTTGAAAATCTGCATAGCCACAAAAGCCCATCTACTCAAGTAAAATGAATGCTACATCCATAGTTACTTAAGCCCAATACAAGTATGCCTTTATAAATTCAATTTTAAAACAAAATGAATTTACCATAAACACTCTAAGAGAAACTGACAAGAGACTGACTTCTTAAGAAAACCAAAGCACAGTTTAAGACTCCCTGGTTTCTTTCATCAGCTATATAAGGGAAGAATTATATCATCAACCTTGATGGAGTCATAAAAAGATCATTGCATACCCCTTTACAGAGTGAGGATTTAGTATTCTGTAGTACTCCTCTAGAATGCATTTATGGACCTTCTCTTCCATCCAGTGGTTCTTAAATGCTTGACAAGTACAGATTTCTTCATCCGTTGAATTCTAGATTTTATACATGTGAAAGTTGGAACCCCAAAATGTTGTGACTCAACCAGGACTAGGTCACACATTTAATCAACAGCAGAGTCATAAACCAGGATTTAAGTCTTTTGAGTCTCAATGTATTTTCCTCCAATACAACCTGCCACCATGAGACTTCATTGTGTAGTGGTTAAGAAATTGAGCTCTGGGGTCAGAATGTCTGGAATATTACCTGTTCAACATTGGCAAGTTATAACCCTCTTCCTGCCTCAATTTCTTCATTTCTAAAATAAGAATTATAATAGGATCTGTCTCATAAAGTTGCTGAAAAAATCTAGAAGAGAAAATCCATCTCTTTATATCTAATGCTTAATAAACATTAAACTTTATTATTAACGCCTAAATTTCATCTCATGATAATTTCATGCAGATCCATCAATCAGATTTTTTTTTCTGAAAAATATGCTAAAGATGGGAAATTAAAATCATATATGATTTTGAGGGGAAATATAGCAGAAGATAGAATTTTTAATGAAAGGGAATATATTTGGCTTTGTTTTATCTCCTATAGCAAAGAACCAAGCCAGCAGAGGGTAAAACGATGGGGTTTTGGCATGGATGAAGCATTGAAAGATCCAGTTGGGAGAGAACAGTTCCTTAAATTTCTAGAGTCAGAATTCAGCTCAGAAAACTTAAGGTAAACCATGTTGTTTGACTCTTATACTATATGCAAGAGAGACCTACCTGTGATGAGTCTGGTTATTTTGCACTTGATAGACCAGTTACTATCCCACCAACACCATGATGATGATACGGGCCCATTGAATTTCTGCCTCCTGATGGAAGAAGAAAATGAAGAAGTAATGGAAGAAGTAATGAAGGCAAAGCACTTTGTCCAACATTATCACTTCCTCATAAAGGTTTATTTTACACTGTCTCCTGATCTTTTACCTATGTAAATCTGATGCATTTGAAATGGCCTGCATAAAGAAGTGTAACACTTAGACTAGTATTTGGCAAAGTGTGGAATCATTGATAATATTTATGCAGTTTAATTAAAATATCACCTATTTATCAATATTGGTCTTCTTTGTAGATTGCATCTCAAGTAAGATCTAGAAAAAGAGATTGAGTGCTTCTGTAAAACTTGAAACAAGACTATGGAGTGCATTTACTTTGTACACTTAAATACAGCCTCAGGGCAGTTGAGAGCAGCACCTCACTGAGCCCTGCTGGAGGGGTGTGCATCCTTCCCATCTGTTGTAAACAGCATCCTTACATATTTTTGAAACTTTTCTGACTTGAGGCACCTGGAAATTGAAATTTTAAATGTGAGACATTGGAATAGATTTTAATGGCTCTAAGATCACTGAAGTGAGTGATAACTTTCCACTACATAAAATGGTTTTTCTACAAGCTCTTTCATTCATTATTCTTTTGAAACTTAACATCCTAATTTACTTTCTCATGACTTGTGCAGTCCTGGGAAATTCATTTACAGAAAGGCATCAGCATTCATTTGTTTTCATTGGAACTAAGCAGCTCCAGAAATGTCACATTCTTTACAGGAGATTTAACAGATATCAATACCAAACCATTCAGAAATACATAAAATTTTGACAGATGTCCCATGGATTAAGCAAGTTGACCACAGACAGAGTCTGGAGGAATTTAATTATATGTGCATGCCTGTCATGGATGGTTGGGATGCAGCTTCCTATTCTCTTTCAAGTTTATGAGAACACTTGTTTGACAGGGCTTTCACAAGGTCTTCAGTTGCTAAGGATTTTTATTGGACCTACTAAATAATATTTTCTATCCTGAGGTCACATTATCAATTATTGAGTACAAGAATGAATAAAAATAAAGCAGAGATAAAGTCTATTTCTAGCCTTTTAGTGGATGGGGAGGTGGAGTTTCCTCTAATTCTCTAAGTTTTTGAAAAAATGCTGACATCATGGGTTTCATGATGAAGAAATAAATAAGCAGTGCCCCACCAGTATCACCTAATCAAATAAACATCCTTCCTGCTCTTAATAAAAGTACAGCCTAGTGGTGAATACAGAGAAGAAAACAGATCACAACACAAAATCATGGGTATTAGATCAGAGAAATACAGAGGAATGGCAAACCCAGAGGTAGAGATCAGTAAAGGCATCCTGAGAGAAACAGCTTCTAGGCTTGGATGATAAGGAGATAACCAGGCAAAAAAGGAAGAGGGAAGAAGTTTGGGGCAAAAGGAATAGCGTGTGCAAACTCTGTTTCATGAATGAAATTGAATCACTGCTGTTTTCTTAATCCGTGCCTTAACTATTTCTTATCTCAGTAATTCTATGCCACACTAGATTGCCTGATAAGTAATTGCATATAAGAAAGATTACATATTTCATTGTGTGAAAATGTATAAATATCATCCAAAAGGCTTTCTGTCCTAAATTTTAAAAATACAGAATAGTTAATTTGAAGTAGTCCCGGCCCTAGTTCTATAGGGCTTAGATATTTAATATTTTTATGGAAGAAGCGTTTAGTTCTGGAAAAGGTAAATGCTTGCATATGTTTTTGCAGTCTAGGATCTCCCTTACTCCATTTCTTCCTTTAATTTAAATGGCCACATGTATATGTCTTTTCCTGCTGTGTTAGGAAAACAGGGGCTGGATATCCCAAGAATCAGAGGTTATATAAAAATATTGCACATAGCAGACATAAATATCTACCAAATGCTATCGTAAATTTTGGGCTAAACTGATCATTTGGAAAGACTTATTATAAGTGTTTAATTAGAGCAATTTCTTAAATCTGAACTAAATTGCTTTTAGAGTCCTTTTTCTTTGTAAGCATTGTAAATGCTAATAAATCCTGTTAATTTTTTTTACTGCATGTTATGTTGAGATAAAAACAAAGTAAAATTAAAATATTATATATTTCATATATAGTTACATATATATTTCTTGAGTATATACCATAAGCGTTACATGTTTCCATACTGATTGATAAATATAATTCTTGAATACCTTCTATATGCTATAATATGCTTCATATTTACTACTTTTATAAGTATGCCATGCTGTATTTTGTATTTATTATTTCTGATTATCATTCATCTAATCATAACTTCAGAAATGAAATGTAAATATTCTTGCCCCATTTTACAGGCAAGCAAAATATGACTGGAAGAAGTTAAGCATCTTTCAGATTCAGGTTACTAATAATTGGCATCCTAGGCTTTCTATAATCCAATACCAAGCTACTGTCCACTGCTCCCCCAACCTAAACCCCCTGCTTCTGCCTAGGTATCTGTTGTCACAGACCGAGGGAGACAAAACAGTCAAGTTAGCCAGCAGGGCTAATTACACCTAAATAAGTCTCAATGCATCTTATTTAGCATCTGCTATTTAGGGAAGTGTGACACTTATATGAGCATTTTCTTCTAGTATTGAGACAGAAACAATAGTCAAGAAAAACTGCTTATTGATAAGTACTTATTCCTCAAATATAACTTCTGCTCTCCCTTGGTGTATTTTTGCTCATTCCTTTTTCAGGTAAAGCAGAGTAAGTACTATGTAAATGTAATAATATGAATGTTATATGAGTGCCTAAAAATATGTCAAGCACTTCAAAAGTGCCCTTTACGTAATTTATCTCATTTAATCTAATGGAAACCCAGTGAGATAGGCATTAGCATTCCATTTTACTGATGACAAAATCAAGGCTCAAAGACATTGATAATTCCTCATAGTCCAGCTACCATATAATAAAGGGCTATAATAAATAGTCAGTGCCCTTTACATTCTACTAAATTATTACAATGACTATGCTGACGATAAGAAAGGCAGTGATACTTTTAAAGAGGCATTCAAGAGAGTGGTTTTGAGCATGCCATCTGCTGTAGATCTGGGGGCAAACCATAGCTGTGGCACTCACAGAGGGTAACTTAAATAAGTGACTTATCCTTCATATCTTCAGTTTTCTCTAAAGTGGGGGAAATATTAACACATACTTTATGAAGTTGTAGGGATTGCATGAATTAATATAGCTAAATCACTTAGAATAGTGCCTGCACTTACTTGTCAGTGTAGATGCTGTTAGTATTACCTCTTCAACCCTTTGATATTTCACCCGTAATTTCAAGTCTATTTAAGATGTCACTGCATCTGTACAGCCTTCCTAGAACTCCCTTTTCCAACCCAGTACTTGCCCCAGCAGAGGGACTCCTTCCTGCTCTGCATTCCCAGACTATCCGGTTTGTGCTATTCCTTGAGAATCTCTCATGTGCTTCCTTGTATTATGGCCATTTGAATTGTGTATCTTTGCTAGTTCAAGGACAAAGACATTATTTTTATCTACGTGTTCAAAGAGTGCTGAAATGAACCTGAATGAGCATGAATTATAACACTTATGCTCCCTCAGATTGCACCTAGCCTTCCTATTAGATTTCACAGTGTCAGAACCTGTATTTTAAAAGGAAATGGTCTTGACCTTTCACTTCTGAAAGCAACCCATGGTAGTTTTATGTTTAAAGCATTGTTCATGTTGGATTATCTACTGTTATCTATCTACAGGAAAATGGTATCTAGAAACTGGAAAATTACTAGGTTGAGTAATATTTGATATTCTAATTGTAGCTCAACTACTTTATTACTTATTTTTGAACTTTCATTAATCCGCAAGTTAAAACGTAATAGTTATGAAGGTACTGCTTATCCCCTTCTACCTTTCTTAAGACTCTGTAGCCTGTAGTGACCTTCACCTCTGTTGTCATCTTTTCCATTTCATGATCACATCTGGCCCCTGTTGAGGATAACATAGATCTAGTACTTCCTTTTTCAGGTATCTTTTTTTAATTTAAAAACACTATATGATGTGTTATATACGTATTC
Source organism: Aethalodelphis obliquidens (assembly GCF_003676395.1). Taxonomy (NCBI): domain Eukaryota; kingdom Metazoa; phylum Chordata; class Mammalia; order Artiodactyla; family Delphinidae; genus Aethalodelphis; species Aethalodelphis obliquidens. The sequence goes on from NW_020837968.1 coordinate 26,325,191, forward strand.
ATTTTGTCATCATTTCTAGGTCTAACCAAAAAGACATAATATAGAGCAAAATTTTAAAAAATGAAACCCATTAATAGAATGTGACTTCTTATTAGACTTTGCTATTTGCTTTTATCAAGCAAAACATGTTCTGGTGTTCTTTCCTTTCAGAATATACTATATTCTATACAGAAGCATATCAAATATATTTTTATATTTAGCAGTGAGTCAGTATTATTTTTTCCAGAACTTCTGAATTGTTATAATGTCTCTGCAAATTTAAGCCTTTTGAACAATTACATGTGAAAGCTTGCTGCTTCTGTCATTTCATAACTCCCTGAATTAAATCGCCTAAAATTAGTTACTTGCCCTGATTTCTCCAGCTAGGGCATTTTCTAATCTGTGTCCAGGCCTCTTTTAATCCCAGTAAAGCTTCACTGTAATTCCCTTACCTGGTAGAGCAGAAAATCCTCTCCATACTAACCCTCATTGCTCAAATGGACAAAAGATCCAAAAGATAGAATATGTGGCATACTTTATCCCCCGCAATCAGATGATCCACGTCACTCCCCTTAATGCCCTTCAAACTCCTCTTCCTTTCTAATAAATGGTTCTTTAGCAGTGCTCCTTTGTTTCAGTAAAATTTAAGGTTGTACAGAATCAGGACCCTGGCAGATCTGTTTCTAACAGAGAACATCTAAAAGAGATAGTTTTCAAGATTTCCTTTCCCCAAATGTTATATCTTTGAATACGACTAATTAAAAAAATCGGTAAAGACCTGTTTCTGGAAGCCTTCAGAGAAAATGAGTTCATTATTATGCTTCATTGTGAATTGAATGATAGGTCAATAATTTAAGAATTTTCGGATTATGAGGCATTGGAGTAAATGCTTGGTGTCACATTTTGCATAGATTCTGGCTAGCAGTGGAGGACTTGAAGAAAAGGCCTATTAGAGAAGTCCCCTCTCGAGTTCAGGAAATATGGCAAGAATTTCTGGCTCCAGGAGCCCCCAGTGCTATTAACTTGGATTCTAAGAGCTATGACAAAACCACACAGAATGTGAAGGAGCCCGGGCGATACACATTCGAAGATGCTCAGGTTGGTACATGGATGGGCCTCACATTGCGTCACAAATGTTCTCCTGAGAAGTTGAAAGTTGGAATACTTTTGTTTTATTTTCATTATAATTGGTGGCTATATCTAATATTTTCAATTTAGGTAACTGTATGTAAAATAACTAATTGATCTAAAAGAAAACAGAGATGCTTTAAAATGAGTTTTTAAAGCCTGGGAATTTTTGTAAATTTGAATGTTTTTACAAGAAAATTTCTTGAAGGGAAATATTTTAAATATTTGAAAACTTTTTACTTTATTTTCTACTTTGTCACCTCAGTAACATGTATTTGAACTCTTTAACTTGTCTTCCAATGAGGAGATTCTAAGATTCTGACATTCCTAAATAATTTATTATTATGGATAGTCAGAACTAAACTAAATTAGCTTGAAGTTATGTAAAATTCAAACCACTTTTGTCTCTGATGATAAAATGAAATAGTAAATTTAGGCATTTATTATTTTTCCAAGTTACTTTTTTAGTCTGCAAAAAGAAGAGAAAAGGAAATTGATATTACTATTAACATCCTAAGACAAATTTTTATGTGTTTTTTCTTTTTTTCTCAAACTGGGTGTAATTGCCTCCTTAGAAGCAATTTGAATTTCTACTTTTTCTAAAAAAATATTGTGCTCAATAGGAAAAATAAACATGAAATGAGAGGATATTATTTCCTAATGATATGTTGAAATTAGCTTTTAAACCAGAACATGCATGCTTCATAATTTCTTAAAACCTCTTTTAGAGAAGAATGTTAGCTATAGAAAGTATCTTGTTTTTTAAATAACTACATTACTAAAACAAGATATAGAAGATGAAGAATAAGGTACACAAATTTCCTTTCTTATTTTTACTCTCGGTAGAAAATATGTTTATCCTTTGCTTTGGTTTAAAAAGAAATGAGCCACTGTGCAGAAAACTAACGCAAGTTGAAACAGCCAACCAAAAACCCATTCATTCGCCCTGACTCTGCTATGGTCTTCTATGTGGAAATAATTACATTCTATGGAGACACATGAGAGAGAGCAGGATGAAAATTCTGGCTCTGTTGCTAATTTCTCTGCTGGTTTTTCTTTCTTGCGGTTCAAGATAAACTTTCAAGCATTTTTCTGGAGCCAACAGCGTGTAAAATATTTGAAATTACCTTCCCCAAATCTTAATATTAAAAAGAACATTTCTTTGTTATCTTTGTCATTGAAGAATATTCTTGCTTATTGGGTCTTCAATAAAAGGAAAAGGCATGATTTTCTATAGAAAACACTACTACCTGACCGTAGGCTTCTTTTTTCAATCAACCTCAGATATTTAATTCCAGCTTTTTGTAGGCTTTTAAACCATATATTCAAAAATATAATAATAGAATTTCCTGCTGCTGTTTAAGAAGAGATGCAATGTAATAAGAAAGCAGATTCTGGAGCCAAATTGCCTGGGTTTTAGTCTGAGCTTTGCTCTGTGACCTATTGCAAGTACTTCACTTCTTCATGCTTCAGTTTCTTCATATTTAAAATAGATATAACAATGGTTACCAACCTTGTTGAGGTTTTGTGAGGATATAATTAACTAATATAGGCAAGCACTTAGAAGTGTACCTGGCATATACTCAAGCATATTTGAGCACTTACTATGCATACCCTTATACTTTGCTAAACATTTGTCATTCCTCTAATCCTGACAATAACTCTATTTTATAGATTAGAAAATTTAGACTCAGAGAAATGAATAAAGTGGTCAAAATTTACATTTTATAAGTGGTAGATCTTGAGCAACATAACATCTGAATCCCAAAATGATTGACTTCTAAATAAGACATTGCCTCACTTTTCCAACAACAAATTCTGATGCAGTTCCAAATGTACCATATTTTTGGAGATGAACCTTAGACTAGATATTGAGACTTAATCCAGAACGTCTTTAAGTGGATTCACAGTAACTACAAATTATCGCTGGTGTGTTTAAGACCAGGGAAACTGAGTCATTTCTTAAAATATATATTTTCTCCAAACAAGAAGAGACTGGGACATTCCGGATACTCTCAAGTTGTTCAAAACTCCGTGTCTAACAGACTGGAATGAACAAGGAGCATTTATGCTCCCCTAGAGTGCAATAAGCCAAAGCAGAATCTCCCTAGATTGGGCCAACACTGAATTGGATGGATACATTTTTTTCTTCTTTATCTACCAATATTCATCATCAAAACAGAACATTGCAGACTGATTAGGATTATCAAATATTTACCTAATCTATCTATGAATAAGTCAAAACATGCACACAAATTGGGAGGTTTAGCAATTAAATATCACAAAATTTATTTTTGGACTTGTGCTCTGGCCTAAAGTGGATGTAGATGACAGTTTTCACCAAACAAATGATTCATTTGGGAAGTCTGCACCCTCCAACTACATATAAATGCCAAAGGCTTCTAGAATGATTATTGAATCTTGACTTCACATCATTGTCTTTTGGCCTGGAGTAATCTTAAGAGACAGCAGATTTATTTATATTCTTAAATGATCTATGTAAATCAACAACTTGATTTGAAATTACTTCATGACTATCTGCTAACTAAATTCCATTTTTTTTTTAAGGACTGGTTGTGGTTTAGCTCCCAAACCAGTTTAAACATTGATCCTTGAATAAAATAATAAATTTGAAAGTCTAAATGTTCTATAAGCATATAAGGTATTCTCATCAGCATTATCATTATTATTTTTAGCTGCTTCCAGATTTGTTTTTGAACCAAATGTTGTATTCTTATCACAGTACTTGATTTTTCCTGAGAAATAATAAGGAAGCACCTCAACCATTATTTCTTTTTAGGAGCACATTTACAAACTGATGAAAAGTGATTCATACCCACGTTTTATAAGATCCAGTGCCTATCAAGAGCTTCTACAGGCAAAGAAAAATGTATTGGTTCTTTGTGAATTTTTTTGACCTAGTTCTCAGTTGTAGTTATTTGGAGTAGTTACCTCTGCTGGACCCACACTATTGGACAAATGGTAAGTGAATATACTCCAAGACCCGCCTCCAAACCTTTGCATTTTATAAGGGCCACTTAAGTTGTATGGGTTTCTGTTTGTTGAATGCTTATTTTCTTCTTTGTTTGTTTCTGCAGATGTTCATGCTTTACAAAGTTGTTTAGACACCGTTTTCATGTTTCATGTTAGTCTTCTGTATGCCAGTTTAAGGAAATAAAATATTACAATAAAGAGAGGAAAAGAACAATGTCATCAGATCAAAAACTTAGCGTTTTCCTTGTCCAGTAAGCTAGAATGTATGTTTTAGGCCATACACTCCATAACTCATTGTTTTCAATGATAGTTGTAATGATAGCAGTAATGTTTGCTTCCACATATTTTCATTTGGCATTTATTCTGAGTCACTTAGTATCCCTACGATGAGGTTTCATACCTAAGATGATAGCCAAGCACATTTTCAAAGAGCTGCAATAGGCTACATTGTTCAATAAATGTTTATAATCAAAGTCTCACTGTAAATAACACCTTATATAACCCGTATAACAGGGAATGGAAAATCTGGATGTAAACATCAACATCATTCATTATTTTGTAATGTTAAAATAGTCCATAGCTTCTTGAAATCCTGAGATGAAATTATAATTTTGTGTAATTCATGATCATCATTTAAGCTAAAGGTATTTTTCAAAGTCCATTGACTTTGCAATGGGAAATAGATACTCTGTAGTTGCACTGTCCAGTACAGCAACCACTAGCCACATGGAGTTGTTTAAATTTAAATTAGTTAAGGTTACATAAAATTCTACTCAAATTTCTAGTACTCAATGGCCACAGCTAAAGACTTCTGAAATATCATTTAGTATAGAATGAAATTTCCATGCTTTCAGAAAGTTTTATTGGATAGCAATGCTCTACAGAATTGATGTTATCAACAGAAATTTAGTACCAGTAGAAAATTATGAGGAAATTCTGAAGTTAAGCCAATAGATTTTCAAACATTTAGGCTTTGAAAATGTTGGCATAAAACCTTAACATATCTACTTCATTTTAGTGTAATTTGATTTTGCTTGAAATCACACTATTTTGTTTGCACAAGAAGAATTTTGGTGTTAAAATTAAAAGCACTAATGCAAACAGAGCCCATGTCCTGTGACATGGCCTTCTGTGGCAACTCTCCTGTCTTCCTGATCCCTATGATTTAGAACATGAATTTGGTGTTGCATCATTTCATCATCCTGTCTTTTTCTGCTGTTTTTCTTTCTTTCTTTTTCTTTCTTTATTTCTTTCTTTCTTCCTTCCTTCCTTCCTTCTTCTCATTATTTCTTTTGTTCTTTTCTTTCTTCCTTCCTTCCTTCCTTCCTTCCTTCCTTCCTTCCTTCCTTCCTTTCTTTCTTTCTTTCCTTCTTTCTTTCTTTCTTTCCTTTCTTTCTTTCTTTCTTTCTTTCTTCTCTCTCTCTCTTTGTTCCTTTGCCCCACCCAACCCCACACATGTAAGTCGGAATACTCAATGGATCGCAGAACATCTTTTGAAAACTTTGCACAGAATGTGGTAAGTTTTAATTTTTAAGGAATTACAAATCATTAAGTCCAATTGGGAAACATTCCCAGTTTCAAGCCCCATCTTCCACCTTGCATCCTTTGATGTAACAGCAAAGGTATTTATTGCCTTTATTCAAATTCAGAATTTCCTGCTTCCTACTTATCTTTCTGTCCCAGCACTTTCTGGAGTAGATAAGATATCACACGTGAAAATCTATATGTATCAAACTAAGGCTTGGAAAGAAATGTGTATTATGATACATAAAATGAAGAAACTGTTCTTTATATTTTAATTTTTATTCTATGTATCTCTTTCTTCATTAAAGATAGTGCATGCATTTCTATACTCTTTCCCTTAGCTCTTCCTAAGGCTTAAAAGGTTAAGAACAATGAGGGTTCTGTGCTTTCTACTTTTGCAGGGAGAAAATGACTTATTGAACAGTTTAAAGCCAGACTCAGTATGAATGGGGGTCAGCAACAATATATGCCCCACCAAAGACCCACTAGCATGCCTTTCTTATTCTTTATTTTTCAGGAAGGTATTGAAAACTATTGCATAAATCATCCAGGAAACCAGTAGTTTCCCTACCAGTGTTTTCTTAGCATCTTTCCATGTGCATAAGTGATATATTTGTTTGTGGGATTCTTTTTTTTTTTTCTTTTTTTGATATTGTGCCAGTGCCTTTGGAACTTTCTAACATTGTGTAAGCTCAAACTAAAGCCTTCAACACATTTATTTTTATAGGGCAGAAACATCCCTATTTTCCCATGCCATAAAAACTGTACACCAACACTGAGGGCCAGCACTAACCTGTTATGAAAAGAGGTAGAAAAATCTTGGTTTATACTCAAGTTTGTCTGCATTGTCTGTTGAGTTGTGTGGTCAGCTCCATGCTGCTGCTGCTGTGGGTGTGTGTTGTGGCTTTTGCTGTGATGGCCAGTTAAGTGGAGTTATGTGTGTTGAAATGTAAGCAAATTGGATTCAGCAAAAATATGTTTTTTGTTTTTAGTTTCCTTCAAGGATCCTTTCGGTGGGGAATGTTAATCAGTTCTTTTTATGAATTCCTAGTTGTGGCTGTGCCCAGAGTATTTGAAAGATTTTAAAAAGCAGTGTATACTTTGAACACTCAATGTGATTACACAAATTAAAGGGCTGGAAAAAGAAGGACTCCAGGAATTAATCACACTATAAACTTCCCAAAATTTTGGCTGGATCTTTTGGAGTCTCTGACCTTTAATATAAAATTTTCTTAAGCATGCCTCATAAGTCACCGTGGGAAGATAAAGACAATGCTAAAGAAATGCCTCAAGATTTTGCTGGAGGAAGTCGCCACAGGATGTTGCACAGTGTTCTGTGTATTGTTTAAGAATTGTTTCAAATTCATTCTTTTCTAACATAACGCTGACAGAATATTGTTCTTGAGATTGGATTGGAAATTTCTGTAATATAATTAAAAACATATAATGCAAATTAAGAAATATGGAAAGGGGAAGCAAAATGGTTGTCTTTCCTCCAACACCATCCCCAAATCTCACCAACTTCCCCAATTCTTAAAGTAGTACCACATTGTAACTCATTGCAAACTTTAAGAAAGGATAAGTAGGAAATAAGGAAAGAGAGAATTAATCATCTACACCTTCAACCAAAATTTATATGCCAAGTGCCAACTATACTGCAGACATTGCTATGTCTTAGGAAAAAGACCTCAATTGCTAAGGTACATAATGATATAGACAAAATGTTATGTTGTGCAGGAGAAAGATAAACTATTTCAACTTGTATTAGGGTGGATAGGGAGGGTCCATGGGTAATGTGAGAATTCCCGGAAGAAGTTACATTTAACTGGATAAATAGGATTTCATTAGGCCAAGAAAGGCAACCATCGTTTTAAGAAGAAGGGGGAAAAAAGGCTGGGATTACTGAAAAGAGAAGTTGAGTAACATTCATACCATAACACATATATACACACAACATACTGATAAATTTCAGATAACCTTCAGACACAATTGTTTAGGGTTAATCCTTTTCCATCCAGGAAAATAAAAAGTAATGTTTTTATTGAATATTTTATTTTGGTAGTACTCTAAAGAAATGGAGTAAGAAAATTAGAAAGACTCTCTGATTTCCTCAGTAGATTATGAATGATCACATTTATTTAATTAGTTATGAGAAATAACTTTCCATCCTGAAAATTATTTATATACAAAAATTTTAAATATTAACTGTGTATCATTGTCTTATGATGGTTAATTTCTATTTAAAGTTCCCTTTAACTTTCTATTTTCATTTATTTTTTTATTTCCCCTTGGTTCAGTGTTCCTCCATAATATGATTACTTTTAGGGTCAGAAGTTGTGTTAACCATCCTAAGTACTTAACATAATACATTTTATGGAATACCTTTATAGGATCAATAAAATGATTTTAACACAAGATAAAGAATGAGTGATTTTATTATCAGATAGACATAATGGAGGAAAGACACAGTTTAAATAAACATTTTAAAAGAGTTCTATGTGCAGGTTGCTCCAGTAACTACGGGGAGGCTACAACATAGAGTATCCAAGAAAGAAATGGACTTGGGGAATTACAGGTAAATAAGTGTGTAGACTTTAAAGGGAACTAGGAAAAGTGAGATAATGATAATAACTCACATTCACTGAGTGCCTGCCATGTGCCAGGCTCTGTACTAGGCACTTTATATTATCTAATTTAATTTAATCTGAACCTACAAGTTAGGTAATATAATACTCATTATTTTACCCATTTTACAGGTGAGAACACTGAAAGGTCAGAGGAGTTACTTAATTTTCCCAGAATCATACAGTTAGTTAAGGAGCTAGCACTAACCCCAAATTTATTTTGTTCCCAAATTCTTTCTTTCTACACTGATCACCTTGCTCTTCCAACGGTAGAAGACAGATAAATCCACTTGATGATAACCTCCTCTGGAATCTGAGTCCATTTCCGTTAGTGTTTATTTGTAGAAGTTTATTTACATTTCAGCACAGTTATTTTTATAACCTGGCTTATAAAAATGGCATCACTGTTTTGTTTCACACAAGAGTCAAAAACGTTTTGCTTGACAGCTCTTCCTAATACCATTGGAAATCCCATTGGTTACTGAGGTTAATAAATTCTTGCAGGCACTTTAGAGAATAATTATAGTAAACAGCTAACAGCTGCATAGCATTTTACAGTGTTCCAAGGACACTCATTACTTTTTGTTTGTATTTTTGTTGTTGTTCTTTACAAACACAACTATCGTGGGAGGTGGTCAGGTGTTACCATCATTTCACAGATAAGCAAACTGAGGACTAATGGGGTGAAGTCATTTCACCAATATTAATCAATTGTTGAGTGTTAGGGCCAGGCCTAGAAGCAATGTTTTCTGACTTTAAATTCATTACTTTATAGACTACTCCTTTTCTTCTCATTATACCCAACACTGGAGGGATAAAAATAACTCACATTTGTGTAATACCTTCACCTTGGCTTGTTGTCCAAGAAATCTCATTTCTTATCATTTACTTTTTTATTATTTTCCTTGCCATCAGAGAATTTTCTTCAGGTCTTTCAAGGGTTGCTGTGTCCTCTCATGCCTTTAAATGTTATTCTTAAGTTGATTTCATTCTCTTTTGACAAAGTTCATGTAACGGTTGTTTTCTTTCCAACCATTAAATTATCAAGGTATCTGTCTGCCATATAAACCTTAAGGGAGAACAGATAGGAAATAAGGGGAGAAACAAAGTAGGAGGATTGATCATCTACACCTTCAATCAAAATTCATAAATCAAGTGCCAAATGCCAACTGTATTACTTATTACCTCTTCTCCTTAATTTGCCTTTGGGCTACAGAAGTAGAAATGAGAATTAAAGAATGTTAATGTTGAACTTCCAGAAACTCACCTAATCTAACCTCTTTTGGAGAAAAATTTTACCCTATCTCAATGAAGACAATTTACTGCAGAGCCTTAAAAGAATCAACATACAAGATATAATGACCACTTTGCTCTCCCACCCCCTCTCCTCCAGTGTACTGATGCTAGTGCATTGGGCTTGTAAGGTACCCTCTCAAGACTGAAATTACCAGAAGTTTTGGAAACTGTGTGAGAGAATTTCAACAAAAGGACTGAGTTGGCGCTGAAATCAGTTGATTTTTTGCAATCAAATCTGTATTTAACTCTATAAATCATTAGTATACGTATTGATAAGAACAAATGTAAATATAAATCCTATAACTTGTTTGGAGTGTTAAAAGTGAGAAAGATACAATATGCTTAGTTCTTTTAGAATGTTCTTTTTGTTTAAATCTAGGTAAACTATTTTTCTAAGCCCATCATGGAGTTCCTAGTTAATACACCTTATGCAGATTTTATACAAGCAGCAAAATGTGGTTTAAAAAAAAGCCCAGACCTGGAAGCCTGACATGTTAATGTTAGGTTTGAAACCCAGTCTTACACTTCTCTTGCTGTATGAATTTTTAGAAATCAGTTAAACTGCTGAACCTTAATTTCTTCATCTACAATTTCTCTAGCCAGAAATAGCTCTAATCAGTACTTGTGCAAAATAAATAAATAAATAGATAGATAGATAAATAAATAAATAAATAAAATAAATTTAAGAAATACTTTAATTATGCTTTTGAAACATGCTTTATTTACTTAAATTGCATCAGAAATATCTTCCAGGTCATTTCATATTCTTCTACATGATTATATTTATTGACTGCATGAAATTCTTCTGAATGGATATACCTATAATGCATTTTTCCATTCCTCTATTGGTGGACATTTATGTTGTTCCTTATTTATTTATTTCTTTATTCATTGTCATTGCAGCTCAAAGTGTGGTAAACATTCTTCAAGTTAAATATTGATTTTTTTTCTCATACTCATAAAAAATTGAGTTGCTTGGTTAAATGGAATGCAAAATTATGAAAGAAGAGATGTCTATTTATTTTTTTCTCTCTTATCTTTACTTTTGCCCTAATGCAAGAGATACACTAGAGGGAAAAATAACTTATCACAGAAGACAGAAATCAGAGTTCATATTCTTGATTTCCAAAACCACTTGTGTTACACATTAATAACGGGCTTCCTTATCAATTGGTCCTCAATCTCTGAAGAATTATAGTGTTTTCTGGGAGCCTTACACTTTTTTTCAAGACGCTGTCAAAAACACTATGGATTATTTCTAGTCCCTGGTCAAATGATTTTTAACTTGGTTTTATTAAATGTGAAATCTAGCATGAAACTTCCTCTGCATACCCTAACAATCACTGTGATTGTACACTGAGACTGCCCTCTCCACCCAGTATAACCCTATGAATAATACAGATTCCAAGTTTTGGAAATACAGCCTCACACCAGCTATGGAGCAATACTGCAAGAGTGCAATGCCGTGTCAAATTTACTCATGCAGACCCCTCAACTGGGCAGTTGAGCTGGACATTGGTTCTCCTTAAGATTGAAACATGGCATTCCTGGTTGAGTGCTCTAGACTTTGCTGTATGAGCACATTAGTGTAGATAAGCTGTTGGAAAAGGATCCTAGAGCCCCTAAAAATAAAATTTATAAACTTGTTACTGGGTTTGCTCACCATGAATAATACCAATATAGAAAATTGATTGACCTGGTGATCTATGTTCCACTCATATGCTACATTTTTATCATTGTTTTCATATATTATGTTACTAGTTCCTAGATTATTCATTCATTCAACATATATTGAGTTTTGACTATATGACAGGTGTCAGGGAAGAAGAAACTTTCTTCTACCCTTCTAGGTTCTTCTGGCTGGTCTAAGAATTAAATTGACATGAGACAGATTAATAAGAGAAAAATCAAAAGTTTAATAATATGTATACATGGGAGAGACCCAGGAAAACTAACTCATCAAAACGTCTGAAACTTTTAACTTAAATATCTTCAGCTAAAGACAAAAGAGGATGTTGGGGGTAGTGGTTTGGGACCTCAAATGTGAAGAAGGCAACTGACATGGAGAGGGGAAAGCAAATGTTTGGTAGGACGTGCAGAAACAATGGGACACAAAGAGGAATTTTAACAGACTTTCCTAGGTTTCTCCCTATCTCCTTGCCTAGTTCATATTATAGTTATCTATGGTGATTACTCCCTTCCTGGAACAGGTTCTCTATCTACATTCTTTAGGCAGTCAGGGGGAAGGTCAAAATTTCTTCCTGAGTGTTTTGGGCCTTGGTTATTTTCAGTTTGAAATAATCCACATGCCAAAGAGACATTTTGGGGTGGCAAATCTTGCTCCCATACACAGGTTATGTGCTACTCCTTTGTGGTTAAAAAGGCATCCTGGGCTTCCCTGGTGGCGCAGTGGTTGAGAGTCCGCCTGCCGATGCAGGGGACGCGGGTTTGTGCCCCGATCCGGGAAGATCCCACATGCCGCGGAGCAGCTGGGCCCGTGAGCCATGGCCGCTGAGCCTGCGCGTCCGGAGCCTGTGCTCCCCAGCGCGAGAGTCCACAACAGTGAGAGGCCCGCATACCGCAAAAAAAGACATCCTGGTCTTACTTTCACTTCCCTTGATACCAATTTCTACCACAATGAAGTCAGAAAGGGCATTCTCTAGATTGTATTTATACTAATGAAGTTACACTATAGTTAGACCTCCATGGAGTTAATGAGATCCTCGATTCACATAAACATCCCTCATAATGAAGCAGATCATCTGCTTCACATAAACATCCATCATGATATAAAAGCAGTTTAGAAACTGTGAGAGGGAAGGTTTTGATTTTATATTTGTGCACCTGTGAATTTACCCTAAGGAGAACTTCGTGCATATTCTTTTCTGATTGAGTGCTATAGTTATTGCTTGAGGTTATAGGTATATTCATATAGAAAACTATGTTAGAAAACTCCTAGAGACCCTAAGTAAATATAATTTATAAACTTGGCATTGGGTTTCCCTACCATAGATATTAAACACATAAAGTGAGTCTGGTCAAGAATGAACTACATTCTCCTCTTTCTTCTCTAGTGGACCTGAAACTCATCTCATTTATCATTTTGTAGTTGACATATATGGCTATCCATCTTCTTTTATTGAAACTGCTTTATGGTGATAACTTGCCTGAGAAAGCAGTTTTAGGTTCCCTGTAGCATGATGTAAATTAATTGGTGTGAAATGTATCAAACTATGTAGGCTGTTTAGTTTGGCCAATATATCTTTATTTTCCCCTAGTGGCATCATTAGTTCTTAAGTTGCCACTCAAGTTCTATAAACTATAAATTGTATAGTGGTTTTTGGCCAAAGAGCATCCAGTACAACTCTGGAGGCTCCTAAGGAATGTTTTGAGGCTGCTGAGTAGACAACCCCCAGTGGTAAACTTCCCCCTTCGCTGCTATATATGCCAGAGGCAGAAGTTTCAATAGTATTTCCCAAAGCACTGCTCTCATATACCTAAGGACTTGGGTTGAAGCCAGTGATCATGAGGCCCCAGCTACCTGCATAATTGGAGACCACCCTGGGGGCTCTATTTAACAATTTTATAACCCAGTAGTACCCATGTGTCCAAGGATTATTGGATTCTTTTATCCAACAACAAAAAAAATACTTATTGAGCACCTATTGTGGGTCAGGCACCTTCTTCCTAGTTAAGAATACATAAATAATAAAAATAGGAAGCTAGTAGGTAATAATAATAAGTTAATAATAGTAGTAATGACAAATATAAATAATAATAATAGTTAATAATAAGAAGAAATAATAGTCACTAACATGTATACCTTAGTCGGTTCATTCCTCTCATGAAAGTTAACTGTTCAATGAACAGAACTAGTTTCCTACCAGCTTCCCATTAGCTTACTTCATGTAAATCATGAAAGTTTTCCTTAAAGCAACACAGAGTAGGCAGGAAGAAGAGTTAAGCTTAAGCAAGAGATCTGCTTATTAAATAGTTGGGGTAAGCAGCCCTGAAGGAGGGAGAGAACAAAGGTAGAACCAGAAAGAGGGTCTAAGGACTTGACAAATTGTGTTCCAGGCAAGACTGCCATGGAGATTTCCAGTTAGAGGAATATAGTACAGAATAAGGTAATCAAAAAGATAGCTCATAATCTGGATCCAAACAATGGGCCATTTTATATATGCAGAAGATGAAGGTGGAAGGCAAGTTAAGAGAACCTAAAGATAAGAGGACATGATAGGATCAGTAGCTACTATATTAATTCATATTTGATGATAATGCCAAGAACTTGGTTAATGAGATAGAGGAAGCAAAGGAGGAAGAGTACAACTTTTAGCACCAGTATATTTACATATAGGCTACAGTATTTTTGAGCTAAGTTTACTGGAAGAGTTGATAGTAGAAAAATAAACTTCAGACTGTCTCAATTAGGAATTGAAAGTTATATAATAGTTAATAAATTATTTTACATTATCACTTCTATTTTATTTGACAGTATATGAAATGGAAGTTTTACTCAACTATGACAAAAAATTGTAGCTGAGTAAAGCAAGAAGATGGGGAATATTTGTGTATGCTTGTGTACGTTACAATACTTGTCAAGTACTTGAAGACAGTCAACTATCAATCTCAGTATTGATCTCAATTACCTCCCTGAGTTAAATAGAATTTAATAGTATTACATACAGTTAAATAGAATTTCATCAATAGCCTGAGGACAATACGTTTGCATATTCTTTTTATAAATGTGTTTTACATAGCTAGGAAAAATATAAATGGAACTTAAATTGATAAAGATTGGGATTATGTCTAAATTTAATTTCCACTAAAAATACATTCATATGTTTAATTATATCTAGATATGAAATCACTTACTAAGCAGCCCCATATCATCATCAAGCCATCTCATTTGCTGTTATCCATTCTGAAGCCACGTGTCCCATTGTATGTGTTCATTAGCATTCCTTTATGAAACACTTTTCAGAAAAGAAAGCCATTTTTATATTTATGACCAGCCATGGGTGTGAATTTTACTTTTCCATAATTTATGCTAGTACTTGGAGGCAATAACTCTAAAATGAGTGATTTAAAATAGCTAGACAATAGACATCTTTATCTGAATTGCATACATGTTTATAGACTTAGATATATCTTGTTTATAAACAAACACCCTGCTGTGTTTTCTTAAGTGTTTGGCAGGTACCATAAGGCAAGCCCAGACTGGGCAAAATCCCATATCTTCTGCATTGTGCATCACATTTTGATTGCTGTTTTTGTCACTGTTGTTTTCCGACGTCCAGAAGTTACCATTATTAAAATAAGCTTGTGGTCATTACTGGAAGTTTAAAACACCATTTCTAAATTGCACTGACTATTATTTCTGGAGAATAAAAGATCAGCCGTCATTTTTTTGGTTCATCAATTCATTCCTATTTACTTATTTTGGTGTTAAAGATTTTTCTTTCTATTTCATCAGCAATAGAAAAATTACTCGATAGACATGGCTGATGTAAACAGGGATAGCAAGCACCCATTATCAAGACTGTTCACTTGAAATATACATATTAATATCTAGGAGGAACATACTTCCAACAGCAGAAAGAAAAGACTATTGGGAAGTCTTTATCTTTTCTAATTCTAAAAGTCTTCAAAGGACTTTTGGGAGACATTGAAAATGATGAATTTTTGGAGTCTCAAAATTGAAAAGGGATTTAGAGGCATCAATTTCCCCAGGTCCAATCCCCAGCCATTGCATGAATCTCCTCTGTAGACTCAATGACAAGTATGCCTCCAGCATTTGCTGGCCTGTAGGTTCCAGAGACGTGGTACCTTTAGAACGCAGGGGTAGTCAATTCCATTTTTTAGAATTTCATTCCTTGTTTTTAGAATAATCTACTTTTTGGTAACTTCGGAGTATTGATCTTAGTTCTGTCTCCTGGAGCTAGGCAGAATAATACAAACATTCCAGTAGATCTAGACATCTGTTGAATTACTTGAAGGTGTAATTATATCTCCTCTCAAGTTTTGTTTTTATTTCCATTAGTTAAAATCTAGTTCACCGTTTTTCTGTATGGTTCAACTATCCATATCCCATATCTCAAAATAACCAGGGGCTTGGAAAATGCAGATTCCTTGACCTTATCCCAGATAAACTGTGTTAGAATCTCTCTCTCTCTCTCTCACTGTTGACAAGCGCTTCAGAATTCAGTTTAAGAACCATGATCTAGGTAGCAGCCGGACTTCTCCTTACCAAAGATCGGTGGTTCTCACTTCTTCACTTTAGCTGCAGCAGAATCATTTGGAGAACTTCTCATAACACAGATAGCTAGACCTCACCTCTCAGAAAGGCTAATTAAGTAGTTTTCTGGTAAGATCCAAGAATTTTAATTTTTTAAAAATTCTCAAGTGATACTGATACTACCAGTTTGGAGACCACACTTTGAAAACCACTGCCCTAGCCTAACAGATTCCCTCCACTCTCCCCACTGATAGGTGCCAAGGGCACACCTAGTGTCACATCTGAGAGGCTACTCTCCAGTTATGCTCACACATTTTTGCAAGCAGCATTTGAATTACATGGATGAGTCAACTGTGTTTGTTCCCATAGCTGTTTACCATAATTGAACTTGTAGTAATTACATAATTTATGTAAATGTCATATAAGCTGCTGAAATTTGAGTATGAAAAGAAAAAGATATTTCTATGAAAACTAAGCTGAACACTTAACAAGACTTAATAAACTTGCCTTAAAATTGCAATCAAATTAAATCTGAGTGAGCCTTGCATTGGGAAAGTGGGCTTCTAATGTTTTCTCATTCAATAATCTCATGTTCTTTTACCACCTTAATTGCTCACCTCCTATATCCACCCCAGTTCATCAGTAGTCCTCCAAAACTGATAACTGAACACAATACTTGAGAAGTAACCGAACCAGCATAGATTGGAAATATTATCTGCCCAACAGGAAAGAAAGAACATATATAACTTTTACAATCCAGTCCGAGCATTGTATCAGCTTCCCCACCCCAGCTCCCAGTCACAGCAGCCATATCAAATTGTAGGGTCATTTGGGGCTTAAAATTTTTTTTTAATCTAGAATTTTTTTTCTTGTGAGCTCAGATTACGTCTCCCCAATCTTCTCTTTTACTGCTAGATTGGTTTATTGTTTGTTTATTAATTTTCATGTAAGTTTGGTTATCCTTCTTTCCATTAAGTTTTATCTTGTAAGTTATAGCCTTACATAATTTTTTGGAGTATCTCTTTGTTACCCTGTCTTTTAACTAAGATTAGCAAATTGGCATCATACATTCATTTTAGCAGAATTCCATCAGTTTAATAATGCAAATTATTGATTAAAATGCCATAAAGTACAGAGAGGAAGACAGAGTTCCACTACTCCAAAAATTAGCACACCTTGAAGGTAGTTGTTTATTTAGTTATGAACCTCACCTTTTTCTGTGTCATCCACAGAATACCATGAAAGACTGCTAAATGCCTTACTTAGTCCAAGAACCTTTGTTTAAAGCAACTTCCTCTCCTCAAGTCTGGTAAACTCTTTTTAAAAATGAGTAAACGAGCGTGTACATGACAAAGATCTAATATGGTTTATATGGGGAGTTCTTATCAAAAAAATAATCAGAAGAGCACTACGTCATTAGAAAAATGAGCAAAGGTCTTCAACAGTTTTTTTTTCTTTTTTCGGTATGCGGTCCTCTCACTGTTGTGGCCTCTCCCACTGCGGAGCACAGGCTCCGGACGCGCAGGCTCAGCGGCCATGGCTCACGGGCCCAGCCGCTCCGCAGCATGTGGGATCTTCCCCGACCGGGGCACGAACCCGCGTCCCCTGCATCGGCAGGTGGACTCTCAACCACTGCACCACCAGGGAAACCCTATACAAACTGTACTTGTGTACATTTATATGTGTGTAGGACTAAAATAACATTTCAGAAACAATACATTCCCTTAATATGTGCAACGCACCCTGATATATTTTGATTTATTCTATGATATGTAATTTTTTCCTTAATGTTGGTAGCATCTTTCTAAATTGATTTCCTTTCCCACTAATGTCATGAATTTCAACAAAACATTGTTTTAGAAGAAATATATGTTACATGGGTAATTGATCAAAATAGGATCATTTTAATAAGCATGTTACTCATAATAAGCCATAATACTATGCACAATATAATATCAGTTTTGTAAAAAAAAATAAATAAAATAACATTTTTGTATAAAAAGTAAAATGATATATTAGCATGTAAATAACTGTATTTTGGGTAAAGTTTATTTCTCTTTATATTTTTCTATGTTTTCCTCATTTTCTCTAATGGATATACACTTTTTATTTCAGGAAACTATTCTTAACTAAGGAAATGAAAGTATTTGGCTTTACTTTTTCTATCTCAAACCACACAGGGAGCTAGTAATAAGTGCTTACATATAAATGTATTCATAAACCATCTCTTTTAAGTACATAATAACAGAATTTTTTCCAGCGTTCAACATTAAATATACCAGCCTCCAAACTAGCTACAGAATCCCCTTCCTTTCTTTCTTCCTCCTTTCCTTCCTTTCTTTCTTAAATCTCAATAATTGAGCTTTCTTTAATTGTATTGAAACTCACACTTTTCAGTTTTGCTAAAATTATCCACGGTGATTCAGTAAACTCACCTGCAAATTAACCTAGGAGGCATGGTTTCATTTAAAGCAGGGAAGGTCTTTCCAAACCCCTAGCCTAGTTCATTTCCTTCTTAACACATTCCCAGTTAGTTTCATTGATATGAACAACCAGGGCAAAATAAGAGTTGAAAAGACCCAAATTCCGCTACTTAATTATTTAATAGGGTGTGACCAAGTGCTCCCATTTCTCATCCTACCTTGCCTCTCCTCCCCCAAGATAAAAGTTACTTGTCCCAATACATTTGAATCTCGTTGCCCTGGTTTCTAGAAGCTTATTCTTAAAATGTGATTTCCAGCCAAGGAACTCAGCTCATGCAAAGCAAGCACATATTTGGGGACTTCTATAATATTAATATTGTTTAACAGGTATCAATTGCTTCACCAAGCCAGGTAACTTAGAGAATTGTACAAAATAGCATGTACAAAAAATGTACAAGTACTGGCAAAGAGTCCAGAGAGGGAAACTGCAGAAGAACTTAAGGGGCAATTAGAAGACTTCAGCCAAAACCTGAGTAAGAAGTTTCACTGAAGACTGAGTAGAACCTGAGCTGAGAGAGTAACAAGTGCAAAAGCCAGCCAAAGAACCATTCTGTGAAGTGACAGTAGGTAGTTTGAAAGGCCAGGGAAACCAGGTTATGAAGGATTTTGAAACCCAGGCAAAGACATTTATATTTTTTAAGTGAAACCAGGGCAATTTTCAGTATGAGAGTAAAAGAGTAAACAGATAACATCCGTTAGTTCAACCTGTTTTAAGAGCATACATGTCCTATCTCTAGTCCAACAGCATCTCATTACCACCAAACAGTCAGCTCTTTTTATTACACAGCTGTGGGGCTGAGCACAGGTTAGACAACTGGGTCATATACACCAGTAGAAAGTCAATGACAAGATTTGCCCTCTCTTGGTCTCAGCCTCTCACTGTGGCCTCTGGAGCCTACATGGCATTCTAGAATATACTTCTAAGTCTACAGCAACATGTGGGAAAGACTAGGAGGCAATGATAAGAAACACACAAGTAGGAATTATAAGAGTTAAGATGTTAACATCTTTTTTAATCCAAAAAATGCTGATAATTTCCTATTCTTCTCTTTAAGCTCTTTCATGCCTATCTTCTAAAAATCCATCCCTTCATTTATTGTTGGTTTGTTTAGTGTCCTGTAGACTCAGAAAGACTGCTGTATGTCTTTATGACAGTAATAAAACAAATAGTTGGTCACTCAAGCAAATATAGCTTCTCTCTACTTCCTTTATGGATTAGTGTCTGCAGGAAAGGAGTGTGGAAATTTGCCTCCATCTCAAGGCTCTCAGACTGGAGCTAAGAGCCTGATCTTTATGTCCATTTCTATTGGCTCACAGCTCTTTGTCAACTTTATGTTATCACTTTAAGACCAAGAAAGATGTTAAAAATCAGGTGAAATTCATAACTTTTGATAGTTAACTTGAGAAGGCAAAGAACCAGCAATAGGTAGTTTTGTTTGGGGGAGTTTTATTTTCCTAATTATAACAAAATCTCTATGCAACATTTAAGATAGGAAGGAATTGGTTTGGTGGAGATGAAATTTTATTGAGACACTAGAAAACCTTCTTTGTTTATGTGGTAGCTGTATTGTAGAGTAGCCAGAGGCTCTGTCTTCACTTAAGTGCCAGTTAAAGTCAGATTAATTTTGTCCTAAAATTGATCATGTGCTTCTTTTGCTAGCATACTGTCCATTAACTAGATATTACAAAATCTCATAGGATCTTGAGTTTTTATTTTGTTTTGTTTTGAGTTTCTGTCTTTGTCTTTCTCTATGGATTTCCATTTACAATATAATCTATTTCCTTTATTTTTTATAATTTTTATTTTATATTGGAGTATAGTTGATTAACAATGTTCTGTTAGTCTCAGGTGTACAGCAAAGTGATTCAGTTATACATTATATGTATCTATTCTTTTTCAAATTCTTTTCCTTTAGAAAAGAAAGGGTATAAATCATATAACACAAATGTAGTCATTTGGTTAAAAATAATTATTATTCATATGGAATTCAGTTGTAAGCAATTTGGTAAAAGCTGCTATTGGTAAGGGATTTTTAGCCCTTTTAGTTTCTAGAATTAAGATTTTAGAACTTAACTATGAAAATTTCCAAAAAAAAAAAAAAAAACCAGAAAATTTCCCAGATTCTTCAACTTAGAAAAATTATGAAAAGATAATTAGCAGAATTATCTTTCAAGGTGATTTCATACAGCCTCCAAGGAACCTCACTGAAAAGGATTGTTACAAAATATCTGATGTGCAATTATATTATTTCCTACCCTCAAGAAAGGATTAGTGTTCTTTTTAAGATTTTCCAGTAGAGTGAGCAACTGGTATTTCTTTGTGCACTAGAGAGCACCTAGGTATTTTTCTTTCCAGTATGTGAAAAAGGCAAGATTTGCACAGGGCTTACAGATAGATCCAAGTAATCTAGGTCTTCAAATCTAGATGACTCACTTGGGTGTCCATGCTATTTACTTTGACCCCTGAGTGGGGCACTTAAGTTCTTTTTACTATTAGTTACACCC
This sequence comes from Aethalodelphis obliquidens, assembly GCF_003676395.1. Lineage (NCBI taxonomy): Eukaryota > Metazoa > Chordata > Mammalia > Artiodactyla > Delphinidae > Aethalodelphis > Aethalodelphis obliquidens. The sequence goes on from NW_020837968.1 coordinate 26,345,962, forward strand.
AAATTTGCCTTTTAATTGTCTCAATACACAGAACAAATACCCTTATTACATATTTGGTGAGTCCATATCTCACAAGTGTTTCATTGTGTGGCTATGTTAAGATGTATACATGTGTTCTCCCATTTCTGTTCATCTGTTTTCCTATTATCACAAACCCGAGGTTTACTGTAGGCCTCATTCCATGAATGAGTGTTTTTAAATTATCTCCTGGGACAACAGCTTATCAAGCTAAACTTTTACCTCCCCCCCTTTTAATGAAGCCTATACCAGGACAAATACTAATAGCTTCAGGGATATTTGGGGGGAAAAAGTAGAAAGAGAACAATGTTACTATTTGTTACATTTACAAAGATGACACAGTTTCCACCCATCCAAATGAAAAATGACTCTGAGTTGCAAATGGCTTCCTATTTCAATGTAACTATGCTATTCATCTTCTCAATAGTTTGAACCAAATTACATTAATCTGTAGTTTTAAAATAAATAGTTTTATATTAACATCTTTATCCTCCTCCTCAACTGTATAAGAATTCACTCTTATGCTTCAACCAGTATATGGTTCTCGCCATCTCACAAATGGCACTAGAAACAGTAAGCACTTTTTAAAAATACGTTAGCCTCAGAATGAATATATATGCACACATGTTAATAACATAAAACAGTAGTAAATATATGAAATAATATAGTCTCCAAGTATAGAAAAGTAGTTTTTCTATTCCAACATTATTTGATTAACCTATTGCTCAGGTTTGGAGTGTTAAAAGTAGTATAATTTCAGCTTCCAATGCATGAGAAATTTTCTGCTCTTCTCAGAGTCAGAATTGTGACTTTGGGTCTCAGTGTCCTAATGAGAAAGAATAATAATAATAGTAATAATATAATAAGGTAATAGGTAACATAAACTGAGTATACAGAATGTTCTGAGAACAGTTTTAAGTAATTTACTTGTATTATTCTTCACAACAAGCTTTAAAAATAGGTACTACTATTATCCCCATTGTATGAATGAGGAAACAGGCACAGAAGTGGTGGCAAGAAGAAACAAAGCATATTTTGTTTATAAGGCCAACGTAAAGTAGGGTGTCCTATTAAAAATCTTTGTTTTCTTTCATATTTTTCTTCCCATAGAGTGATTAGAGCATAGCTAAGTGGGAAAGATCTTTGCTAAACTTTGGCTCTTTTACTATCAGTTGCTAAAAACTAAGTTTTGAACCCTTTCTCCAATTAAAAGAGATGATGCTTCGTTTTCATCACTGCTGTTCAAGTATACAAAAAGGCCTTTTCGGTTACTGTACAGTATGTAAAGAAAGCTTGATTTTGGAATTATTAACAATTTCTTAAATATATCATTCTTTTCCCAAAATATGGTCATGAATGCTGATTCCTCTCCCCAAACCATACCACCCATTTATCAAACTCTGAGCCACATTAGGTGGTAAATCAAGACTATTGCTATGACTAAGTTATTACTAAATATTATATTTCTTAAAAAATCTTTTGATTTTTCCATTATTATTTTATCCTCTGAGAAGTACAAATTCCATCTATTTTTATACTAGAACATACAATGAGGGATAAAACAGAAATAACCAATTAATGATCTGCTATTCTGATCAGAAATTTAAAATTTCTTACCTCTCTAGAGTATTTGTAATTTACAGGGACAGTTTTGATTATCAAGGTTTTCAGAAAACGAATATGTATAGTAGGTATTAACATAAAATGTAGAATCAGAATATATGGGATTTTTCTGGGATTGGGGTTGGAAGAAATCAAGTGGAAAAGGAAGGTGTATACAGTTTGGAGTACAGAACAAATAGACTTTTATCTTTAGATGTATAATTGGCACTGGTTGTTTGTTTTTCCATTACCATATAGGTTAGGGGATAGACTCAATCTTGAGTTTCCAGCAATCTCACCCTCAAAAATCATTTTATTTAATTAAATCATACCCTCTGCATACCTAGATATTTATAAATGCAACACTAATTTCAGCAGTGGAACAAGAATGCATTCACATTGCAGAGCAGCTTCCTAAGGTTTGTTGTAACATGTTTATAACCAGTTGCAAACCTAGGTGTTGCATCATCGCTAAGCCTCAGTGGAACATTTTGGACATGTTTTATGATTTGCTGATTTGTGCTGTGAACCCATCAGTCTGTTTGCAGTGGGGAGGAAGTGGGTGGGAGGGGTGGGAGGATGGAAGAAGGGAGGATCATTTTGTTTGATGTGTTGGTGGAGGGAGGGAGGGAACTTGGTCATGAAGTTTGAACTAAGATGCACCTAAAGGGTTCCATTTTGACCCTTGCACAAAATCAGCTGCAATAAATAGATGCTACTCATAAGCAGGTTTTCAGTGATCATATTGTTTTTTTTTCTTGTTTATATTTTTTTCTCAGGGGAAATCTCTCACGTCAAAGAGGTTAACAAGCCTCGTTCAGTCTTATTAAAAGGATCATCTTGTAGCATGAAAGTGAACTGGAGTCATTGCATATACTTTGTAGTTCTTTGTTGTTACCTGCAGCAGAGGACATTAGACCAAGATGTTGCATGAGCAAAGGACCTGAATTGTTCTTTCTTTGTGTACATTAAGGCACTGCCATCTCCAAGGGACTCTACCATCTCAATGCCTCCATTTCAAAATGTCTGCTAACTTCCTCCTTGTACTAAGCTGGATCTGTGTCTTTTCCTTTTTTAACGATTCAAGTGAAGTAAATCTTTCCCCCCCCCCTTTCTCTCTATCTTAAAGCTTCTTCTAGACACACAGTTCACTAAAAATTCAGTCACAAACTGGAAGAATTGTAAAAGGAAAAAAAGCATATATCAATAAGTATACATACAGCTTCACATTTATTAAATAAATTAGCACAGAAAGTTTCATTTCACCAATATATCACAGTCAGAAACAAGCTTATGTCTTTGTCTGTTGTCTGTATATTCTTGGTTAATGTTTCTCGCATTTATTTTTATACCATATTTAAATGAAACACCTTTTACTCGAAATGTATTAAAGTTGATCCCTTCTCTGTAAATTTGTGAATGTTTATATTGTTGTTTTATCTTTCATTAAAAGATGCATAATCTCGTTGCTTTTGTAACTTTTGACTTCTGTGCTAATTGAAAATGAAAATGCTGAGAAAGCATCAACAAATGTAGTCACAATGTAAGCTCTCACCCTGGAAGTTTATTTCAGGGTTTCAAGACAAGCTTGGATGGTGCAGCAGCCAGGAGCAGACTGAAAGTGATTCATCTGGGAGCTCACCCAGGATCAGGTAGATGCTTTTGCTCCCCTGGGAAACAACACAAATTGGCCTTCCACATTTTCAGAGCTATTTATGAGGTCTTTCTAATTATGAATATGCATCTCTGTGTTTTACAAATGCATATTTTATTAGAATTATGTTTTAGTGTGACTTTTCAACTCAGGAACAGATTCTTTTCTTTAAGTATAATTCTAAACTGCCTAGATTGGTGGCTCTTAACTCTGGTGCTTACAAATTCCTTTGAGAACATGATGGTAATTACTAACATTTAGTGAGTGCTTACTAAGTACCTACCACTGTATTATGGGCTTCACATGCCCATAAAATCCTCACATTTAATCCACACAGCAGGCCTATAAGATTATTTCTGCAATTTTGAGAATATTGAAGCAGAGAAAGGTTAAGTAACTTGTTCAGAGTCACACAGCCTAGTAGTGGGTTGGGATACAAATCCAGATGAAGGACTCTAGAGCCCACTGTACTACGCTGATCCACTATACCACACAAATTCTTTTGGTAAAAGTTAAGTGAAAATCCATACACACTCTCACATAGGAAATATTTGCACTGAATTTTAAGACATTCATAGAATACCCTCTGAAATTCATCCAAGGACCCCAGGTAAGAAACCTGACTGCCTTTAAGGGTTGGATCAGTGACACAGAAGGTCACCCAGCCAAGAGACAGGCCTAATCTGTTTGCTTTTGCGTCCACCAAAGGATTGGAGAATCTGGTTATTTAAAAAAGAAAAAGAGATCGAGTTATTAATGGCTATTAATTACTGTGAGTAAATTTAAATTCCAAAAAGTTTACCAATATTGATGCAAAATCAATAGTGGAGCTTGTTGGCTACTTTATAAACTGCCGCAAGATGGAAGAGACTTATATATAGGCTATAATCTGAACACTGTGAATAATTTAAGAAAGATTTAATTATATGCCCATATGGCTTTTTAAGAACAATACATAAAATGCAAATAAACCTAAGTTTATAGATGTTCTCCCTTAAAAACACTTAAGTCAGGACAGCTTTGAGCACTGAAGCTAAATTGAAACCCTATCTAAAGGAAACATTGTTTGAAAGAAAACAGTAACCCTTTTAGAAGAACATGATGCATAAACAATAAGCCTTGCACAAATATGATTGGTCATTTTGGAGACTATTTTTCAAAAACCATTCTTACTAATTCCAAATCATAGAATTGGATTTATACAGAAATGAAAGGCATATGAATGACAATAGAGGGCAAAGAAGTGAAACCCTCAGGCAAGTATCCCTAAGTCAGGAGCTCCCAGTAAAATTGTGAGTCAGTTTCTACGTTCAAGTACATAAAAGTTTTAAGTGGCCTAATGACTCATTTTACTGTGGTTTAGACAAGACTCAGGTTACAAAACAGTGGTATTTCAGGAAAAGCACTTGGAAAAGTTATGGAATTCCTTGCACCTAACTCAAATAAGCATGGGGCAACTGTCTCCCACCCCACCTTGGGACAATTTTATCTATAAGGCATAGAATAAAAATCTCTCTAGTTTCTAATGAATAAAATGGTTTCTAAGAAGTCTTTTTCTACCTTAAAGCAATTTAAAAAGTTATTCACCAAAGCAGTGACCCAGAGTTCCTACACTTACACCGCAAAGCTATGTAATATAGCCTCTAAATCGCATCAACTGCTTCTTTCCTTTGCTGTGTATGTTACAGTAATGTTTTTGGTGGATCTCCAAAGGAATTTCTGCTTGAATCAGAGTAATAGAAAGGTAGTCAGCAACCTTAACTAAGCCGTCTCCTGTCAGATGCCAGGAAAATAAATGAAGGCAGAAACCTTCCCTCTTCATTATTGCAAGTGTGTGAGTTGATCTTGCGACTTAGGAGTAAAGTTCTCAATTCTCTTTGTAGATATACGATGGTTTATTAATAATTTTGGTCTATGGGGAAAGGCAACTCTTGGCTACCAGCATGAATTTAGTCCAGCTACATGCACTGATCATCTCACATATGATTTTTGTGTTCTTAGATACATACTTGAAAGAGCACATTGAAATATTCCATGGTTTTACTATTCCCCGTCACTATCTCTCCTAGCTGGACAGGAGACCAAAGCCAAGTGCTGAATCAGGATACCAGAGACCAAGGGAAAGGTATAGAGAACAGTGAGGTGTGATGGTGGGTTGAGAACCAACCAGATAAAGTCAATGAAGAATTAGGACCAAATGGGTGACCAAAAACTGAAATTGATAAGTCAAGGAAACTATGTCTTGAACAAGTGGATTCTGGAAATTATAGCTCTGCAATATAGAAATGGGACTTTTCAGAGAGCATCAATAGCCTCACCTGTGTATAGAAAAGAAACTTTTGCGGGAACCTAGCCAGTATGAGCTAGAGGTGGTTGATGATTATTATAATGTAGCAGAGATGAAATTACCTATCTTTCTCAGTTCAGGGTATTCAAAGGAATCTTTGGCCCCAAAGTACAAGAATAAAAACTTCTCCCTCTCTCACACTCTAAATTTCCAGAGGTCTCCTGGGATAACACAGGGAAGTGGGTATTTAGTAACTAAAATATTCAGTTTTGTTATTATTATTTTATAGAAAATACACATTTAGTTAACTAATTTTTAATAATTTCTTTGCTTACCATTCTTCTTTTTTGCATATATTCTTCACACTTCTTCTTTTTCTCTTGACAGAGACCATTCTCTATCAAGAAGTAAACTTGGAAGTTGAAAAGTAGAAGGGAGTAGAAGGAAACAAAATATTTTAACTTTGTCTTATTTTTGAGAACTGAAGTACAGAATAGCTTTATATTTAGCTAGAAAAAATACATTTAAAATTTTAACTATGTACTTATACAATATACAATATGAATATTGAAATGAAAAATACCGCTTCTAAAATATATGATAGGGAAATGATGAAAAAAGAATACTAGATCTATACAGTTGGAAATACAAAAGGGGAAGGTAAGTAAGAGCGTATTAAATGGCAAACACAAAATAACGTGGAAGAAATAAATTCAAATATTTTAGTAATTAAAATGCAGGAGATGATTTAAAATCATCTTTTAGAAATTCTCAGATTAGACTAAAAGTGCATCTGGGCATAGTTTATAAGAGACACCTAAAACAATACTACCCAAAGTTCTAATCCAAGGTGGCAGTGTGGGAAGATTCTGAACTCACCTTTTCTCATGGATGCAACATATCAACATCTGCATGTAAAGAAATTCCTCCTGACAGCTAATTGAACAGCATCTGTACAACAAAAATGATAGAGACGTTTGTAGGAGGGGTGTACCCATAGAGATGGGTAAGAGAAATGGAGACACAGTATGTTTTGCCAAAAGTTTTACTTTCGTTTTAGGTTCGAAGGATTCGTTTACAAGAAGACACCACTCGTCACACAAATGACAATTTCAACTTAATTTTAATAGAAAATCATTAAAAATAAAGAAACAGAAATGAAAAGGGAAAGAAAAGTAAAAGCATGTACACCACCAAATTGGGCCAACACCTACACCCAGACTCCAACAGAGCTGGGAAGTCCCAAAAACAGTAATCTGGAGTCCCAGCTGGGAAAAGTCCCAGGCAGTGTGTCCACTCTGCAGGTGAGACTTCAAATTGCAGTTTAGAGGAGTCCCGCTTATAATACCAGGCTGCAAAGTGATATCATCAGTTTGCATGCAAATATGCAGCTCTGAGTTTCTTCAGCAATGCTGTTTATCTCATTTTGTGTATTATAAGAAGTTCTAGACCCCCGGGAACTTGCCAGGTCCCCAAGGCTCAAGAAATTCCATGATCCACTCCCATCTTTTTTTTTTTTAATTTTATTTATTTTTATTTATTTTTGGCTGCTTTGGGTCTTCATTGCTGTGCGGGCTTTCTCTAGTTGTGGAGAGTTGGGGCTACTCTTCATTGCAGAGTGTGTGCTTCTCATTGTGGTGGCTTCTCTTGTTGCAGAGCATGGGCTCTAGGCATGCGGGCTTCAGTAGTTGTGGCACGCAGGCTCAGTAGTTGAGGCACGTGGGCTCAGTTGCTCTGAGGCATGTGGGATATTCCCAAACAAGGGATTGAACCCATGTCTCCTGCATTGGCAGGCAGATTCCCAACCACTGCACCACCAGGGAAGTCCCCCTTCTTTATCTTAAGTGCCTCTGGACTTGCTGGCGGCAGCTCACAAGCAGGCACATAGTCCAGGCAAGGTCACTAATCAGTTAGAGGCCTAATGTTGCCTCTGAAGCCTGAACAAGTCTGCTTCCATTTCAAACCTCCTAACACAGTATTGACAGGAACCCCACCCCCAACACTGTGACATGCAGTAGGGAAGCATATCACTGAAGGGCAGGCGCATAGACTTGCTTGCCCTGGGGCACAATGGAGAAACACTGGTTTAAAGGGCACCTAGACTATATGTGAGGGAAATTCACTTACCAACCCTAGAACTTCTGCCAAACGGGAAGGACACTGCTGAAACTCTCTCCAAGGTCAGAGGTGCAAGACAGCAAGATTTTTTGTATTCCCTTTTCACCTTGATATCACAGGTGGGAATGTGATCCAGGGCTCTAAGTCAGCCTGCCAAGGCCAGCTCAGTGTGCCCCAGATCCCAGTCCACACTATCTCAAGCCATCCCCCCAAGGCAGTGCTGGTGCACTGCATCTCAGGTTCCCCTGACTGTATGCACTCCAGCTCCAGCTGTCCCACCAAAGTGGTCTTGGTGCAGCCCCAGGAACCCCCCTGGCCCATGCCTGCTCCAGTTGTCTGCCAAGGCAGCTCCTGCATGGCATGCCCCAGTGCCTCCACCCCCCTGGCCCATGCCCACTTCAGCTGCAGATGGCCTGCCAAAGCCACTCAGTACATGAAGTCTACACAGGAGATCCAGAGGAATATGTTCCAAACAAAAGAACAAGATAAAACCCCAGGGGAAAAAAAAAAAAACCTGATGGAACAAAATAGGCAATTTACCACATAAAGAGTGAAAAGTAATAGTCATGAAGATGCTCACTGAACTCAGGAGAAGAATGCAGAATCACAGTGAGAGTGAGAACGTCAACAAAGAGAAAATATGAGAAGAACAATCAGAGCTGAAGAACACAAGAACGAAGATGAAAAATATACTAGAGGGAATAAACAGTGGATTAGATGATACAGCAGAAAACCAGTGATCTGGAGGACAGAATAGTGGAAATCATGAAATCAGAACAGCAAAAAGAAAAACAAATTTAAAAAATGAAAACAGTTTAAGGAATCTTTAGGACAACATTAAACATACTAACATTTTCATTATAGCAGTCCCAGAAGGAGAAGAGAGATAAAAGGAGGCAGAAAAAATATTTGAAGAAATAATAGCTGAAAAATTCCCCAACCTGGAAAAGGAAACATATCTAGGTCCAGGAAACACAAAGAGTCCCACACAAGATGAACCCAAAGAGATCCACACAAAGACATATCATAATTAAAATGGAAAAAGTGAAAGATAAAAAGAAAATCTTAAAGTAAGCAAGAGAAAAACAATTAGTCACATACAAGGAAACCTCCATAAGACTATCAGCTAAGTTTTCAGCAGAAACTTTTCAGGCCAGAAGAGAGTGGCATGATATATTTAAAGTACGAAAAATAAAAAACTTACACCCAAGAATACTCTACCCAGTAAGGTTATTTAGAATTGAAGGAGAGAGAGTTTCTCAGACAAGCAAAAGCTAAAGGACTTCATCACCACTAAACCAGCCTTATAATAAAAGTTAAAGTGTCTTCTCTAAGGAGAAAAGAAAAGGCCATGACTAGAGATAAGAAAATATATAGGAGAAAAGTCTCATTGGTAAAGGCAGTCGATAAGCCACTTTAAAGGCTAGTAGGAAGGCTAAAAGGCAAAAATAACTATAGCTACAAAAAGTAGGTAAGGGATACACAAAATTTTTAAATGTAAAATATGACATCAAAAACATAAATTGTAGACAGTAAGGCATTGAAACTGTAGTGCTTTTAAAATGTGCTTGAACCTAAGCAACTATTAGCTTTAAATAAGCCACTATACATATAGGACAATATATATGAACCTTATGGTAATCACAAACCAAAAACCTACATTAGATACAGGAAAAAAGGAGAAAGCACTCAAGCATGGCACTAAAGAAAATCATCAAACCACAAGAGAAGTGTTCAAGAAAAGAAGAAAGGAACAGAAAAGAACTACCAAAAAAAAAAAAAAAACAGAAAACAAGTAACAAAATGGCAATAAGTACATACTTATTAATATTTGCTCTAAATGTGAATGGACTAAATGCTCCAATAAAAAGACATATCTAAAGACACACAGACTGAAAGTAAAGGGATGGAAAAAAGATATTATATGCAAATGGAAACAGAAAGCAAGGGTAGCAATGTGTATATTAGACAAAATAGACTTTAAAATAAAAACTCTAACAAAAGAAAAAGTTGGCCATTACATAATGCAAGAAGAGGACATAACATTCATAAATATTTAGCACCCAACAATAGAAACACATAAATATATAAAGCAAATATAAACAGACATAAAGGGAGAAATTGACAGCAATATAAAATAGGAGGGGACTAATACCCACTTACATCAAGGGACAGATCATCCAGACAGAAAGTCAATAAGGAAATATTGGCCTTAAACAACATATTAGATCAGATAGAATTAATAGATATATACAGAAACTATTTGCAAATGGTACGACAAATAATAGGTTAATATCCAAAACATTTAAACAGCTCACACAACTGTATCAAAAAAACAAAACAAAAACAAACTGATCTTTTAAAAATAGAGAACCTGAATAGACATTTTTCCAAAGAAGACATAGAGATGGCCAACAGGCACATGAAAAGATACTCAACATCTCTAATCACCAGGGAAATGCAAATTAAAACCACAGTGAGATATCACCTCACATCTGTCAGGCTATATCAAAAAGATAACAAATATCAAGTGTTGACAAGGATGTAGAGAAAAGGGAACCCCTGTGCACTGCTGTGGGAATTGTTACAGCCACTATGAAAAATAGTATGGAGTTTCCTCAAAAAATTAATAATAGAACTACTATATGATCCAGCAGTTCCACACTGGGTATTTACCTGAAGAAAATGAAAACACTAATTTGAAAAGATATATGCACCCCAATGTTTATTGCAGCATTATTTAAAATAGCCAAGAAATGGAAGCAACCTGTCTATCAATATATGAATGGATAGAGAAGACGTGGTATATATTTATAATGGAATATTACTCAGTGATACAAAGAATTAAATATTGCCATCTGTAACAACATAGATAGATCTAAAGGATATTATACTAAGTGCAGTAAGTCAGAGAAAGACAAATACCATGTGATTTCACTTATATGTGTGAAATCTAAAAAACAAAACAAATGAACAAACAAAACAGAAACAGACCAATAGATACAGAGAACAAACTAGTGTTTACCAGAGGGGAGGAGTATGGTCCCCTTCAAGGAGGGATGGTTAAAATAGGTGAAGGGCTTTAAGAGTTGCAAACTTCCAATTGTAAAATATATGTCATGGGGATGAAATGTGTAGCATAGGGAATATAGTCAATAATATTTTAATAACTTTGTATGATTACTAGACTTTTTGTGGTGATAACTAATGTATAAAAATATCAAATCACTATGTTGTACATCTGAAACTAATATATTATGTCAATTATGTGTCAGTGAAAAAAATACTACCCCAAAAAATGGAACATAAAAATTTTGAGAATATATATCTATCCAAAAAAACAATTCAATGTGAAAAGCATTAACTGAAATCAAGAGGCACATTCATATGGATAAATAATCAATAATCCATAAAGAATTTAAAACAATCATAAACCTACATTCACCTAATAATACAGCCTCAAACTTTAAACAAAACTGCCAAATTGGACAAATACATAATCACAGTGGGAAACTAAAATACTGCTTGCAAAAACTAAGTGTAACAGTTATTAAAGATATAGAATATTTGAGTAATATAACTAACACACATGCATTTGCACACACAGACAAACACACACAACAGAGAGGGTACTGACTTGGTTTTCCAACACTCTCAAAACATTTAGAAATACTGACCAGATATTATGTGCAAAATAGGCTCAATAAATTATTGAAATAGGCTGAATAAATGATTTGTATTATTTGCTAAGATACAATAAAAATAGAAATCAACAATAAAATGATAAACTTTCTTTAATACAAGTAGAATATAAAAAGCAAACTACAATATTCTTGAATTAAAAAGGAAATCTAAATAATACTGGGAAAATAGATCTATCTGATCAAGAAACTAAAGCTGTTACTCACTCTAAAAAAACAAATAAAATGGTAAGATCTCCAGATTAACCATGAAAATAAAAGATGTAGCAAAATTAATAATATTCAAATTAACGTCTTCAATATTCTTTTCTTCTCCCTCTTCTTTTTCCTTTCCTTCTCCAACTATTCAAAGCCCACATCATTAGGTGGCGCTTAGCAAGGTGAGTGGCTATGCAATGTGGGTGCTTGGGGAGAGTCATAGAGGCTCAACATAAGGAGACAGAGACCAAGCAGGGAGATGAGGTGGTCCTCACAGGGAAGGCAACCTAATATGGCCTATGAAAGACTGGGCAGGGTGAAGAGAGTGTTCATAAGAAAGCACACAAAGCAACAGCCCAGGGACAACCAGGGTATCAGAAACCAAGCAAAGTGAGGGGGGCATCCCCAGGCCTGAGGGTATAGGTTTTTGGAGATTGAGAAGAGGGAAGAGGACCTCTATATAGGGGCCATCCAGAGTGGGGCCCACAGGAGGCCAGAGGGCATCCACCTGGGGGGGTAGAGGGTAGTTGGCCCAGCAGCATGGGATGTTAGATCTGCCATATGCTGAGGAAGGAATCCTTGCATAGAGAGGGCAGTGGCAGCAGCAGCTAAGAGCAGGGCATTGGAACCTGAGCAGGGTAAGGAGGATGTTCACAGGAGGCCAGCACAAGATGTCAGAGCCAGAAAAAGTTGAGAATGTGTCTATCTAGAAGGAAGGCTCAGCACAGGATCCAGAGGCTTAAGCATATTATAGTCCACATGGTGAGTGGACTGGTACAGCATGTCAGAGCCCAAAA